>NC_057879.1:26587503-26924586 GCF_019740435.1 Gambusia affinis
TTCTGACTTTGCTTAGTGATGAACTTTTATGATCATCACACAAAATGTACATTAAACATCCATGAGACTCAATAATAATGTTTAACAGAAACCATTGAACATAGATTCTTAATAATATTCTAACATTTCAGATTTTTAAAGCTGTGCAAGAAAAGTAGATTTTTTTTTAAACGGCCCAAAAGAAAAGACAAAAAAGAAAAATAAAAGTTATAGAATAATAGAAACAGAAGGAATGTTTTGATTCAGATGTAATTTGGTACAAATATATATCAGTGATGGAAACGCTGGAGACTCAATTAGCAAAGAGCTAGTTCATCTAGAACAGGCACCAGAGAGCATAAACTAGAGTGATGGTTTCATCAGGCGGTGTCCTGAGCGTCTGACAGTCAAACAGAGACGCCAAGAAAACCTTCTGGATCAGGATCTGCTGCATTTACAGTGTAAATAAACATTTGTTTTTCAGCTTATTGCTTCAAGCAGTAGATAAATTAAGTTCATAATTAATTAAAATGAGCTCAATAATTTCCATTTTCATGATTTATTGTTTTTCTCTTTTCTCTCTTTCAACCAAAAACTGGATGATAAAAGTTTTCAGTCTGATCAGGACAGTTTTGTTTCTGAAACTTCATAATTCATTTTATTTGCTGTTTTTGTTGTTTTCTTTATTTATTTTGGATATTTAAATTGCAGAAAGTCGAAAGATCCTTGCAGATCCGGAGCTGCGGACTTCTAGTTTGGATTTTCTAGGCAGCGTTTCCAGAACTTGACAGATTAAGGTTTTAATTTTCAGTTTTCTCTAAGCGACCTCATGGTGGATCCTCATGTAGGAACACAGTTTCCCTGGGGAGTCGTTTGCCCCAACACTGGGCCACTGTGTCATCTGTGGAGCTGAAATGTGGGGCAGTTACACGACAGAACCCCCGGGCTCCATTATAACCCACAATGCAACAGTTCTTTACCCCGACCAACCGGTTGAACAGCAGCGCTTCCAGTCCAGCAGACCAGCTAATAACAGTCAGATTATTTATTCAGATTATTTATGGGCTCATCAAATTACATTCAAGTCAGATTGCTTCAGCGTTTCTCATGCCCAAAAAGACGCACATTGATTTAAATTAAAAAGGGAAAACATTTTTTACATTTTTTATTTTTTTTAAATTAATTTTATTTTAATTAAGAAATACAGTACAGACCAAAAGTTTGGACACGCCTTCTAACTGAATTCAATTAGAAGGTGTGTCCAAACTTTTGGTCTGTACTGTGTGTGTATATATATACTTATATATATATATATATTTAATGAACATTCCTCTGTACTGGAGTGAACTATTTATTTGGTATTTATGTTGAAATCTTGCCCGTACTGCAGTATTTTCATTCTTTATTCTGTTTTTATGTATATTTAATATTCTGTTTTTGTGTGAGTCGTTGCTTTGCTGCCGTTTCACAGGAAGTTCTCCACTACAAGACAATAAATTATATTTAGATTTTATTCTTCTAAATCTGTTCAATCCACATCTTATGGAGCTCACCTAAAACTCATAAACTCATAAATCCTCTCATGCTGCGTGTATCCCTGGAGCTTTTTCTCCCTCTTTTTTTTTTTTTTTTACAGCACTTCTTCCTTCCACTAAACTTTCTGTGAATATGCGTTTTGACTTTTTAACAGTGCAGCTTTGTGACTCAGCCTCTTGTCCAGCCCCTCCTTGCTCAGGTGGATGTTAATTTATTCTAATGTATAAACGGTAAGCGGTGTTTTATTATGTTATTATGGTTTTCAGCCAACATGGAAACTCTTTCTGCTCGATTAATTTTGAAGTTAAATAGTGAGAATCCATCACTTAAACCAAGAAGTCCTTCATCATTAGAACACCAGACCCAAATAATTAAGCACTAATCTGACAAAATATAATTTTTTCAGAGTTCTAGTTGGTATATTTAAATTATTTATGTTTATTTTAACGTTTCTGTTGCAGTGAAACACTAACTGTTGTAATAAATTGGCAAGTAGGGAAAATTCCTTCGATGTTTTTATAAACCATGAAGTTCCTGCAGTCTGGAAGGACTTGCATGGGAAAATGAACCATTTTTCTCTAACAGCTGTGTTTGTGCTCCGGTTCTCCTGCCAGGAATCGTCTTCATGTTTTCATGGACGCAGAGTTTCAGTCAGTTGGACTTCAGTTTTATCAGTCGGTGTCAGTGGACAGCAGAAAGAGTCAGAGCTCCTGATGGCTTCACATAATCAGGCTGTTTTATTTCAGTCTAGTAGAATCTGTGTGTGGGTCTGTCCTAGAAGGAAGAATTACATTCTAGTTTATATATTTGGGTCGTTGTAGATAGAAAATGGCTTGAATTTCTGGCAAAAAGTTTGAGAGTATCGCGGAAATTTTCTATGAAAAAAACATTTCAGAGCTCCAAAAGTAAAAACATTGCAGGCAAAAACTCAGAATGTTTGAGATTGATCTCAGAAATATTGTAGGAAAAAACTTCAAGAAGCAGAAAATGTGCAAGAAAAACAAAGATTTAAAAATGTTAAAAAACTTGGAAGTTTCTCTGTTTCAAAAGTTGGAAATATTTGAGAAAAAACTCAGAAATTTGAGATTGATTTAGGAAATTTTTTAGTTTAATCTAAAAATATCATTTTTGGAGGAAACTTGCTCCTTTTTTCTGTCCTCAGTGGCCCTACCTTTGTAAAAACGTGTCTGAAACAACCCAAACCCAAACTGAGCTGAGGAAATGACATTTTCCTCCATCACGCTTCAGGAAATTATGCGTTTTAAATATCACATCTGGTTTCTTTTGTACTTTGAGTCAAATTGTTCAGCTGTTGCCCCTGGCAACAAGAAATTCGTCAGTTAGGTCCTCACCGGTTAAAACCACCAGGTCCTCGTGGGTTTTGATGCTGCAGTGGTGAACTGGTCGGTTGGTGACGTCGGACGCAGACTGCTGTGTCAGCGTTTCTCCGTCAACGTCTCATTGTCTGTCCCCGTTTCCATCTCGACCCAGTCGGCGCGGCCTCCAGCCCGGCCCGTCTCACAAAGCCGCATGGCTTCTTACTCAGCGTTTACTCTGACAGGAAAAAGTGCTGCTTCAGGGCTGCGTGTCATAAATAAACCCGAGCGGAGAGGCAAACAGCCAGGGAAACATTGGCCGGTTGAAAGCTTACAAGCTTGGAGCTTGTTGAATGACTTTTGCATACAAACACGCAGCAGTTTAAAATGATGCTTTACATTTCTGATCAGCTGAGGCTGCATGGATTCCCTGGTTCGGGCTCGTCCAGGCCGTCCGGCCGCAGCTGGAGGCTTTTAGTGGCGCAGCAACAGCAGAGGATCGAGGCTCCATGATGCAACTCAGCAGCAGCAGCAGCGCTGGCTTTAATCATTTTAGGGAACAGGAATGCACCGATTAATTGGGCCAGTAATCAGGATCAGCAGATTCTCTGAAGGATCCTCTAACGCAGCATGTTGTTGGAGAGGAAGTTTTAAATGGATGAAGATCCAAGCGCAGCCGTTTATTTTAATGCTGAGGGGCAACAAAGACTATAAATGTCTGTCCTTATTGTTGCTGATCTGGACCTTAACTTATCACAATATTTTGTGCCCAAAATTTGTTACAATAAGCAATAAATCTATTAATCACATTAAATTAAAACAAACCCAATAATTTCCTTTTTTATCATTTTTTCTCTCTCTTCACCAAAAACTGGATGACTTAAGTCTAAAGTCTTTTATAGGACAGTTTTTTTCACAGTGGCTTCATAATTAATTTTATTTGTCGTTTTGTTTATTTATTTTAGGTACTTAAAGAGTCTCCATGGTTTATGGTGCAGCGCCCCCACAGGCGAGGAGGGGAACAGGTTTTTTAAAGGGTTTTGTTGGTTTTGCTCAGAGCAGTGAGAAAGAGCCGCAGCAGCTGGAAATGTTGCCGTTTTGTTCCTGGATGAGGTTCGACAGTGACCTCACAGCGCAGCACCATGTTTGAAGAAAACACCATGGAGTCAGCTGGTGGCTGGTGCAGAAATGAAGGTTTATTTCTGCTGAAAACCAGCTGGATTTTTTAGGTTTGATTGTTTCCTTCATTTTAAAATACATTTAAAAATAGATTTTTGCTTTTACTCGGTTTCTGTTTGTCTTTTTTCTAAACTTCTCTGATGATCTGAAATATTTAATTATGAACAACCAAAAATATATTTTTTCTTTGCTTTTTTCTTAAAAAAGAAAAAGTCATTTCTTCTGAGTCTTATGACATAAAGTCACATTCAGTGAATTAAAATAGATTAATTTCATTTATTATAATAAATGCACCTTTAAGCAGGTATTAAACAAACCCACATATTTTTTTCCATTAACTGTTCAGTTTTCATTAACTGTCAGCTAAAAATAATCTTAATTAACAGAAATAAAGGCTTCCAACATGCACCTTTGTGTAATGTAGATAATGTTTCACTTGGTGATAATAACAGCCTTCTCAGTAATATTTTATTGAATGGGTTTGGAGTGAAGTCGGTCTCCAGCAGAAGGTTGCATCATTTTCTACCTGCTTTCAGCCACAAGCTGGTTTCTCCAGCCTGGAGACGTGAGTCACACCGCAGCGCCGACTCAAACCAGATCCGACCAGATGGGACTGAACCTACCTGTTGTATAACAGGAAGCGTGTTCAGATGCACTTTTTTACTCCAGCGCTCTGGATGCAGCGATGAGGAGGTTATATTTATGCGATTGAAGAGGAGATTATAGTTTGGATGCAAGGCTGTTACATCAGACTGTTTAACCTCTGAAGCGTATGGTCCTGGGAAAATAAGCAGAGGAGTCAGAAAACTGAACTAAAGGATAAATATATACATGTTTTCAGTGCAGAAGAGAAAAAAGCAAAGCAATCTTGCAGCAGTAAGACGAGAGGAGAATGCTGTTATTAACCCCGTTTATCTCCTGTAAAACCCCAAATCATCATTTCAGATGAAATGTTTTGTTTATTCAGTTCAAATATTTAGGTTTGTGCAAAAAAGTTTAGTTTTGATGCGTCCTGCTGAATGTCAAACTGTTCAGGTCTCAAGCATCTAGCTGTTGGTGTGAAGTGCAGTTTATGGTTGATTTTACTCCTGATAAACTCAGTTTGGTTGGGAACCAAAGTTGCAACATTTGTTAAATTTTTAGCTGCTGTGGTTATTTTGTCTCTCTGCTCTGAGTCAAACCAATAAAACAGTTTGAAAAACCTGTTCCCCTCCGAACCTGTGGGGGCGCTGCATTAAGAACTACTGAAGGAAACAACACAAAAATGTAAAGAAAAATGGAGTAGCATCAGATTTTATTGGTTGTTGGATTTATCTTTTGCTGTTGGTAAAACACCATGAGCCATTTCTCCCACTAGCGTTAGGCTAGCACGTTTGTTTTGGTTATATTTACCCAGAATGCCCTGCTCTGTAGTCCACTTCCTGCTTTTGGAGGGGTCTCCGATCTGCTTTGCATTAGTACCTCATCAGATTTCACTTCAACAGAACCAAGAGCGACATCGTCTCTCGTAGATCATGAATATTATCACCAATACCTGATCTAGAATTTTCTTAAATATCAGGATCGATCAGATATTGTTATTGGATTGGTGCGTCTCTAAAATGACTAAGATGTTAATGGAAATGAAGTGGTGGTCCGAGGTGGATAAAGAACCCAAAAATTATTGTACTCAAGTAAGAGCAGCAGAACTTCAACATATTTTCACTCAAGGAAAAAAGTATTTGGTAAAAAAGGTCTATTTAAGTTCTAAGTCATCAAAACATCATTTAATATTTAAAATTACAACATGAGACGGACCAAAATATAAAACTGTGGAGAGTTTAGTATTTTAGGAATCGCACTGAAAATGATTAATATAAATAACATAATTACAAAAACAAATTGGAAATAGAAAAGTTTGTTTCAACAAACAGCTTATGTAACTTTAACAAAACCTGCAGGTGTGATTCTGTGTCAGGTGAATTTCTGGTCAAAACATGTTTGTTTCTCATTCAGAAAATCCAGAAGTTTTCCTCAAGTTAGAGCAGAAATACTTCATAATAAAATTACTGAAGTAAAAGTACAAATTAAACAATGCTCCTTAAAGCAATTTTACCCCCCCAAAAAGTTACTCTAGTAAAAGTAACTAGTAACTACCCAGCTCTGGCGGTGGTGTCAGGAAACCGGATCCTCTCTGCTGACCTGTAATCGGGTCATGCTCCAGTCTTTCAATTGTGGCCGCTGTTGACCTACATAGATTCAAAGAGATGATTAGGTTCCGGTCCGATTCCCTTCCCACACATTTCATCATAAATGACTCCATCATGGAGGGACGAGGGGACGGCCGGGCGGCAGAGTGGAGGCGGCGCTGCAGGAACCAGAGGCCTGTTGGCTGTGATGGACGGAACGAAGAGGCGGAAAATCAGGGAACGAAGAGGCGAAAAATCAGGGAACGAAGAGGCGGAAAATCAGGGAACGAAGAGGCGGAAAATCAGGGAACGAAGAGGCGAAAAATCGGGGAACGAAGAGGCGGAAAATCGGGGAACAACGAGGCGGAAAATCGGGGAACGAAGAGGCAAAAAATCAGGGAACGACGAGGCGGAAAATCAGGGAACGACGAGGCGGAAAATCAGGGAACGAAGAGGCGGAAAATCAGGGAACGAAGAGGCGAAAAATCAGGGAACGAAGAGGCGGAAAATCGGGGAACGAAGAGGCGGAAAATCGGGGAACGAAGAGGCAAAAAATCGGGGAACGAAGAGGCGAAAAATCGGGGAACGAAGAGGCGGAAAATCGGGGAACGACGAGGCGGAAAATCAGGGAACGACGAGGCGGAAAATCAGGGAACGACGAGGCGGAAAATCAGGGAACGACGAGGCGGAAAATCAGGGAACGACGAGGCGGAAAATCAGGGAACGACGAGGCGGAAAATCAGGGAACGAAGAGGCGGAAAATCAGCTGCAGCCGAGGCGCTTTACTTTGATCAGAGTTGGATAGTAAGTAGGTACATTTACTCGTTACATTTATATTAGTAATTTTAACTTTGAGATGTGTTTTAAAACAGAGGAAACATGAGAAGTCATGCAAAGGAAATAAAATGTCCTTTGCAGTTCCTTTAAGGCGATTATGAAAAACCTGCTGAGGTTTTGTTTTTCAGAAATGTGTACATGTGTATTTTTATTTTATTTTGGCTTCAAGGCCAAGAATCAAACCGTTCATGATCAGCAGGAGAAAAAACAGGATTAAATCCAACAAATCGGGTCAGAACCAGTTCAAACCCGTTAAAAAGGAAACCCTGCCATTGCTGTTGCTATGGTAACAGCCCCTCCCACACATGTTGCTGCACATGGTCAGTCAGCTGGTTTACAGAATCCGTCACCATGACAACAACTTTTGACTATTTAGTTTGCACAAAAACAGAAACAACAATGAAGGTTCGGATATTTCACCAGCTTAAAAATAGCACAGCTTCTATTTTAATTCTTTGCAGCCTGACCTTCATGCTCACCTCAACATCAGAATAAACTAAATCAATCAGCCGGTGGTAAACAGCTGCACGTAACTGTTGCTGTGTTGAACTCCTGCATATTTAAAATGCAGGAAAATGATTAAAATAATTAATTTCTGGTGTCTTTAGATCATAAGACTTTTTGTTTATGATTGATTTCTCTCACTATTTTTTGTTTGTGCCAATAAATGAAAACATATCAACATTAAAAGCAGCAGAATTATTACAGAATCAGATCAGCATGATTTATTCCCTATAAAGTGATTTGCAGGATTATTTATCTGCACTGCTGCAAAATGAGGATCCAGCAATAAAAAACCGTTTTCATTTGGATGTTTTATTACAAGGACAGAAAATACTGCATCGCTTGCCGTCTTTAGTCTCTGTCCGGATTATTTATCACGTTCCCCGTCCTGGGCGTTTGTCTGTCTTCACGTTTCTGTCAGCCTGGTTCCGTCTGATCCGACCCGATGCTGTGCAGCTGGTTGCGTAACGCGGCTGCAGGCCGGCGCCGGGTCTCCCCTCGCTCCCCGTCCAGGATTATCCTCCATGCTGCTGGAGGCCGAGCCGTCAGCGCAGGCCGTATGTTTTATCATCCTGAGCTTCGCTTGTCTGTGGGGATGCAGGAGGACCAGGAAGCAGTTTGGTTCTGGTTCTGATGAGACGGACCAAAATATAAAGATTTTTCTGGGATTTTTTTTTACAGTTTTAAGTTGAAAACTCCAAGCTGCTTCCTTGTTGCATAAATTCAATATTCTGCAGAACCTGTTGAATAATTTCTCCTCTCTGGGCTCTTAGTACGACAAACATGTTGATTTACTTTCTTCTCTTTAATAAAAGTAAAGCAGGAAGTTTGTTTATGTAACATGGAACATAAATCTGATTTCTGTCTGACTTTTTAAAACACAATTTCATCATTTTGCCAACTTATCATTTATCTGTAATATTTCTGTTTTTCTCATGAAATATAAAATGAATCATTTCTTGGTCTATAAAATGGTTTTTATAATTAGTTAAATTTGTAAATCATATTTTGTAATTTTATTTTTTGCGAATATTTACTAATTTATTAAACTGACCATATCTGATAATAATTATTTAACTGTTTATTGAAATGTTGAACTCTTTGATCATATTACTGTTCATAACTTGAATTAAGATCAGTTTAGCAGTTTGACGTCACAAACTGAGATCCACTCAGTTGGACGAAAAATAAAAGTATTACAGAAATACCACTGCAAAAATAAAAATCCCCTTCTCTTAACAAATGAAAAATACAGAAAATAAGAAGTTTTGTCGTGTTTATAGGTGGAAAAAATCTGCATATGAAACTAAAACTACTGAATTAAAACAAATTCCTTTATCCTGTTTTGTCTTATTTGAAATGTATTAAGACATTTAATTTAGATTTTTTGTTTTTGCTGAAAACAAAAAAGATAATTAAGAAGTATTTTTATTTCTGACTCAGGAGTCAGAAATAAAACCATTATTGAAAGTAGACCATCACCGTTGACATGAACCCAGTGCTCCCAGTGGGTTTACTGGACCGGTAACTAAGCCTCAGTCTGGTTCTGTGCCTGGCCCAGCTTTGAGTTTTAAGTCACGCCATCACATTTTTGTGTTTGCTTTCAACCGGAGCCAGAGATTTACCCGCTTTAATTCCCTCTAATTGGAGAAATCTTAACTCCCAGCCTCCAGCCGGGCTCTTATTGCTCCGTCAGATGATCTGCACACATGACCGGCTCTCACCGCTCTCATTGTTTCAGTAGTCATGGTGTGAATCGTTGCATAAATCTTTAAAAAAATAGAAAATGCCACTGAGTTTATGAGCAAATTGATGTCAAATGTCATTCTCTGTAGTTCTCAGAGGACGAAACTGTGATGTTTTCATACATGAGACAGAAAATGATCAGTAGTCTGTAAACCCTGTCAAACTCGAGGCTCGGGGGCCAAATCCGGCCCGCCATAGCACTTTCTGTGGCCCTCTCAACTCCAGACACGCAAACAAAACATTTGTGTGTTTAAATTTTATTTTATTAATCAAATTAGCAGTTTTTACCTCTACAAGTTACATCAATCAGTTCCTCCAGTTTTTCCAGGTTTTCAATTAAAAAAATGTCACATACTGCCATAAAGAAGGGAATTATTACAAAATTAGCACCACAAAATCTTTGATTTTCATTGCAAAAAAATCACAGAAACAAAAGTATTTTAATATTATTTAACTTTAGGAAGAACTTAAAAAATGCAGACAACTATTTATTAATATCTTTTTTTTTCCCCCACCAGGGGGTCTTTTATGGGCTCTAGTGTCCCTTATTTGAGGGTAGGCTGACAGGAAGGGGGGAAGGTGAAGACATGTGGCAAACGTCGGCCGTGTCCGGGAATCGAACCTGTGATCTCCGTGTCTAGGACTGAGGGCCTCCAAATGTGGGTGGTGCTATCCCCTACGCCCCCACTGCACGCCCATTTATTAATATTTTAACGGCAATATGGGCTTAAAGTTTTATCACAATATTTTGTGATGTTATTATTATGACAATAAAAGTGATGATAAAAACCATTTATTGTGATTTGATTCACTAAACTTCACACAGTATCTGCATTTAATCCTATTTTCACATTTATTTGTGTTAATTGATGCTCTACCTGAACAACAAAGTGGAGAAAATATTAAAACTAACAATCCCAACAATGCAGATGGTTTTAGGGTGTTTAAAAAAGCAAAACTAGAGGAAACAAGAACCAGAATAAATCTACTCTTTACCATTCAAGCTATAAATGGGTATTTGTGCCCCCTAGTGGCAGTAAACGTAATAAATGCGTGTTTGTGTTTGTTTCTGCCCCCTAGTGGTGATGAAAATCGTAATAATTTAATGTTTATGTGTTTCTGCTCGCAGCCATCATGTATGTGATGGGAGCTCTGGGCCCGGCGGCCGGTTACCTGCTGGGCGGAGTCCTGATCGGGTTTTACGTCGACCCAAAGACCATGGTGAACATCGACCAGAGCGACCCGCGCTTCATCGGCAACTGGTGAGACCAATCAGCTGCTCTGTTGGGGAGGAGGTCAAAGGTTACAGCAGGAAACATGTTTACCGTCAGACCCAGGGCTGAACTTCTCCTGGCTGCAGGATCCATGTTTTTACCAAAAAGTATAAAAAATAAAAATAACTTCAGAATTTTTTAATACTTCAGTGTTGTTCATATTCATAAAAATCCCAAAATATCATACAAGTCACCTGAGATGATGACAAGTTGCATATAAAATACAATGTTTACAAAAAATGAATCATGTTGTACAAAAAGAAAAGAAAAAAGTTTAGATTTATTAACTTTTGTAAATATGTTTAGTAAACATGTTTTTACAGGCCTTGGGATTTAATTTGATCCCATCTTCATTTTATTTTACTGATTAACTGGAGATTTAAGTGAAAAAATAAGGAAAACTTTATGAAAAAAGTCCAGTTCTTAAATCATTCATCCATCCATCCCTCCCTCCCTCACTCCATCCAACAAAGCCGTTTTCTAGGAAGGTTTTCTTGTCTCTTTTCTTTTTCTGAAGCTCTAATCATTCTGAACTTTCCGTTTCGATGCGTTTTATAAATCGTTCTGCCGTCTCTCTGACTGCCGCTGCTGATGATTCAGATGTTCAGAGCTGCTAGCGAAGCCGCCGTCTCTCCGCCTGCGTAGCCGGTGACTCAGCAGGAAGCAGCCGTCGGGCTTCCTGCATGAATTACAGCAGCTGAAGGCAGGACGGGTGTTTGTGAACGGATCCAATAACATCCAGATCAAATGATCAGAGTCCAGGCTGGTCGCTTCACACCTGGGGTGGCGGAGTGTGTGTGTGTGTGTGTGTGTGTAGGCGTGTGTGTGTGTGTGTGTGTGTGTGTGTGTGTGTGTGTGTGTGTGTGTGTGTGTGTGTTTCCTGATCTCCCGTCGCTTCTGCAAATGAAAACAAACTGGAACATGTTGGTAATGTTCCTGTTAAATCTGCTCCCACTCTCCAGATTCAAAATGTTAATCTGAGGTGTTTTAAAATGTTTGAGTCGCAATAATTTGGCTCCAATATTTTATATTCATGCGAAAGTATTCATACCCCGTAAACTTCTTTGCATTTTATCATGTTACAACCAAAATCTTTAGTTTTCACCTTCCAGCAAAAAATGCTAAATCTTTCTGAAAACCACATTTTATTTTCCTTCCTTTTCATGTTTCTGCACCACTTTGTGTTGGTCGATCACAGAAAATTATTTTTATGCTTTTTACGACAAAGTATTTGGGCCATACTATTAAAAAATGAAATAAAATTACAGGAATAAACTTGTATGAAAATAAAATCATAACATTACAAGAAAATAATAACAGAATTCTCATGATACTACAACTTTACTACAACTTTATTAATGTGTTTCGACTTTATTCTCGTACAACTTGAGTGTCGTAATATTATGAATCTTCATCTGCGTTTTTTTGATCGGAGTACCTCATAATTTAAAAATGATGTGAATGTTTATGAAACCCCATAAAGGAAGCGTTTCTGTTTCTGTTTCTGATTCTGATTCTGATTCTGATTCTGATTCTGATTCTGTTTCTGTTTCTGTTTCTGTTTCTGATTGGACGACTGACTCGGTTCCTGTTCCCCAGGTGGAGCGGCTTCCTGCTGTGCGCCGTCGCCATGCTGCTGGTCATCTTCCCCATGTTCACCTTCCCCAAGAAGCTCCCTCCTCGACACAAGAAGAAGAAGAGGAGGAAAAAGCTGAGCCTGGACGACATGTCCAGCGACGACGACGTGCTGAAGGAGAAGAGCAACAACAGCAAGCAGCAGACAGCCACCTCGTCCATGGGCTTCGGGAAGGACATCAAAGGTTCAGCCGGCCGCCATCTTTCTTCTGTCTTAGAGCCGCTTTCAAGAACAAAAACATCTCTGCTGCGGTGCAAAGTATTAAGAAAGAAACTAGTGGTTACAATTTCATATTTAGTTTCTTCAGTGCTTTTTTCTGTTAGTTGAAAGAAACAAGAGTTTAATTTTTTCTTTGTAGCTTTAGTTCAGGTTTTGCACGGATTGAATCCTTCAAAATACTTCAATCTCAAATTCAATTGTTTTCAAGGTTTTGAAAGTGCTTGATATTCCAACTGAACGGTTTTGTAATAAAGTGAATTTTAATGTTTGATTAAAGCATAAGATTGAAAACATTATGTACAGTTGAGACCAGATATTTTCATACTTCTAGGAAAAAGATGCAAACGTATTTTTTTTAATCACTATATGAATTTAAATCTTGCTAACTTTTAGTGTTTTAGGTTAATTACAATTACCAAGATTATTTCAATTTGCTAAATGCCAGGAAAATTAGCAAGAAATTTATATTTTTTTAGATATTTATTTTTATATTTTGTTTAAGAATTTAATTTGAGCAGGAAGGTCATTTACCTTTTAATCAATTTCTTTGGATTGTTTCAACATAATGAATATTTATTATTATTAATGGTTCAATTACTTATTGATCTGTGGAACTGAAATAAAGATCAAATTATACTTTATACCTAATTTTTTTAATTAAAATTAGGGGACTTTTTGTTAAATTAGTGTTTTGATCTCACAGCAGGTCAAGTGTCTGAAATAAAACAGAAAATGTTGTTTTATTCTGTTTTGCATTTTCTTACAGCAAAATGTAAAAAACTCTCACAAAACATGATTAATAACAGTAATCAATAATGTCATAAACTTGTCTTTTTTGTTCCTTTATATTGATTTTATCTCTAAAGTTTGGTGCTGTTAGAAAAGTTACCTTTAAAATGCTTGATTTTAAATTGAGCAGAAGAATTAGATTGGGAACAAACAGAGAACCAGTTTTAATGTGATATGAAGCAGACGTCATAATAAAATCTTTGCTGATTCCTCCTGCAGAACTTTATTTCTTTTCCCCCGCAGATGATTTTTTAGTAAAACCAGACTCTTTCTCCTCCTCCCTTGTTTTGCAGATCTTCCCAAAGCTGCGGTCAGGATCCTCAGCAACGTGACCTTCGTCTTCGTCAGCCTGTCCTACACGGCAGAGAGCGCCATCGTCACCGCCTTCATCACCTTCATCCCCAAGTTCATCGAGTCGCAGTTCGGGATCCCGGCCTCCAACGCCAGCATCTACACCGGTGAGAGCAGCACAGCGGAAACGTTTCTTTATTTAACGTCTGAGAGGAGAAGCAGACAGCGGGACAACACCCTGCTCTGCTCTCCTCCGTTCAGTTCATCTAAGCTGCTCTGCAGAGACTTCCAGGGCTGCAAGCCAGCATTAATAATACAGAAACTGCTGGTCTCCAAATGAAGGCGAGCAGCGAGGAGACGGAGCTGCAGGACTGCTCTCCAAATATTCATAAAACCCCACAAACAAACACAGATATGTTCAAAAACATGCAGTTAAATCAGCATTTACACTCTTACAACTTCTTACATATCATAAGATTTAAACTCAATTTACCTGCATGATTACAGGAATAGGTACCACTGAGAATACTAGCAGATAAAATGACATAAATAAAACTGAAATAATACCAGAATAAAATTGTTATATTTTGAGAATAGAGTTGTAGAAGGTCAAAATATTTTGAGAATAAAGTTATGCAAGAATAAAGCGAAATAATTAAGTCATAATAATATGAGATTAAAGTCAAAGTATTTATAAATTAAATCAAAATATTCCAATAAGTTATAAAATGGCTTTTTTCTCATAATATATAAACTTTATTCTTGAAATATTATGACTTTTTAATAATATTCATATAACAAATAAGTATATATTTAATGCTGTTATGTTTGACCACATGACCAATCAAAATAAAAATAAACATGGATTATTTAAAACTCCAGTTTTAGAGCCGTACCAAAATGTTAAAACTCCGACATTAATTAATGCTGATACATTTTGGACCCCGACTCAAAAATATCCCGACATAAATTAGAATAAACTTAAATTTTGAATCTGTAGAGTTAATAAGTGATGGTAAGCAGCGTAGGGAATATTAAATCTTTAGTCGATCCATAATTAAATGTGGAAAATTACAAGTTAGGAAAGAAAATAGGGCAGCAGTAATGTGGAGCTCAAGAAGATGTGGGGTTTTTTTTAGGCTTCATTTCGGTGTATTTTACTGCTAATGGCTAACCCTACATGCAGCTGGTGACTTTTTTTTGTTCCAGTTTGTTAAAACATCTGTTCTTAAAACCAAATAATGCTCAGAGTGGTTTTGTTTTTAGGGATAAAAATGTGGAGGATAAGGTGAAGCATGTTAGTCGCTGGAACTCTTCATGAAGTTTATAATTAAGTTAAACGTTTCTGAAAGGTTGAGCTCATGATGCTCGGCTGAGTCTCCATGAAGTCACGCCTTGGGAGGCGTCTGATATCTGAGATCTTTTAAGCGTTTGTTGCATAACCGTCTCAGCTGGACCAGGAGTCTCGTCTGTGAAGTCGTGATTTAATCTGCCACTCAGACATTTTGATTCCCACTTTATGCCCATCAGAGTAAAATCCAGCCCAGAGAGCTGCTTTTACATTTAAAAAGCTCTCCTGTCCTGAAACGTTACATCTAATCCTCCATTCTAACACATTCTTTTGGTACAGATTTCTAAAAATCCCAAAATAAATGACAATCTTTAATTGCTGTATAGTAATGTTGAGCTGAATGTTTTCAAAAAACCCAAACTTTAATGGAGGAAATACATATATTATGTATTATTAGCACCTGATTCTTATCCTGTTGAAGTCATTAAGCCAAAGCTGTACATAAGCCATACATATTTGCATATTAGATAAAAAAGTTTCTAAATCTATCTAGAACTTCTTTAATATCATCGTTTTATCGTTAGCTGGTTCAAATTCTGTAAAAACTAAATCTCCTATTAAGCATTGTAAAGCGTCTTTGATTTAATGTTATTTCATTTCATAAGCACCTCTTACTCATCAAAACAATAATCTGCAAATGACCAAGTGTACTCTAAAGAAATGCTATGTAACTGCATTTTAGGCAATAAAATGAACCGAATTGTTTATTTCCATATGTTAATGTATTTCTGATATTTTATTTTAAAAAATGCTTATGTGGTTATATTATCCGTTATCTGATTGATTAATCAATAACTAAAATAATTCTAATTTGCAGCCTTAAAATATATATTTTTTCATAAAGCCTATCGAAAATATCCTTAAAAATGGAAAGTTGATAATCCTACTTGATGTGCTATTGGTTGGCGTTTGTAAAAGCAGCCAATCCTAGAGCAGCATTCATTTCCCTTGATGCTGATTGGCTGAGCCCTCAAGTTCGAACTAAGGCAGACCGTGGATGTTAGCTTCTGCGGCTCCGCTACGACGCTTTCTGCTGTGTGTTGATGCATATTAAGGTATATTTGGTGTTTTAACTAGTAAGATAAGCCGTTATAAGCACTTTCTTTATTGTTGTGTTACAATGTTATTATTGTTATTATTGTGAAGGCTGAGAACTGCTCTCAGTTGGTCCTTTAGCTCATTTCCCCTCCTTGGTGTTTATCGTGACCTGTGTGTCGGAGGCTGGAGGCTGTGTTCCGCTTCCAGGTTTTCTGTTCAGGTTTTTAATTCACTGGAGGATTAATGACGCAGATTTTTATCTGTTTTGACCAGACATACTTCACACTGCCAGGCATTTGCGATATTAGCCGCACTGACAGTCATTAAAACTCATAAAACTGTTTTCTTGTCAGAGTTACAAGATAATGCAGCTTGGCCTAGTTTCTAGTGCAAATATCTTAATACACTAGAAATAAGTAAAAACTAATTTACACTTAACTTTTTAGAAAAATATAGGAACTTATTTTAAGTCAATAACTCCTCAATGTTGATGAAAATGTACTAGCTCCACTGGCAGATTATTTATCTTACATTTTTCCATAAAAGTGAAATAATTATTTTTCCTATATCTGGCTGAAACGTTATATTTTAGTTAGTTTTCATCTTATTTCAAGTGTATCTGCACTAGAAACTAGACCAAAAATGCTTGATCAAATTTGTGTTTTTGACGTGTATTTAATTTATGGCCATCTATAAACATTTTATTAGTTCACTAATAGAGGCTGATGGGATTTGATGCATGTAGGGAAGAAGCTGAGAGGCGGCACAGTTTCTGGCTGGGCTCCACGGTTTCTGCCTGGGCTTCACGGTTTCTGCCTGGGCTTCACGGTTTCTGCCTGGGCTCCACGGTTTCTGCTTGGGCTCCACGGTTTCTGCTTGGGCTCCACGGTTTCTGCTTGGGCTCCACGGTTTCTGCTTGGGCTTCACGGTTTCTGCCTGGGCTCCACGGTTTCTGCTTGGGCTCCACGGTTTCTGCTTGGGCTCCACGGTTTCTGCCTGGGCTTCACGGTTTCTGCCTGGGCTCCACGGTTTCTGCTTGGGCTCCACGGTTTCTGCTTGGGCTCCACGGTTTCTGCCTGGGCTCCACGGTTTCTGCCTGGGCTCCACGGTTTCTGCTTGGCTCCAGTTTCTGCCTGGGCTCCACGGTTTCTGCCTGGGCTCCACGGTTTCTGCTTGGGCTCCACGGTTTCTGCCTGGGCTTCACGGTTTCTGCCTGGGCTCCACGGTTTCTGCTTGGGCTCCACGGTTTCTGCTTGGGCTCCACGGTTTCTGCTTGGGCTCCACGGTTTCTGCTTGGGCTCCACGGTTTCTGCTTGGGCTTCACGGTTTCTGCCTGGGCTCCACGGTTTCTGCTTGGGCTCCACGGTTTCTGCTTGGGCTCCACGGTTTCTGCCTGGGCTCCACGGTTTCTGCCTGGGCTCCACGCTCGCCGTCCTGCGTGGCCTCCCACTCGCTGTGTGCTGCCATGGTGATGCCCGGAGGCGGCGGCTGGGATGCTCAGCTCTCTCTACTGCTGGTCGCTGTTTAGGGCAAACTGATGGTTGCAAAAAACAAAAGCAGCTTGGAAAAGTTGAACTTGACAGAAATTGATGGGAAAATGGATCAGAGCTCTCAGATCAAAGCTGGTTTGTCCAAAACCAGATAGTAATTAAAAAATAAAGCTCATGCAATAGCAAAGTAATGACTCAACAGACAAACATTTTCCCTTTAAAAATCTCCACAAGGTTTTGACAGAAACCACCTGAAACTGAAAAACAATCTTGAATCCAAAAAGAAGTTTTGAGCATTTTTCAGTTTCAAATGTATGTTGTTGTTTTTTTTTTCAGTTTTAATTTTTTTTTTCAAAGGTTTTTTCTGTTTCAAGGTTTTCTCTTTGAACAAACTTTATGGCCTCAATTTAGCTCCATAAAAAACTAGCAAACCGCCTGGTGTGCCTAAAACCACATTTGTGCTGCTATCTTTACGTTTATGATGGTCAGGGAAGAGAGTTGTAGTTACATTTTTGTCATTTCTAGTTATTAATGAATGAAAATCCTACAAAAACATCTACCTTTGTTTGTAGGACAGGAAAGTAGAAGAGGTATCACATCCTGTCATATTAATGTAGAAACAGTAAAAGTTCTGCTTGCAAACAGAATTACTGAATTTAATTTAGATAAATACATTGTTGTGTTTCTGTTTTCCTTCCTGGACAAACAGCCTCGTTTTTACTATCCAGAAACATTTCCTGGGTAATAAAATCAGAAATGATTTTTTTACTGTCCTTTCTTTGGCTTTTAGTAATTCTGAGACATTCTGGACTGTTGCAAAGCTTATATGTTGCATTTTAGCACAAAAGCAAAAACTGAGGAACAGAAGCAGAACAATACTTCTGTTGTTTACTAGTTTCCCTAAAAATATAAATTTAGCTGCAAAATGTTAACATTTTTTCTGCAGAATCCACAAACTAATGCAAAGTTCCTACTTTTCTGTCCCATTTTGCACATAAAAATAAACACACTGTATTTGTTTGTGCATCAGATTAACAATGGACTTTAAACGCATCACATCCAGCAGATAATTAGGAATTCAGATGCACAGACTCTGGGTTAAAACATCTTGGTGAATTTTCCCCACAGTGTTGTTAGTCTGTTATTAACATCTGCAGTTAAACAGCTACATATAATTTGCACAAAAATGTATTTAGTTCTGGATATTTTTTACATTTTCTGACTTGTTTCTTGTTTCTGCTCTGTTATTTTGTAAGTGAAAAACTGACTGGACTTTCTTTAAAATGCATCATTAGGCTCAGCAGGCGGCGCCAGCCCGGTCTTCTGATGCTCTGGTTCTGTTTTGTCCCCCAGGTGTGATCATTGTGCCCAGCGCCGGCGTGGGCATCGTGCTGGGCGGCTACATCATTAAGAAGCTGAAGCTGGGCGCTCGGGAGTCGGCCAAGCTGGCGATGATCTGCAGCGGCGTGTCGCTGCTCTGCTTCTCCACGCTCTTCATCGTGGGCTGCGAAAGCATCAACCTCGGAGGAATCAACATCCCCTACACCACCGGGTGAGGAGAGACGCAGAGAGACACAGGGAGAGATGCTAAAAAATGACGAGCCGTTTCAGGGTTTTTATACAGTATCAAATCTGATCAAGAATTTCCTGCATGTTGCTTCATTTTATTCAGTTATTAACTAAAATAATTCAACAAAAAAGTCTATGTGACATACCAACATCATAATATGGTTTTAAAATGTTTTCCTAATAAAAAATCTGAAAAGTGTGGCATGCATCTATGTTCAGCCACCCTAATTTAGAAATAATTACACACTGCAAAATCATTCCAGGTAATTTTATCTAGTTCCACTGCAAATATCTGAAGACAAAACCAACTTATAAGTAACTTTTCAGAAAGGTATAGAAGCTTGTTTTGAGTCAATTATTCCTTATCACTGATTTTTAAAAAGTCCCAGTTTTAAGTGAAAAAAGCAGTTTATCATTTAAATCCTATTTTTAAGGAAAAAGTGAGGGAAGGAAAATGTTTTGAGATTTGGATTAAATAGATTGTAGGTGTTCATTTGAAGCCACGTTGCCCTGCTGCAGTGCAGCTGACTGACTGAAATACTCCTGCACTGGTTTCTGAATACAACCTGCAGACATTTTCAACAGCTTTTTGCAGGTTACCCCCCCCCCCCCCCCCCTCGCCTCTTCTCGCCTCCACCGGTGAGCAGAAAAGGTTTTAATCTAATCCAGTTTGACCCCGGGGCCCGTTTTGTAAATTCGTGGAGTCTGCAGATCAGAGCAGAGATGCTGCAAAATGAGTCGGTAAACGGAGGCGTTTTCTGATGGATGCAGCGTCTCTCAGGGAGATTACATGACTCAGATGGAGAGAGTCCAAGGACAGCTTGGGACAGACGCTCTCTGGATGGCTGCCGCGTCTTTTCACGTGTTTCTTCCTCCATCGTCCTGCCTTTCTCCTTTCATCTTTTCTTTCTCCTCCCTACTTGCTCTGCTCAATCTATTTTTTTTTTTTTGCTAAATCGTCACTAATTCACGTGTTTCTTGCTGCTCATCTCCTGTTATTAGTTTTGCCTCTGAGTGTGTTTTCCTCTCTGCAGACCGACGCTCACCATGACTCAGAGGAACCTGACAGGAGGTTGTAATGTGAACTGTGGATGTAAAATTCACGAGTACGCGCCGGTCTGCGGCTCCGACGGGATCACGTACTTTAACCCCTGCCTGGCCGGCTGTGGCAGCGTGGCCAACGACACAAACGGGGTAAGAAACAGGTGTGGGAGGGGGGAAATGCACATGCAAATGTGTTTTACTATTAATATTTCAGCAGCAAACCTCAGAAACATGTATTTGTATTTCGTATGTCAGAAATACAGAAAAGTTTCTATTTATTCTACAGAATACCAACTTAAAATAACAATTCCTAAGAAACACAATAAAACATGCAATCAAAGACTTTTAACAATAGGAACTGGTTGCAGAATTTTGTCAAAATTATAAAGAAAGTCCCAAATATTAGCATTCAACTCTTTAAAAGAAAGAGCCGCTTAGATGGTCCATTAAAAACACTTATTATGTAAAATTGTTTGGTAGTACAAAAATTATTACTATTGGAATAAATAAGTAAATTAAAAAAAAAAACACATTTTGCATGTTTTTATGCTTCACTTTGGGTTTCTACTGCTTCCAAAAACAAACCAAGTGCTTAAAAAAACACAACTGGGTTTTGGCAATACATTCATGTTTTTTGGTGTCTGGAAAATGAGCCATTTCAAAAACCTTAGGAATGTATTATCAGAACCCGATGCCTAGCAACCGCAGCAAAGTCCAGCCTGTTGCCTAGCAACTGCAGCAAAGTCCAGCCTGTTGCCTAGCAACCGCAGCAAAGTCCAGCCTGTTACCTAGAAACCGCAGCAAAGTCCAGCCTGTTACCTAGCAACCGCAGCAAAGACCAGCCTGTTGCCTAGCAACTGCAGCAAAGTCCAGCCTGTTGCCTAGCAACCGCAGCTGATCCCCAGCACGTTTGGTCTTCTGGTTTTACCGTTGTATGCTCTGTACAATGGCTGCTGGAAAAGAAAAAGAGTTTTGTTGTCCACTTACCATCCAGAAACCACTTTGCTGCGTTGTTGGTTGTGCTGGAGGCTCCACTTTTGCTTTTCAAAGATGTATAATTATATAATTGTGCATCTGTTTTCAGCCCTTTTCATGTGAGGGTAAAGTTTGGGGGCGTGGCCAGCAGCAGATTCTTTGGATTCAAAGGAAGAGGCCATCTTTAAAAACCCAAAATGAATGCTACATGTATTCCCACCATCAGATTGTGTGTCTCCACACCTCGTCAGTCTTGTTTTCCTGGTGATATCTGAACCTCCAGATGTGTCGTTGTGTCGTTCAGATCAGGAACTACTCGGACTGCGCCTGCGTCCAGAGCCGCCAGGTCATAACGCCGTCGTCCGGCGGTCAGGGCAGCAACCAGCTGCAGCTTGTCATCGTCAAAACCTACCTGAATGAGAACGGCTACGCCGTTTCCGGGAAGTGCGACCGAACCTGCAATACCCTCATCCCCTTCCTCATCTTCCTCTTCATCGTCACGCTCATCACCGCCTGCGCCCAGCCCTCCGCCATCATCGTCACCCTCAGGTAATTCGCTTTCTCACACAGGACTTGTGCTTCTGCTTGGTTATCAACAGAGCAACAGAGTTGACCTAAGAACTTTACAATGAAATACGCTGAAGCCATTTCGTTACGACTCCTTAGGCCAGGGTTAGTCAGTCCTGGTTCTGGTTCTGGAGGTCCAGTGTCCTGCAGCTCTTAGAGTCTCTCTGGTCCAACAACCTGAATCCAACAGCTGGATCTCCTCCTCAGTTCAGTCGGGTTCTCCAGAGTCCTGATAACGACCTCGTTATGTGACTCAGGTGTGTTGAAGTGGAGACACATCTAAAGGTTGCAGGAGACCGGACCTCTGGACCTCCAGGACCTCTGGACCTCCTGGACCTCCAGGACCTCCAGGACCTCCTGGACCTCCTGGACCTCTGGACCTCCAGGACCTCTAGGACCTCTAGGACCTCCTGGACCTCCAGGACCTCCAGGACCTCCTGGACCTCCAGGACCTCCAGAACCTCCTGGACCTCCAGGACCTCCAGGACCTCCAGAACCTCCAGGACCTCCTGGACCTCCAGGACCAGGACTGCCCACCCCTGCCTGACGACGTAATCGAAACACTTTTGGGTCTCAAAAAATATCAACTTCCATCCATGTTAATGGAAAGTTACTTGGAAGGAAAAAGTGTGGGAACCACCACCTTAACAGGGACAGCAAACTGCAAAACACAAATTTTACCAAGTATTTTTGTCTGGTTTCTCGTAGAAATGGCTTAGAAAACTTGAAATGAGACAAAACCAACTTACAGTTAACTCTTCAGCGAGATGTAGGAGCTTGATTTAAGTCAGTAATTCCTTAATACTGACTGGAAAAATACTAGTTTCACTGTCAGATTATTTCACATATAATATGGAAAATAAGTGAAGTAACGCGACAGTGGAACTAGATTTTGTGTTTTTGCAGTGTAACGCAGCTCTGTTCTTGTTTTCTTTTCTTAATTTTTTCATTTCTGAGCGTTTTTGTGTTTTTGTGCTGCAGGTCTGTTGCAGAGCAGGAGCGGCCGTTCGCTTTGGGGATGCAGTTTGTTCTCCTCAGGACTCTTGGTGAGCAGAAACAAACTCATCGTTTTCTTGTTGGTTTGTTTGGTTCTGTCTTCTCTTCACATAAATAAAACAATTCCTCGTCCTGGCAATCCTGAATCGATTCACAATGCTAAAAGAATCATTTTGATCTGCTTCACTCTTTTGTAAAATTAGATTTTAGATGATTCTTTGAAATTTCTTTATTTAAGAAGAAGCCTGGCAGCTTTAAATAAATGATCTTTTTACTTACAGAAGCTGCTGTTCCTTTACAAACATTTACAAAACTGTCAGTATTCCTCTGATGGTGAAAAAACTGTTTTGCGGTTTTTTTCATGAAATAAGTAACGGAGATAAAATCACACATGAATAAGTTTGATCACCTGATAAGACATTAAAAACATGCATGTAATGATTATCTATCCAACTTCCTGTTTTCTTCTTCTTCGTGGTTTGCATCAGTGGTAACATTTGGTTGTCGATCATGTAACTCTTGCAAAATAAACCACATTTTAAACCCCGTCATCGTAGCAGCATAACATGATCAACAAAACGAGAACTTTTACGAAATCTGTATTTGCTTTAGGAGAATTTATTTTCAGTATTTCTAGTTGCTCAGTTATGAAACGCAGCTTCTTCTTTTCCTCTCATCAGCCGCAGAATTCAGACAGAATCTCTCGACCGTTTGAAAATAAAAACTGGTTTCTGAATCTTCCTCTTCCTCCCAGCCTACATCCCGACGCCCATCTACTTCGGCGCCGTCATCGACACCACCTGCATGCTGTGGCAGCAGGACTGCGGCGTTCACGGCTCCTGCTGGGAGTACGACGTCACCTCCCTGCGCTTCGTCTACTTCGGCCTGGCCGCCAGCCTCAAGTTCCTCGGCTTCCTCTTCATCTTCCTCACCTGGTACTCCATCAAGTACAAGGAGGAGCGGGTGGAGCGCTGGCTGAAGCGCCACCTGTCGCCTGTCGACACCGTGGGAAGCCTCGTGTGCCACCCGGGGGGCCACAAGGGCCACGCCCGCACCCGCTCCTGCCCCGTCAACATCCCCCGCACCGACCCCGCCGCCAACGCCCTCAACCGAGGCGTCAGCACGCAGAGTTGCCCCGGCAACGAGCTGAAAGCAATAACTCCTCCCCCTGTGGATCCGAATGCGGCCTCCCCGGCCCCGGTGGCCCCAGCCTCTCCGGCCCCGCCCTCTCCGGCCCCCCCGGCCCGCTCACTGGAACACGTCTCAGTTCGGGTTTAATCCAGATTCATTCACAGGTTTCAGAGAGCAGGAAGCTTTGAGCTTTTCTGACAAAAGAAGAGAAAAATCTGCTGGATTTCTTTGTGACATGGAGAAAATCCCAGTGGGCTGTTTGGTTCACTGCTCATAAACCCACACTGCAAAAACACAACATCTTACCAAGTATTCCTGGTCTAGTTTCTACTGCAAATATTTGATCACACTTAAAATAAGACTGATAAGTTATAAATAACTTATCAGCAAGACATAGGAGATTGTTTTAGTTCCTTGATTTTGATGGAAGAAATTGGCAGATTATCTCACTTAGAACATGGAAAAATGTTTTGTTATAAGTGAAATAATCTTCAAATAAGGATTTAATACTTTTACTTCATATTTCTTGCTGAAACATTATTTTTAGGTCATTTTATCTTATTTAAAGTGCACTAAACTATTTGCAGTAGAAACCAGTTTAAAGGTAAGGTTCTGTTTTGCAGTGCGCCCCGGCTACACGTGCCTTCTGTCACCTCAACCCTCACAGGAACAGAACGAGCAGAAATCTCCCGTCAGACTGCAGGACTCTCCCGAACGGTGACCTCCGCTTTCTCCTCACTTCCTCCTTCTTCATTTCTTCACCGTCACTCGAGTGATGTTCGTCCTCATCTAAAAAAAACAACAACAAAAAAACTCCTGGAAATGTGATACAGGATGATTCAGTGTTAGGAACTGGAAACCGATGGCATGGTGCTACGTGAAAACAGCGTTTAGAGTCCAGCTTTATGTTTGTTTCTGTGTTTTGGGCCTTTTGTTGCTCCGTACAATCCACCCATACGTCTCAGGAGCCCTGCAAGCGGCTCGACCTGAACAGGATCAGCGTTTCTCCTCCAGTTCCAGGAAGGAAATAGCTGAGATGTTTCAGACAGAACAGCAGCAGATGCACTGAAAACAAGCAGCTGATCTCCAAGTTGTCTCTCAGCCGTGAGAGGAAAACGGTCTGAAACATCCAGATTGAATTCTCTGCATCAGTTCGCTGCACTTCACCGCTCTCCTCTGGAGGGAAGTAAATATAGAAACCTCTTCATGACTCTCCACGCTGCTAGTGATTGCAGAATAGGTTTAGCTCCACTGAGACGCTCTCCTCACCGCGCCACGTCATTTCTGCTCTAGCTTAACTTTATCGCCACCTGCAGGCCGATTTCTGCCTCAGCAGAAGGACAGGGTCGTTATTTGGTCTCATCAGGTGAATAACAGCTTCATCACTCAGAGGAACTACAGATGGAAACGAGCAATTTGCTAAATCCGGTATATTTATGACAATATTATACGTTCATTAATATACAAGGACCAAAATAAAAATTCAAATCCAGCAATCAGCTGCGCCGCAATACACAGGGTTTGTTTTAGTCTTTAAAGAGCATTAAAATTAGTAACTGACAGTGGTGGGCGCTCTTTTGCTAATCTGCTAATGCGCTAATAGCAGAGCTAATTTCTCTTGTTTAGCAGTTTTGCTAGCACACATAGCTTCCCCTAAATTAATTGTTCTGGATAAATTCTAAACTTTTACTTTGTTTGGCTGTTTTGTAAACATTTAATTGAATAAAGTTCAACTTTTATGTTTATCAGCTTCATTTATGTAGATGTTTATCTGCATGCTCTTATTTTGAAATCATTTATGAATGGATTTCTTTTCCTCACCTCTTTTTCTTCTTCGTTTTGAGCGAATGGAAAGTGTTCATGTGCTGCAGCTCTCCAGTAAGCTCTTTAAAATCTGCTGATGTTCTGATCTGCAACAAACCGCCGACAAAAATCAGCAACAGAGTTAGGAAACCTTAGCAACTATAAAACTGAAACCAAGAGTGAAAGATTTGTTCCAAAGAATCTCAGCAGTGATCCTGAAGAGGGCGACATGCTGCGTTGTGTCACTTAGCATTAGCTTCCTCTAAATACCATGTTAGTTTAGTGCTTTAGCGTTAGCATAGCTAGCTCTTTAGCTTGTAGTGCCCACCACTGGTGACTTGACAATATTTGTTCTGCAAAACTTTAAGTTCAGAATTTTATTTACGTGTTTCTGCTGAATATTAACTCATAAAATCAAATTTAAATCTAAACAGTCTAAAATAGCCTGCAGCTGATTTGTTCCAATTATTGTCATAAAAGTAAACTATTCTGCTTTTTAATAACTGTAAAAAATTAAAATATGTTTTTCAAAATCAGTTTAGAGAAATTCGGCCTGAAATGATTTAGAAATCTTCCTTTGTGGCGGACAGGAGGGACGTACTGCAGAGATTAGCAGCTGCAGCTCTGAGATGTTTCCACGCTGTCAGTCCCACTTCCCACAGCAGAATCCCAGCGTTCCCAGCTGTAACAGGAAGTTCCTCTGGCTCTCTCCTGCTGAAGGTGTAAACAGGAACCATGAACAAAGTCCGGACCTCGTTCCTCGGCACATTCCTCCGACATGTTTCAGTGTTTCTGATGAAAAACTGTCTGCCTGAAAGAGAGGATGGAGGTTTCCATCATCATGTCTTCAAGCAGAACCTGGTGATTTAGAAACAGTTAAAAATCACCTGCAAGAGACGCCTCCTTACTGGAGCCCCAACTGAAATTTAATTTGATATTTTATTGGATTGTGAATACACAAAGCCCAGAGAAGGTTAATGTTTTGATTTTTTTTTTCTTTTTTTAGTTGTAAATCATTCAAAAATAGATCAATTTTGTTATTAGTTGCAAACATTTTCTATAAATCCTGAAATTAAGGTGCATCATTGGTCCATCGTTGCCCCCTGCTGAGTACAACCCCAACATTAGCAGGATAATTAAAACATAATATGTAATCAAATGTTTCTTTCTGAATCTGAAAAGTAATTCTTTTAAAATATCATCACTGGGTGACTTTTTGTGTGGAAATATAATAAACTGGATCCACTAAATGTACCACATTTAAAGAAATCTGAAAAACTCAACCATAAGTTTTAAGATTTTTAAATTTAGAACGTATTTGTTCTTTATGAGATGAGTTAAATGTTGGTATTTTGTCTGTAAAATAAAAAACAGCATTTTAAACTTTCTGGAAAAACAAATCTTTAAATAAAGTGTTTTCTGAGGACACCTGCTGGTCACTTTGGGAACTGCATGCAGGGATGCAGCAGCAGATTATCAACTGGATTAAATCTAATCTGTTTCACATTTATCATTTGAATCTATCTGCAAGTTTTCCTGTCTAAAAAACAAAAGATTCAGTTGGAGAATGCAGATGCTGCACAGTTGGAGATTAAAACTCCTTTTTCCTGCTGTGAAGACGCTTAAAGTTTTAAATATTTATAAATTCCTTACTCAGTCCAGCTCTTTTAAACACAGAAAACTGAAGATAAATATCTAATCTAAAGCTTTTGATGATAATTCAAACATTTATACAAGTTTTAAACTGAAGAACAGAAAACTGCAGTTTAAGGTTTAGAAAGAACTAAAAAAATACTTTCAAATCGACACAATTTTTAAATAAAATATTCAAAATCAGGATTACTTCCTCATTATTTGAACATTTTGCAGTAGGTTCTATTCTGATTAATTATCTGATCTTTTCTTGACCTTAACTGAATTTTAGGACAATGAACAGATTTTCATAATTTGCCCTTTAAAATTACATTTTTACAGCAACAATTTAAAAAATATAAATTTAGATTCTCCCTGATCTTATTGGAAAAATCTGTTCTGCTCATTTCCATAACATGTTTTAATGTTTAAATTAATTTCCAATTTTTAGTTTCTGCCTTTTTGAAAATTAAACATAAAGTTATTAAACTTTATATTATTTTCTGCTGTTTTGATGATGGTTTGCAGCTGCTGATTGTGAAACAGCCATTATGCTTCTGCACCATTTTATTGCTCCTTTAGGGTTTTTATTCCTTTAGAATTACCTGTTCCATGTTTTGTGCAGATTGTTTGTTTTAAAATTCATGTTTCTGCATCACTTTTCATTTTTGCAGGTTGAGATTTTAATCAAAAATCTGCAAAATGTCTCAAAGTTTTTATTTTGCAGCAACATGTTGCTGAGCTCAGGACTCTGCCTGGATTAAAAGAGTTTCTGGTTTTATTTTAATGCAAAAAAAAAAAAGAATCTAAACATTGATGCATATTGGTTCACAGACGCAGGATGAATGTTGCATTCAATGCAACGGGAGATTTTAAGATCTGATGGAGCGTTTTTGTTTGTTGTGTCTCACAGTGATCATCTCATAATGCTGTAAAAGAAGAAAAAATGAAACTTGATGCTTAGTTTCAGTGTTGACACTTTAGTAGAATGGAGTAAAATGTCTTCATGTAGAAAAGAGCAGGAAATAGAAACTTTTGTCACGTCTGTATTTAAACTGTCGTCTGCTGCAGCTGCTCTGTTTTTAAACGATGCTCACAGGATGAAGGATCTCTGAAAGAAACGAAGGTTTACAACGTTACGTTCTTCACCTGAAAAGTCCCCAGATTTTTCTCTGGTTCGTGGTTCATCTCATCGTTTCCAGACGGATCCAGGATCAGACGTAGGCTGGTAGTTTTTTTTTTTTTTTTTAAAGAAGTCAGTATCTATTTATTTTGGAGAAAAGTGTTTCTGATGCAGCACTGATGAGAGGCAGGATGCGGATGTTCACTCCTGCCTCAGATTCTTGACTTCTGTTGATTCAAAATGTGACCAACTGAATAAAACAGTATTACAGAAAACCACTGTCTTAATTTTATTTAATTATTTTAAAGTCCCTAAAAAATTGTGAAAATTCAGTTGGGGGAAAAAAAAATGACCCTGAGTTCAGGAACAGTTATCTAAAGCTCTTCCTGTTTCACTGACAGTTTTCTTCCCACTATTCAAAATGGGAAAGACAAAAGAACATGCTGTTCTTGTTTCAAAGTCAGGAAATGATTTCTCCTAAATTAGAGTCTCACAGACCAAAGAAAACAAAGTTTCATCTTTTATTGGTTCTCTTTACAGACAAGCTTTCCATGAAAACCAAACGGTTTGGATGGCATGCATCAAGACGTGAGTAATTACACTGTTTGACGTTTTCCTCCAACAGCAGCTTTTAAAAGCAGTTTAATATATAATATATATATATATGATACATACAGTGCAGGTTCCTTCATGTGGCTCATTTTCCCTGAAATACTTTCTTCAGTCTCTTAAAATCAGTGATCTGCCTGTTCAGACTTCAATCTGCTGCTACAAACTGGCTCTTCACACATTCCTTCATCCAATCAGGATTTATGGCAGTAAAATCAAAAACAATCAAATATTACAGTAAACATGGTGTAAATTTAAGACAAGCTGTCCAAAAACGTGTAAAACAAAACGTGAATCATGGTTGAAATCTGAAAAAGATCTTTTTAAAAACAGAAAGAAAACAGATCTTTTTGTTCAACTAGACTTTAGGTTCGTTTTGTATCAAAATTAATTCCCTCAAAAGGTCCAAGAACAAAAAACCGTCTGGGAGCAGAACTCGGCGGCGTGGAGCAGCGGCGTGTGCAGAAGGCTGATGTTTAACTGAAGGTCCGGAGAGGAGCAGGACGCTTCAGGCCGGAGGAAAAACCTGAAGAACGAGCAGAACAAACCCCTCGTCCGATGAACTTTAACCTCTGGGAGGTCAAACTCAATTTAATACATTTAATCTTAAAAATACACCAATAATCAGTGAAACATTTTCATCAGGTTGTATTTATTATGACTTTATCTGGATCTGGAACTGGTTCTAAATAAATCAGCTGAACATCAGAGGTGTTCAAAGTGTGGCGCGGGGCCCGTTTCTGGCCCTTGGAATAATTCTGTGTGGCCCTCCAGCAAATGGAGCCGATAAAAATTGATAACAGAACAAAAGTTAATCAATGTGTTTAAACTTCAAACATTTTTATTTTAACTTTGTTTTCTTTGGAAACTCAGATCTAAAAATAGAAATGTTTCAGTTTCAAAATAAAATGTTTTTAGAAAATATGCGATATTTTTGCACAATGAAATTTTGTAGCAGAGGGAGAAAAATTGGTCCTGCGACAGACTGGCGACCTGTCCAGGGTGACCCCGTGACCCCGCCTCTCGCCCAGAACGTAGCTGGAGAGGAACCAGCAACCCTCCGAACCCAGGAGGGACCAGAAAATGGATGGAGGGAGAAAAATTGGCTCTTTTGACCTGAAAGTCAATCTAAGAACCTGCAACAATTTGATCTCCTCTAAATATTTAAAAATAAATATTTTAATGCATCCACTTTGATGTATTAAAATATTACATGGAAAAAACAAACTGCATTTTAAATTGATGAGAAGTGTGGCTACCACAAACCCCTCATCCAATGAACTTTAACCTCTGAAAGGTCAAACTCAATGTGTTCCCAAAGCTTCAGGCGCATTGGGAACACTGGCCTGTTCTCACCACTAGAGGTCTCTCTCTGCTGCATGATCTGAGTAAACCGCAGTAATTTGTAATCAAACTTCATCTGGTTATTGTTTTTCTTGTTTTAAACCTTTAATCCTCCTTAACGTCTTAAATCTGTATTTTTTGTGTCTCGCTGCTGTTTTTTTCGTTCATCTTTAACTGAAACTGCCACCCAGAGATCAGCTCCACATCAGAGACCTGATCTGCTGCAGGAAGAGTTTTCTACCTGTTAGGAGACTTTCTGGATCAGGCATTTCTCTGGGTCGTGTTTATCCTCCAGATCTTCATCAGAGTCTGAAAACAGGACAGAAAACGATCCAAACAGCTTTAACAGAAAGACAAACCGCATTCAAGAGGCTACAGGAAAGTTCTGCTTCTTTTCTCAGAACTAAGTGTTGGTTTAGTGACCTGCTAGAGACTCGGGTGGAGAGTAAAACTGGCCGTCGGACAGAGGACCAGGACCCATGAGAGGCGCGCGCTCAACGGCGTCCATGAAGGACTGATATCCTGCAACGAGACCAACCAGGTCAGCAGGTCTGACATGCAGTTCATGTTGTTAATCTGCGGCAGTTCATGTTGTTAATCTGCGGCAGTTCATGTTGTTAATCTGCGGCAGTTCATGTTGTTAATCTGGCCGGCAGACTCACTGCTTTCGTCCTCGTTCTCCTGCGGCAGAACCTTGAAGTCGAGCAGCCAGGTTTCTATCCAGGCCAGGATGAAGGAGACGATGGGCAGCAGGTAACCGAAGGCGCCCTGGAGGAGCAGCAGCTGCTCACAAACAAACCAACAAACCGTTCATGGAAATCACAAATCTCAATTTTTAAACTCAACTTCATACATTTTCAGATTTTTTTGTTACCATTCATCATAAAATCTAGATGATTTGATTGTTTTATTATCTGAAAGTTCCATAAAATCTAAAACAATTTTGGGTTCCCATACAGCACTGATGCAAAAAGCTAAACTGTTAGCTTAGCATCTGGACAAACTGCTTCATAAAATGTGGAAGATTCAGATTTGTTAATCTCACTTTAAGGTCCAGGATTTTAATGTTTTATGTTTATAAATGGTCATAAAATGTCAGTCTTAATCTAAATATTTTAGAATGTAACATTTAGTATTTATTTAAACCAGTTTAATAAAGGTTGAGGTTTTCTTGGGTAAAAATGTTCAGCAGAGATGGAAATATTTAGCAGGTCATAATAGAAACAGACTCTTTATCAAACCTGATATTGTAATTATATCTGATAAATTCATTCTACAAATATTTCCATGAAGTTTTGGATCAGCAGTTTTATTTTTCCTCTCACCTTTGATAAAATGACTTTAACAATCAGGAACGCGCAGCTGACTGCAGTGGTTATCTGCACAATGAGAAAAACACACACAGCCTGTAACATGTATAAGAATCCATCGAGCTTAAACTTAAAATGAAAATAATTCAATAAAATAAACAAATATAGAAAATATGAAACACAAAAACTATAAACATCTTGACTTCCTTATAGATGTGGCTAAAAAAACAAAGTTGTACTTAGTTTGTTTGGATCTTTTCTCCATATATGTTCTGTAAAATAATCTGATTCTGTTCAAAGTTTAAATAATGAAAACCGGGAGAAACTCTTACAGCGACGGCCCACCAGTGACGCAGCTTGCAGATGGCGTACGCCAGGATGAGGGCGGCAAACCTGAAGACGGCCAGCAGCTGGACACAAGGAGCCGCTCAGAGTCAGGCAGTCAGACGAAACAAAAAGATCATCGAGTAAAAACAGAGTAAAAACTAGAGACAGACTTACAAAAATGTCAAAGAAAGAGGAGTGGTAGTCGTAGTGCAGCACTTCCTTCTCCAGCTGCGCCTGAACGCCTCCGTTCACCTGCAGCAGAGGAAACAGAAACATTTTGGGTTTTGGCTCCATAAAATCATGTTAAATTATTAAATAGTCTTAATATTTTTATCATATTACATCTAAATGTTTGGCTCCAACTAAAAGCATCACTCAAAAATCAACAAACCCTAATTAGAAAGTAGGATAAACATGTTTAATAGTAAATATATTTTAAAGTTCACAGCTTTTCAAAACGAAGCAAAAGTTTTCATCTAGAGCAGCAACTAAATTATTTTACTGAAGAGTTGAAGCTTTCAGATGATAAAAATTGACACATTCTGCAGATTTTTAATTAAACCACCCAGGTCGTTTCATACAATATTAGAAATGCATTAAAATATGCAAATAAAAATAAAGAAAAACATGTTATTGCATAAAATCCAAGAACAAACTTTCCTACATTTTACTCTTAATCATCTGGAGCAAAAGATGGATCTGCAGATGAAATAATATTTCTAACAGCATCATGTGAAAAGTTCACATGACGCGACGCTGAGCTGATCAGCTGATTGGTTTTCAGATTAACCAGTTCAAACCTGGAAAACAAAAAGTTCTCAATAAAAGGATTTTTGTTTTGTTTTAATTTATTTGAGAGAATTTGAAGCAGGTGAAGTGAAAACGAGCTCTGGGTAAAACATTTCCAAAGACGTTTTAAACACTTTTTAATGTAAAATCTACATATATTTTGTACAGTTTTGGTTTAATTTAGTCTGTTGCTCTTTCAGCACAAAGTCTGTGTTTGAGTCCCAATACTCCAGTTAATGATTCATTGATTACTAAATTAGTTGATCATTTCAATGGTGGATTCATTTGAATGAATGTTTTCATCTTGGAAAACATCCTGGAGATTTTCTCCTTCTTTCTCCAGTTAAAGGTTTTAAACACAGTTTGAACAAAACAAATTATAATTATTGGATAAAATGCAGCAAAAAGTCCCAAACCATCAACATGGAGGTTCCAACTCCTCATTCTTCACACGCATGAAAGCAGCAGAACATTTGTTCAAGGTGCAACCGAACGCCCCCGATGTAATGCCGCCCTGGGAATCTGCCCATATTCTGACCCAACATTTGGCAGCATTAACAGAAACCAGTATTTTCAGACTAAAGTTGATTTTTTGAATGATATTCTTGTTTAGTTTGTATTTCAGAATATTATTATTTATCTTTGGAAGTCAAAAATAATCCCCAAAACTGAGTTTAATAAACTTAATATTATTAGATTTTTGACCTAATGAGTATCATTTTCTAAGTGATAAAAGACAAAATACACATTCTGGAAAAGGTTTGGAAAACCTTTTTAACAATGTGTAGATTATTTGAGCCTCGTCTGCATCAGGAAACCAAACGACTTCAACTAAACTCTCATCATTCTGCCAGGAATCCAGTCAGAGGCACGGAAACCAAATTTTACAGTGTGCATATGAATACAATAGAGCTTTTATGTAAACTTTTGACTATTTTACAGGAAATACACAATAAATAGATTCACATTGCAAAATAGAAAAAGGACATTTCATGTTTTTGAACTGTGGGAGGAAGCCGGAGAACCCAGAGAGGAAATGCAAACTCCACACAGAAAGACACAGAAAGACCTCACAGAATCACCTACTGGGATTCAAACCCAGAACCTTCCTACTGCAAGGCAGCAGAGCCACAAACTGCATGGAAGAGGAAGTAGCAGGTCAAAAAGTCACTAAACGGTTGAGTTTCTGTTATAAAACTGTTAATAACAGAAGTAAATTCTCTTCTGTCTGATGAGTCACTGCTGACATCCAAACAAATCAAAAAAAGAAGTTATTTTGTGGTTTTTTAAGTGTTGAACCAGTTGTAACTGGATCTGTTTAAGAGCCTGACAAAAAAACAAAACATTTCCTGAATCTGAGCAGAAGTCTGACCTTGATCTGCTCCTCCACAGAAACCCTGACCTCCTTCTTTCCAACCGCAGTCCGACGAAACCCGACAGGGCAGATTCAGCCTGTTCCTGGATGTGTGTCAGCTCAATTATTTACTCAGTAAAATGACTTCTAACTACATAAACTGACCTTTTTTACGTCATAAACTTCTGTTTTATGATGTTTTATGTGTTTCAGACGACATAAAATTCTCATGGAGCCATTTTGGAAACCAGCAGAAGATTAAACTTTAAATCTTTTGCTTCTGTGTTTCAAAGTTCAGCTGCAGGTTTAGTTACAATCATGATTCTTCAATTTGTTCCACGTTAAAAAGCTTTGAAACTGTCAAAATGAGCAATAAATCTATTAATTGCATAATAAATACAACTTTTTTTATTTTCTCTCTACCAAAAACTCTTCAGTCTTCAGTCTTGAGCTTTGGTTTACAGAAACTTCAGAATTATTTTTATTTGCCGTTTTAGTTTATTTCTTTTGAATATTTAAAATGATCTTTGAGAATATGTCCTTGTATTATTATGCCATTATTTTACTTGAAAATGATCTTAAAGCAGCAGAATTATCATTTATTGCAATAATTTCTTTTCTTCTGGGAGTCAATAATTAACTCGTTTAACTGGATATAATTGAAGCTGCAGTTTTAAATCTGCTGAAGTTTAAAATAATTAGTTTAAATCTGTATTTTAGGACATGCTGTGTTACCGACACAGTGCAAAAACACTAGTCTTACGTTTAGCTCAATAATCCAGAGCAGAGTGATGAACAAGAGGTCAAAGGTCACGAAGAGGCAGAATGTCCTCCGAACGTCTGAGATGCATTTCTTCTCCCCGGCTTCGTACGACTCCACCCGGGCAGAAAGCGGCGTGCTGCTGACCGACACCGGCCCTCTGCCGGTCAGCCACGAATCCACGCTGCTGCACCTGCTGTCCATCGCTGGCCCCGCCCCCGGACAGGACTGGCCCCGCCCACTGCTCAGAACGGCGTTCTCACAGGCGGCGGCGGTGGGTCATGTGGCGCTTTGCAGTCAGTTTGTGGAGGAAAACGGCATCACAGCATCTGGAAGAATAAAAATGTTACATTTACACATTTAAATTCTTCGTAGTTCAGCTGAGTTGTGGAGTCCCACAGGGTCGAGTCCTTGGTCCCCTTCCATGCCCTACGACATCAACATGTTTTATTTCAGTGATAACCAGAGGATATTTTTACATTTTCATACAAATGACAAGTAAGTGTATATGCAAAAAAAAAACAACAACAAAAGAACTAAACAAAAAAAACACCTACAGTTAGTATTTGTCTTTCTGAGATTAAATACTGAATGACTGAATGTTTTCTCACCTTATAGTCCAGTTGATTAGGGAAATTATAAACCTTTAGTCTAAAGAAAATCAACTCAGATTAAGGCAAAATGTTCAAATATCTTATTTAGTCTCAAGATAATCATATATTTAGAAACATTTTGCTACCCACTGCAAATTCTAGATAGAAAAGAAACAGAATATCATCTGTCAGGGTTCCCATAGAGACAGAGGTACTTCTACAGTTTGAAAATTTACTTAAAACTAGTGATGTAACAAATGTTTTACTTTATCAGTTTCTGTTGGAGTTTTATACTAAATATGAAAATTAATAAACATGTAATATCTTTGAATGTAACATGAATATTTTGAATATTTCAAACTTTATAGTTTAGTCCTTTAAATTAACTTCTTACTAAAATTAAAGACTCTTATTAAACAGCAGCATCATTGCTGTAAAACTTCTTCAGCAGCAATAAGCTTAAAATTGTAATTTTTGGAACAAATACGGTTCCTGTTCCAAAATACAAGCAGCTGCTCCTGCATAAAACTAGTGAATCATTTCTTTGATTTCATATTTTAAAACACTTCAGTTATTCAGAAACCGATACAGAAATCATAGCTCTGGTTACACCTCAGGTACATTTAAATTAACCTTAAATAAATTTGGCCTTTAACAGGAATTTTCTCAAACCGTCAAGCTGCAGCTTCACCAAGTTTAGCTGGAATATTAATATTTGACATGAACAATGAAAGTATCTTTTCCTGTGACTCAGGAAGTTATTAGTAGTAGAGCTTTAACTCCTCGGCTGTATTTGCTCAGCGATTGAGGAAGTGAAACTTACTGTAAATTTGAATTAACTGTTTTCATACAAAGTAACAAAAAACACGTTTCAAACTCGAACAGTGTTTTGTTTATGATGTTGTTTCCTTCAGGTTCACACGATCCACATTTCACAAAAAATCTGAGACAAAAGCTTCAATTCTTTGGCATAATAAAGACTTTTTTAAAGTCCTACATATATATAATAAATATATATACACAAAACCTACCGAGACCTGCATGATCCAAACCCAGATCTGGAACCAGTGAGATAAAACCAGTGAGAATAAAACAGTTTTAATTCTCTCACATTGTGAACAGTCAGTTTTTTATCTTCCTCTTCACTTCCCTCTCAGCCCACAAAGCAACGTTACGTTTTAACTGGTTTAACTCCAACATGGCCAACAAAATTCATTCTTATTGATTTAAGAGAAAATAAATCAACATTATGGCTCCAAATTGGATAAATTATGGTTATTAAAGCTTCAATATGAGCTGTTGAGGTTTGACACGAATATTTCAGGCATTTTACTTTTAAACCTGTTATAAATTTAACAAAGTATCACAGTTGGACTCTTTTATTCAAACGTTTTCAGATCATTTGAGTGTTTAAGGGACAAACGTTGAGAAAAGACCCAGTGAGCATCTGGTAACATAACTAAATATTATCAATGTGGGAAATTAGTGTTAATGAATTCATGTGATAAATTCGTTTCTACCAACAGGAAATATGACCTCTCAACTTCTCATTTGTGGCTGCATTCAGTCTTAAAACACGTGCTGAGCTTTTGTGGCTAATAAAAAACGTTTCAGTTGCAGGTTGGTTGATGAAGACGAAGAGCAGAGCTAGAAAATACAGACTGATATTTATTTACATATTATTTTTGCACAACATAATAAATGTGAACTTTTTGAGAGAAAACAAAGTTTTTTGGAACATTAGTAATAAAAAAGCCAAACATTTTTAATTTTTTTTTTTTTGTAGCAGCTTTTGAGATGAGTCAGGAGAGGGGCTTGTGTGTGACAAGCAACACACACCTCCAAATTGCACCTTACCCAGAGGTGCTGGCTTCAGACAGACTGAATGAAATTGTCAAAGAAAACTTTTACCATCATATTGAAAAATAGTAAAAGCATTTAAAAGAGTGAGCAGAAACTCATAGAGATTTAGAAATATAAAACAAAAAGAGTTCAAAGAGTTGCTCTGGTGACAACTCTGAATAACCTCAGACTGCTGGAACGCTGCACTAAAACAAACACTGATCTAAAACATCTAAGGAGGAAACAATCCCAGTAAGGATGATGGATGGTAGTGCAGGTGGAACTGGTTTGATCAAGCAGCTACTTTAGTGTCAGGAACAAAACCGGATTGTCAGAAAAACATAAAAATAACTGGATGGAGGAGGAAGAACACAAAAAGACTGAAACACAACAACAAGTACAACAGCACTGATTTTTACTTTTAATATTATAACATTAAGAGTTTTTAAATGCTAGTGAAATAATACTATAAGATAGGTGTCCAAACTTTGTAACATTAGAGTGAAAATATTTTACATTTTTTTCTTTAAATTAAAACAGAAAAGATTTATTATTAAGAAATTGACTGTGGACAATAATATACTAAATAGACAATATTTTAATAAAGCAAAGTAGCCAAATCATTGTAGGAAAGGAATCTATAAATCATTTGATCCAAAATACGAACAGCTGCTGTTTTAAATGACAAGTAAATAAATATAGTAAAAAAAATATTTGTCTGTAAAAACCTCAAATTGAAATTATCTACATTCTTGAATTGTGGACCAACGGGCCAAACAAAATCATACAGAGGGCTGAAAATGGCCCTGGGTCCACACTTTGGACATCCCTGCTTTAAGAAATAAATACACGACACCAGAAGAGCCTCAAACATAAACATAATTATAAAAATGTAATACATTAAGAGTAAATATATTGATGTTACTTCATGACTCAGCCTTCCAGGATGTGTCTGGACACACCTGTTTCACCAGGTAACCAGGAACCTTGTAAAACATTTTTACTGGGAGGGAACAGATTATATAATTAAAACTGCGATTTCAGTATTCATGTAAACAAACTTTTTGAAAGTCTATACAGACCCAGATATTTTAGATCAGGTTTAAAAATTAGGTGTATTTACATCTTCGGCAGCTGACGGATATAAACAAGCTGACAAGGCCTCTAAAAAACACAACACTTCGGAATGTCCCTTTAAGGGTCATCTGAGTCACCTGGCCAGGTAGGAAAACAAAAAGCGACAAAATAAACAGATAAAATGAGATTATCACCCCTGAGCAGCTCTCTGGCCGTTTTTATTTGCATCACTGGGTTCATTTGACAACTAGCTAGCAAGAAAGCTTCCTCCGGGTTTTCTTTAAGTCTAATATTTGACTCCGTCACAACTCTTACCTGTTCGAGACGCTCAGACAAGATTTAATGTTCACTGGATAAAAAAGTCGGACGTGTTTTTGCGGCTGATTTCAGGATAGCAGAGGCGGAGAAATCATCTGTTTCCTCTTCGTCTGCTGCTGTGGAAGGATAGAAGTCATGCTAGCAGGCAGTTTGGAGCAAAGGATTCTGGGAATGGAAGTCTGCAGCTTCTTCTTCTTCTTTTCTATTATGGCGGGTCGCAATCAACTTTAAGGTGCATACCGCCACCTACTGTACACGAGTGTGTAGCAACAGTATTCTACATCAGTCATATTCTATTTTTTAATTTTGTGTTTTGAAGAAAAATAAATAACGCTTTTCTTATCATACAAATATCCATTATATTTCCATCATTTCCCAATATTCCTTTCAGACTCCATTCTTGATCTGTCTTTCCAACTATTCTTCTCAATTTCTCCCTTTCACGTTCATATGTTTTACAGTTCAGTAGTATATGTTCTACATTTTCTTTCTCTCCACATTTTTCGCATTTATCATTATTTTTCTTCCCTATTAAATATAAAGTATCATTTATTTAAATGTGTGCCCTACTCTCAATCTAATCATTATTATTTCTTCCCTTCTATTTCTCTCCTTAACATTTCTACTAAATATTGACTTCTGTATTTTATATAATTTCCTTCCTTTCTTATCTTCATTCCATCTTTTTTGCCATATTTCCATTTCTTTATTCTTAATAATTGATTTCCCTTCCCCTTTGCCAATAGGTATTTTAATCATTATTGCCTGATCTAAAGCCCTTTTTGCTAATTTATCTGCCCTTTCATTGCCTTTTACACCTTGATGTGCTGGTACCCAACAGAACCAAACATCAATGCCACCTCTGTATAATCTAAATAAGCTATGTTGAATTTCTAGTACTAGATCTTTCCTATTGTTTCCTTCTCCTTGAATACTTTCTATGACTGCTTTGGAATCTGTGCAAATTACTACTCTGTCTGGACGCACCTCCTCTACCCACTGCAAACTGATGATAACTGCCACCATTTCTGCCGTGAATACAGATAGTTGATCAGATAATCTTTTAGATATGTCAATTTTAAACTCAGATATATAAATTCCTATTCCCACACATCCTTTTGAATTCTTAGAACCATCTGAATATATTTTAGCATAATTATAATATGAGTTTCTTAAGTATATATCGGTTTTACCCTATTTCTTTTAAATTCCAATCGTTTTTCATTTTAAGGAGTTTTATGTCTACATTTACTGCGGAAATATCCATGAAGGGCTAACGTTAATTGGATTAAATTGAGCTATTTCTTTATCTTCTAATTCATATATTTTAATCCATTTGTTTATGATCCATCCAAATCCATTACTATGGAACTTTGAGTATTCCCAACAATATTTTAATATTGTTGAATTTACATTTTCATCTTTTTACTTTAATTTTCATCCAGTATGTCAGAGCTAATTTTATTCTTCTTATTTCTAGTGGAATCTCTCCAGTCTCTACTAGAAGGGCATTAATAGGTGTCGTTTTCACTGCTCCTGTACATATACGTAAAGCCCTATTCTGTAAAGTATCTATTTTTGTAATGTTGTTTTAGCTGCTACTCCATATATAAAACTACCGTAGTCTATTGTTGATCTCATGAGAGCCCTATATATGTTTAATAATGACTGTCTATCTGCACCCCAGTTATTTCCAGCCACAGCCTTTAGTAGATTTATCACTTTCTTACATTTAGTTTCCAGATTCTTTGTATGCGTTTTCCATGTATATGATTGATCCAACCATATTCCCAGATATTTAAATTCTGCTACCCTTTCCAATGGTTGTTCATATAATGTTATTGTACCTATGTCTATGTTTTTCTTATTTGTAAAAATCATATAACAAGATTTACTTGTTGATAATTTAAAACCCCATTCAAAGGACCATTTTTCTACTTTATTAATCGCTTTCTTAATTTTACCTATAACAAATCTTGTATTCTTTCCTCTCATCCATAAAACTCCATCATCAGCATATAATGCAGATTTTATACATTCTTCTGTTTCAGAAAAGATATCATTTATCATAATATTAAATAGTATTGGGCTAATTGCACTACCTTGTGGAATTCCATTTTCAATATTCAATTCTTTTGAGTAATCATTTCCAATCTTAACTTTTATTTTTCTATCCTTCAAAAAATTTGCTATCCAATTAAACATTTTCCCTCCTATTCCCATCTGCTTCATTTTTATAAGTAGTCCTTCTCTCCATAATGAATCATAAGCTTTTCTATGTCCAAAATACTACAATCATAATTTCTTTCATTTTAAAGCTTTCTCTATATCATTACTAATTCTAGTTATTGTCCATTGTTGATCTTCCTTTCCTAAATCGCACTGATTTTCATTGATTAATTTCTTATGATCAAGAATAAATTCTAGTCTATTAATCACTATTTTCTCCATCCATTTACTTAAGTGTGAAGTTAATGCTATTGGTCTGTAATTATTTGGATTTGCAGGATCTTTCCCTGGTTTGTTAAACGGATTATTGCTTTCTTCCATCTATTTGGTATTAAACCTTCTTTCCATATTTTATTAAACAGTTTTAATATTAATTCTAATGTTACTTCAGGAATCTGTTTAAACATAGCATAGCATAGCTGATCTTCCCCAGGAGCTGAATATCCTGTCCCTTTCAATGCTGCTTTAATTTCCTTCATGGTTATATTTATGTCTAATGTTGAATTATATGTTTGACTTTTTCCCAAAATATTTTTATGCTTGCTAATTTTTTGATTCATCTGTTGTCTATGAATGTTTGTAAGATGTTCCCCACTATGTACTGCCGCAAATGCTTCCCCCAACAAATCTGCCTTATCTTTATTTAACACTACTACTTCCTGATCTCTGACTAAGGCTGGTATTTTAATACCACTCCTTTTCCCAATCATTTTCCTAAACATTGACCATACATTTTGCAATTTAATTTCAGATCCTATTGAGGAAGTATATTCTCTCCACGTTTTCTTTTTGGCTTCCTTAATAATTTTACGAGCTACTGCTCTTTTCTTTTTATAATTAATAAGAGTTTCAAGTGTTAAATTTTTCTGCAGTATTTTAAATGCCCTGTTACGATCTTTAATCGCTCTAGTACATTCATCATTCCACCAAGGGAAGTCTGCAGCTGGAACCAGAAACGCCCTCAATACAGGAGGTGGAGCCCCCTGGTGGAGAATAAATATTACTGTTTATTGCTTATTTACTCTTTTTTTTTTTTTTTTTTTTTTTTTTTTGTTGCTATATATTCATTTGATTTATTTTACATTTTATTTACTTTGTTTAATGTGTTTGTTGAATAAAAAAAATAAATATATAATATAAATAAACTCTAAAAAAAGGTAGAGAGGCTGTTTGAAGATGGACTATAAGGAGGCAATTAAAAGAAAATTGACTTTATGCAGGAGTCGTCAGAGGAAAGGAGGAACCATGCACTGTGAATCTATGTGGAACCCAAAAATATTAAACATTCTTTACACCAAAATGTCTTTTTTTGTTCCGTTTGTATAAGACAACTTGTTTAAATTAATCTCAATGAGGCTGTTTCTTTCTTCTGCTATTAATCTAAATTTTGGAAGGAAGTTTTATTTTGCTAGAAAATGAAAATGAATTATATTCAATTCACATTTTTTCATCACACCTGGGAAAATCTTCAAACCAATTTTATGCATTTCAAGTAGTTTTTTTTTTATAAATCCAAACATTTTTTTAAGTTTTAAAAATAATTGAATTACATTTTAAGATTTCATGACTCATTTTATTGTCCCAGTCGATCGGAGAAAATAATCTTTATCAGTAAATCCATGCTGAAGAATGAAGCTCCCACTAGAGACCTGGCAGCAGGACTGCAGCGCCCTTTGCTATAAATAAATTCAATTAAATTTAGGAATAGGTATATAACTGAACCTGTTTTGTGACAACCTATCATGAATCTGTCAATATTCATGAGTTAATTTTGTATTTCTAAACATCAATAATGCAAAGCATAAAATTAAAGATTTTATTTCCGGACTCATAAAATTTAGATACAGCTAAACAACTCAATGTCAGCAAATTTGAAAAAATAAGTAATTCGTTTATATTTCTATTTGGAGAAACATGTTTAGAAGAAAGCAGCAGCAAACTGATACAACTGGCTTTCAAAACAAAAGCAAAGAGAAACCCAACATTTTATTTCTGAGCATTTTTTTCTTCAGCTTGCAGAACTTTGCAGAATTTCTGTAGTTAAAAATCCAAACTCCAGCGTGTACCAGCTGGGTGAATGTGGTCTGGACTCTGTGGATCAGAGTCATGGATTCAGAGACTCTGTAGGAGGACAGAATACCTGCTTCATGATTCAGGTTCACTCCCAGTCTGGAGGAACGAGGAACCGAGATGGAGGTTAGCTTTTTCTTGTGCCAAAATTCAAATTTGTCTTGGTAACAATACAATGACCAAGATTTATTATTATGCCCAAATCCAGTTTATTATTTCTTCAAGGGGGTTTTGCTCTCAGGAATGAGGGGAAAATATGTTACACCATTAGTTTAATAAGAAAGTAAATATCCAACTACTTAATATGAAATTTGTTGACTTTTAGCAACAATGATTTATTTAAAAAAAAAACATAATATTAAGAAATAATAATAGTTATTCTGATAACTAGATCATTAACCAAAAAATCCCTCAAAAATAATTATAGGTCAGATTTGAATCCCTCAGTTTCTGTCAGCAAAAATGAATAAATGAATATTGAAAAATAACAGCTTTGTTTCAATCAGAATAATGTCCACAAAAGAATCCCGTATCCTCAAAAAAATCCAAAGTCCTGAAAGTATTTCCCCATTTTAATCCAAAATCCCAATGCAAAATGAAAAATCCAAAACGACAAAAAAAACCCAAAAAAGATGAGAAAAAGTTGTGGTACCACAAAAAAATCCAACAAAGAAAAATCAAGTCCTGATCTCACCGGGAGCGACTTTCTTCTTCCTCTGTGTTTTCTCGCACCAGGCGGGGTTTCCTGGGTTCTGATCCAGTTCTTAAATTCACAATCTGTGGCGCTGCAGCGAACTCCGATTCCCATTTTATGTCTTTTCTTTGATTCTTTACTTGTTTTAAACATTCATCTGTCAAGTCTCCTGACACACCACCCTTTTTTATCTGGTTATCCCAACCGGACCTAAAACCAACAAGATGCTGCACAAATAATCAGTTTTAAAACAGTGAAAATTTAGGATAATTTTTAACAATGAAGTAATAGAAACTGTTCTGAAAAACAGTTTGATATATTTACTCTTTAATGTATTTATTAACAAATATAGTGGTTATGCTACAAACAATTTGTTTTATTGATAAACATCAAAGAGACAGAACAACAAACGTTTATTTTCTTGATGTAAATTAAAATTATTTAAAAGCAAGGATCAGCATCAGTTTAAAGTTGATATTGGTTTCAGTTTCTTCTTTGGATCACAAAAAAGAAAACAGAAGAAATTTAAGGATTTAAGGAAGAACAACATTTGTTCTGCAGAACATAGAAAGAGAAATTAGAACATTCAAATTAATCAATACAAACATATAAGCAAAACTATTAGGGCCCAGAAAAGTTTGGATTTTCATGTAGAGAAATATTCCTATATGACATGCTTCATGTAGGAATATTTCATTATTGGATTTCTTTCATACAAGAATGAAAGAAATACAAGAATGAAAAAAAACATCACATAGAGAACAATATTTAAACCATAAAAATAAAGAACAACAGAAGAGAAACATCAGAACAATGAATCTAAAACAATAATCAGACAAAAGAGAGAAAATCTAATTGGGTTTGTGGAATTCAGCAGAGTTACTTTTGTTCCAAGGCAAAACTCCAACATGTAGCGGCTGAGTGAATGTGGTCTGGACTCTGTGGATCAGAGTCATGGATTCAGAGACTCTGTAGAAGGACAGAAAACCTGCTTCATGATTCAGGTACACTCCCACTCTGGAGGAAACTGGACCTGAGATGGAGGTCCAGATGTTGTTGTGACCAAATTCAAAACTGGTTGATTGACACTCTAATGCCCAAGATTTGTCATTACGTCCAAATAAACATTCATTATGACTTCCTGCTCTGCTGATATTCTTGTATGCAACTGCTACATAAACTTTTCCGCTCCACTCCACCTCCCAGTAACAACGTCCAGTCAGACTCTCTTTACTCAGAATACGAGTAAATTGAGTGAATCTGTCTGGGTGACTTGGATAAGACTGACGTTGATCTGTATATGTCACCTTCCTGTTCCCCTCTGACAGTTCCAGACATCTGTGTGCTGTATTTGGATCCATTGTGATTTTACATGAATATCTTAAGAATCCAGCCCTTGTTGTTGGTTCTGGTCCTGATTCTGGTCCTGACAGTAGAACATCCACCTCAGTGACCATCAGTGAGATGTTTGTCCATGAGTCTCTCAGGACGTCCTGTAGTTTCTCTCTGAGCTCTGACACAGCTGCTGTCACGTCCTCAAAGTGTCTCAGAGGACGGATGTTGATGCTGGATGAGTGTGTAGACTCACTGAGTGCTGGCAGTGAGGGGTAGTTGAGGAGAAACTGGTTGTGATCCTCTGTGTGTGAGAGCTGCTCCAGCTCAGCGTCTTTCCTCTTCAGCTCAGTGATCTCCTGCTCCAGCTTCTCCTGAACATCTTTGACTCGACTCACTTCAGTTTCCTGCTGGGATCTGATCTGCTGCTTCACATCAGAGCTTCTTTTCTGGAGGAGACGGATCAGCTCAGTGAAGATCTTCTCACTGTCCTCCACTGTTTTATCAGCAGAGTGATTGATGGCCTCCACCTCCTGTTGAAGCAGCTTCACATCTTTCTCTCTGTCCTGGATTCTCTGCTGGATGTTTCCTCGTCTCTCCTCCAGCTCTCTCTGCCTCTCAGTCCTTTCTGCTGCAGCTGACACTGTGTTGTGACCTTTATGTTCATCCACAGAGCAGAGATAACAGATACATTTCTGATCAGTGCGGCAGAACATCTTCATCACCTCATCATGCTTAGAGCAGATGTTCTCCTGGAGGTTCTTGGACGGCTCCACCAGCTTGTGTTTCTTTAAAGGAGCCACATCATAATGAGGCTGAAGGTGTTTCTCACAGTAAGAGGCCAGACAGATTAAACAGGACTTGATGGCTTTCAGTTTTCTTCCAGTACAGAAATCACAGGCCACATCTTCATGTCCAGCATAGCGGTGATCAGCAGGAGCAGCTTGGAGTCCAGTCTTCTTCAGCTGATCCACTATAGCTGCTAGCATGGTGCTCTTCTTTAAAACAGGCCTCGGTGTGAATCTCTCTCTGCATTGAGGACAGTGATAGTTCTTCTTCTGCTCACCTTCATCCCAGAAACTTTTAATACAGTTCATACAGTAACTGTGTCCACAGGGAATCGTCACCGGATCCTTCAGTAGATCCAGGCAGATCGAACAGGAGAAAGTTTCTTGGTCCGGCTGATTCTGCTCCATTTCTGCTCTCAGTCACAGCGACTGTGAGTTTCACTTCCTGAAAACAGAAACTGGGTTGAGCTCTGATCTATGACTCATGTCTGAGTGCAGAGAGGCTGCAGCCAATCAGCTTTCACCCTCTGCAGATGTCGGTTCCTCCCAGCTTCATGGTGTGTTTAAGAGCAGGACGATGTGGGAGGAATATCAAGCTTTTATTCCAGAAAGAGAAAAGCTTTTCAAGTTTAATGGCCAACAAAACATTGTTCTGTTCAAACAACTGACAAACTTATCATATTCATATCTGTTTATTTTGGTGTTGCTGATAATAAAACTTTATAAAATCTGTTAAACTTTTTCACCACAAAGAGCTGACAGAGGTGCGCCAACAGAACATTTTGGACAAAGGTCCAAGTCCTGCAGATCTTTAACTCCAACATCCAGCATAACTTTTCCAGTGTTGTTGACTTTATGAATAAAGTTTTAAGGATAATTTCCCTGGAGGACTAAAGTTGGGCACCTTTGAATCAGCTGTTCTCTTTGATCCTCTTGCTTCTCATTATTTCTGCTCTGTAATAAACTTTCAAATGTTTTCATAAAATTATTTTACATCAGAGTAGCAAGCAACATTCTTTGTCCCAAAGTATTCTTTTCTTTTTAATCAGTTACACAAACTCTGTAAAGGAAAAGGTTTTTTCTGATAAAAAATATTGAAGAATTGATTCCTGCTTTCATCACCTCTAACTTGGACGGCTGTGGTTCTGCTCATATTGGTTCTGAACCATCATTGGTTTACAGTTGGTCCAAAATGCTGCAGCTTGTTTATTAATCAGTACCAGAAGGCCTGAAAATCTCACTCCAGGTTTTCTACTTTCAACTGGTTTCCTGTTTTTGTACTGATTTTAAAATTATTTTACTCACCTTTAAAATTATAAATGTTTTGGATATGATTTATTTAACTAAACTATTCAAGCCATTTATCCTTAAACACTATATTATAGAATATAGATCAGGGTTATGGTCTGGATTGTATTTGTATTGATCTTGTACTTCTGGAGGTTCATGTTTCATAGGTTTATGGATTAAATTTCTAACTGGTTTTGAAAGTGTTGGTTCAGTTGGGAATGAAACTAGGAATTACTAAAATCTTACAGAAAGACTGTTGAAACCACGACAGTTTCCCCTGCAGTACTGTAACTCACCACCAGGTGGCGGCCAGCCAATGGTTGTTTTAATGTGACTCATTTGTTGACAAGCTGAGCCTTACTTGTTTTTCCCACCAGGGGGTCTTTTGTGGCTCTAGTGTCCCTTATATGACAGCTGGCTGACAGGAGAGGGGGAAGACACGCGGCAAATATCGGTTGTGTCCGGGAATTGAACCCGCGACGGCCGCATCGAGGACTCAAAGCCTCCTGATGTGGGTCTTGCTATCCCCTACAGCACGCCCCAAGCTGAGCCTTGCTTGTTTGTTTTAAAATTTTTTTAAAAACTTTAAAACTGACCACAAACAAAAATTTAGTTTGTGGTCAGAAAAGTTAAAATAGAAATATTTTTGAAGCTATGCCTCTATATAGTGTAAACCTGTGGACAGAATTTAAAAAGGGAAGTCTGAGAAGAGTTGCAGTCAGAACTGCAGGCTGTTCTTATAAATCTGATGTTTGAGTTTTTATATAAATGAATCTGAAAATGATCACGGCCGTATTAAACCCACGGCTGAGCTCCGTTTTATTCACTGCTGTGGAACATTGGTACAGCTTCCTGCCATTAAACTTCATGTAACGTTCATTTTACATTTGATGTAATTTTATTTTTATATGATTGTGGGTGTTTATATCTGTTTATGTACACATCCTTCATTTGGAGGTTCTGCATCTGGCCGGCCTTTTTATGGTAAGTCTGAACCTTTTCTACAGCGTTTAAAGCTCTGTGTCCTACAGACCAACACACTGAGCCAACACAGCATGAAGCCTCAGGCTCATTCAGGCATCAACTGACTTTCACAAACTGATTTAAGCAGTGATGTTTCTGTTAATACCTGATGACACAAACCATTTTAATCTTAACCATCTTCTTCTTTTACGGCACCGTTCTGGTTGTTACTGGATAACAAGTTCTGCATCCGCTGCCAGAAATCTAAATATGTCAGTATGCAAACTTTGATATTTTCTCCTAACTTAGACAAAGCAGGCGCCGTATGCAGCAACGTTACGTTCATTTGACTGTCAAATCATCTCGTGTTTTTCTCTGAAGAGCACAAGATGATTTGACAAATGTTTTCACAACGGACTGTTTCTCTGGACAGTAACATTAAACCTTTACATATTTTAATGTGTGCAGAAATATAATCTTTACCTACTGAATGTTTTTACTCTGTTTCAAAAGATTTAGTCAATGTTTTCCTTTAAAAACCTGTTTGTTTGTTTGTTTGTTTGTTTGTTTGTTTGTTTGTTTGTTTGTTTGTTTGTTTGTTTGTTTGTTTGTTTGTTTGTTTGTTTGTTTGGGAGCATTTGATGAAGGAAGTTCATGAATAGATGTTATCCTACAAAAGAATGAAGTATTAACACACATTCACACACAACCCCATCTGCAGACATGGAGCAATGTGTAAAATCCTTTAATAAATAAAATGTTTATTCCAGTAAAAACACTCAGGTTTGCTTTACTGTCTGACTTCATTCACCACAGAGGACTTTGACAAGTTTCTCCACAGATTTGACGTGATAGAAATGAAGATTGATGGACTTGAGGTGAATGTTGAGGAAACATGTTTCCCCAATAAAACAGAAAAATACTGACAGTTCTTTATGACCACCTAATAGCTGAGAATCTAACCATTCATGCTAAAAATCACTCCAAACACAAACATGAAATTCTGAAAATCGACTTCAATCAACTGCTGAACACGACTGGAAACCTGAAGATAAACAGTTGATTGTTGGCATGTTGGGTCAAAGAAAGGTTTGAAATGTTTCACAGCTTTTTCACCGTCTAGGGGATTATTATTAATTATTAAATTAATCAATGCATAAAACAGATAAGAGTTCAGTAAAGTCATTGAAACAAATGACCACATATTTTGGGATTTTATATAAAGTTAGTCTCAGAGTTTATGACTTTTCACCTCAATTCCTAAATATTCAAAAGAGTCAAATTTTCCCAGGAAAACCTTTTACAGTTCAGTGAACCATGAAATATTTTAGGAAGCCTTTTCCCATATTATGCTTTCTGTTCAAACATAAAAACTAAAATCAGGAGGCGCTGATTGGGTTTGATGTTTTCTAAGCTCAACGCGGCCGAACAAACCCAACAAGGCCGTAGAAATCACCGTAGAAATCACCTTCAGAGGCTTTCAGACTGGTTGTGTCTTCAACCTCAGTTTGACATAATAATAATAACAAACCATCTCTAACGCTTACACCAAGTTAAACTGGGATTTGGATGAAAATGTGGTAAAACTGGGAGTGTTTGCTTTTATCTTTGTCTCATTGATGAATCTGAGCAGAAAACTTTTACAGACCAGAGCTGGAAAAATCAAACTTACAGGTTTTATGAGCTGAAAATGACTCCACCGTTTCTCACACATATAGAGACCAAGATATTTATGACAAAACTTCAAAACAAGTCGTCACTACAGAGGGTCAAAAGGACACATGACTGTTTGTCATCCGGGCAGCGTCAGCGGGAACGAACCGGAGACTGTTCTCCTTTTTCTCAGTTAGTTCTCAGTGAGAAGTGAGCAGGTCTGGATTTGTTTCCTCATGAACTGTGGCGCTTTGTTTCCACATCATCCAACACCTGCAGACTGCCACCGAAGTTTCAGCTCAGAAATAAATGACAGACCAAATAAAGGTCTTTTTCTCTCTTTATTGAGCAACGTAGTCAAGTCTTCCTGCTGCTATGGAACATTTTTACAAAACATACACCATTTAGTTGGTTCAACCCACAACAAAAGAGGGATAAAGAAACATCTACACATGAATAAAGTGGCCATTTTTCAAACAGTAGTTCCCATTACAGTTTACATGATTACTGTATTTGCTAAAACATTAGCAGTGGTACATTCTGTCATCTACATGAGCTAAAAACAAAGAATGGAAACTTAAATGAAAACAATATTCAACATATATTAGTGCTAATTGCACCCAGTAACTGGTAAAGAAAACAGGTGAATTAAAGTTTACTGAACTCTGCAGAGCTTCCACAGATGTAAAGCCAAACTCCAGCGTGCAGCGGCTGAGTGAACCTGGTCTGGACTCTGTGAAGGAGGGTCAAGGTTTTAGAGACGCTGTAGAAGGACAGAAGACCTGCTCTGTGATCCAGGTACACTCCCACTCTGCAGGACTGAGGAACTGAGATGGAGGTTGCAGTGTTGTTGTACCAAAACGTGAAACTATTCTGGTGACAATCTAAAGCCCAGGATTTGTCATTTCGACCAAATCCACATTCATTTCCTGCTCTGCTGATATTCTTGCATGAAGCCGCTATATAAGCTCCTCTCCCTCTCCACTCCACCTCCCAGTAACAACGTCCAGTTAAACTCTCTCTGCTCAGAACCTGCCACCATGAAGTGAATCTGTCTGGGTGGCTGGAATAAGACTGAGGTTGATCCAAAGCTGTAACCTTCTTGTTCCCCTCTGATAGTTTTAGATAACTGTGAGCTGTGTTTGGATCCAGAGTGATTTCACATGAATATTTTAAGAATCCAGCCCTTGTCGTTGGTTCTGACAGTAGAACATCCACCTCAGTGACCATCAGTGAGATGTTTGTCCATGAGTCTCTCAGGACGTCCTGTAGTTTCTCTCTGAGCTCTGACACAGCTGCTGTCACGTCCTCAAAGTGTCTCAGAGGACGGATGTTGATGCTGGATGAGTGTGTCGACTCACTGAGTGCTGGCAGTGAGGGGTAGTTGAGGAGAAACTGGTTGTGATCCTCTGTGTGTGAGAGCTGCTCCAGCTCAGCGTCTTTCCTCTTCAGCTCAGTGATCTCCTGCTCCAGCTTCTCCTGAACATCTTTGACTCGACTCACTTCAGTTTCCTGCTGGGATCTGATCTGCTGCTTCACATCAGAGCTTCTTTTCTGGAGGAGACGGATCAGCTCAGTGAAGATCTTCTCACTGTCCTCCACTGTTTTATCAGCAGAGTGATTGATGGCCTCCACCTCCTGTTGAAGCAGCTTCACATCTTTCTCTCTGTCCTGGATTCTCTGCTGGATGTTTCCTCGTCTCTCCTCCAGCTCTCTCTGCCTCTCAGCTCTTTCTGCTGCAGCTGACACTGTGTTGTGATCTTGATGGTCATCCTCTAAACAGTGACTGCAGATACACTTCTTATCCTTGCGGCAGAAGATATCAATCACCTTACCATGCTTAGAGCAGATGTTCTCCTGGAGGTTCTTGGACGGCTCCACCAGCTTGTGTTTCTTAAAAGTAGCTGAATCATAATGAGGTTGAAGGTGTTTCTCACAGTAAGAGGCCAGACAGACTAAACAGGACTTGATGGCTCTCAGTTTTCTTCCAGTGCAGAAATCACAGGCCACATCTTCATGTCCAGCATAGCGGTGATCAGCAGGAGCAGCTTGGAGTCCAGTCTTCTTCAGCTCCTCCACTAAAGCTGCTAGCATGGTGTTTTTCTCCAGAACAGGCCTCGGTGTGAAGGTCTGCCCACACTGAGGGCAGCTGTTGCTTTTTTCCTCTTCATACCAGTGGATTTTAATACAGTTCATACAGTAACTGTGTCCACAGGGAATCGTCACCGGATCCTTCGGTAGATCCTGGCAGATTGAACAGGAGAAGGGGTTCTGGTTCATCTGATCTCCTTTCTGCTCCATTTCTGCTCCAACTGATGGTGACTCTGTGCCTCTTCCTCAACACTGAGCTTGTATTTGCAGAAGCTCCGGTTCCTATTTACAAATTATTTGGCTGTGCGAAGTGAAAGAACCTTTGCAGCTCATAAATGTCTGAGAGGTATGTTAATAGCTCTCATTTGCACATCTGACTTGGAGAGAAAGAGGAAAATATGACAAAACAGTTCCTGCTGCGCTCCGGAGAAAGAAGAACCATCAAAAACATCCCATTCATTTAGGGAATTTGATGTTCTGGTTTGTGTTTAAAGCTTTGTTTCCTACACACCTCATCAGTGTCAGTCATTTATTAATGTATATGAAAAACATTTGTTTGAACTTCCTTATAATCCCATCCTGGAATACTAATTTTGGCAGCATCCACACTCCTCTTGGAAAATGGAAGAGATAAACAGCAGCATGTCCTGTTTCCTGCTTGTGAGGTAATAAATCAACGTCCTTGTTGCCAACAGGAAGTTTTTTCTCAATAGATGCACAGAATTCCTCCCACATCCAGGGTTTGGGATCCACAACAGTAACCTGCAGCTTCCTGGTTGGTGCCTGTCGGTTCAGGTCAAAGCCCAGCAGCTGCATCGAACTGAACTGACAGGTGCCAGGTCCATTACTCTCGCTCACTGATGCAGCACACTTCCTCATTTTTCTAACTTACTGCAGAGCGTGCACACCGCCTTTCACTCAGTCTGGATGGTTTGGAATGAGGGCTCATTTTCAGAGGATACAGGTATCTGTACAGTGGACTGGCGATCCGTCCAGGGTGTCCCGGCCTCTCCCCTGTTCACTTTGGGAAACCCAGTAAGGAAAAGCATGTTGGATCAGAGATGATAGAGGCGTAAAGTAAAAAAGCCACAACGCTTCCTCAGCTGTCGTCCACTTAAAGCAAACTTTCAAAAGCACCGCTGGCGTCCAGAGGAACCAACAAACCTCTGGACTCAGCTCGTTCTGGAAGACGGTCAAGGCTTTCTGATAAAGATGGCTGACTCCATTCTGGAGACTACTGGAGTATTTTCAAAATAATGAACAAGAAAATGATCTCAAAACTCACTTTTTATTCAGATTAACAATATTTTTAATTATATGGGCATCATATATTAAGAAACATTAAGAATAAAATCAGTAGTTTCCTTCACTCTGAAAAACAACAGATTACAATAAACCAGTGTTCATTTAGGCATCTTTGTCCCACAGCAGAATTTATTCAATCCGATTTAAATTAATAAAGTTTCAACAGAAGATCATCGTTAGTGACAGTTTCTACAGCAGCTACGTGTGTTTTGTTCTCTTAGTGTTTATTATTGTACCAGGAAGCAGCTACAGACTGAAAAAGTTGTTGATTATCAGTGAAGGCCTCAGCAGTCGAACTCGGCCATCCTCTCCGGCCGAGACGCCTGGCAGGTGGAGGGCGGGGTGAAGACTTTGGGGTCGCTGATGCCCAGCTGCAGGCTGTGGAAGCGGGTGGAGGTGGTGACGGTGCTGTTCTTGGTGTAGGTCTCCTGCACCGGGTAGCAATCCTTCAGGGTGTAAATGCCAACCCAGGTCTCATCTGGAGGAAAAATGAGCAGATGGTACGAAGACCAGGAGATGAAGGAGAGTCTAGCTGTTCATTCTGAAGTCTGTAACTCTTTAAACAAGATTTACAACAGAAAATACAGCCAGAGTTTTCAGATCAGGTTTCATTTTCCATCTGCTAATGTCGCCCTCTGCTGGTGGACTGATAACATGCAGGCTAAAGAGCAAAATGCTACAAAAACATGCTAGGAACTGAAAAAACACAAAATCCTACCAAGTATTTTTAGTTTAGTTTCTAGTAAATATTATAGTACAGTTGAAATAAGACAAAACTAACTTACAAGTAACTTTTAAGAAAGATACATGAGCTTATTTTAAGACTATAATTCCTTATTTTTATGTAAAAGCATTAGTTAATTTTAACAAGACATTTTTCTCAGGTTATAAATGAATCTATCTGCCAATGGAACTGGTACTTTTTCATCAATATTAAGGAATTATTGACTTATAATCCTATATCTTGCTGAAATGTTACATTTAAGTCAGTTTTGTCTTTTTTAAACTGTTCTAAGATATTTGCACTAGAAATTTGACCAAAAATACTTGGTAAGATTTGGTGTTTGTGCAGGTTTGAACTGTTATGTATTATTTCTGGTATTATCTATTGATTTATTTTAGCTCAGTTTGGAGTCGTCTAAGAAGCAGCTGGTTCTGACCAGCTACAGTGACTCAGCATTTAGTTCATTTTCCAGATTCAGTTCAGCCTTTATGTTTTTTATGTTTTGTAAGCTTGGCGCGGCGTTCTTACGCTGACGAGCCGGCTTCCTGTCCGACCACTCCTGCACCTCCACGTTGTCCCCAGGGCCTCCGATGAAGTACTGATCCTCAAAGGTGGAGTTAGTGGGGATGTCGAAGGGATCCCAGGCCTCGGTCAGAGCCACCTTAGAGCACTCCTTGGTCTTCTGGTCGATCTGGAACATCACCTGGCTCTGGTACAGGTAGATGTACTCAAAAAACCTGCAAATACAAGAAAATAAAGGAGATTTGGAGAGCAAACACTAGTTGTCTGCAGTGCAATATATTTTTTGGAAAAGCTGCATTACAAGCATGTTTTTATTGGCTTTATTGAGTGCAGTGATGTCAAACCAAGCTGCAAACTAATGCTGATTAAACAGGCTGAGCCTTTGTTTATCAGCCAGACGCCGTTTCCCAACTCAGAGCTACAGAGACTTTGTGCTTGTTTACTCCTGCAGCGCCGCTGATTATTAGACAACAGACTGCAGAAATGCAGCCAGCAGAGGTCTGAACAGGCTTAATACCAGCAGAATGAAAACAAGAAAGGAAGCCAGGTGATAAAGTTTGAATATATTGTTGTAAGTGATTAATAATAATCAATAAATCAGCTTATCTATTTTTCATTTGGGAAGAAAATTAATTAGAAATTAGATTAGTTTTATGTATTTTTATTTGATAAACGTCTTCAACTTTTCACTTTTCCTCATATAATAATAAAAAACTATTCACTGTAGCACATAAAAACATCAGACGTTTAATGAATTCAATAAAAAGAAGCAAGAACAAGATAAATACAAACGTAAGGTCAAAACAAAATAAAAATATGCTCGACACTATAGGCAAATTAATGCATTTATTAATTATTATTTGCCACAGCATTAGCAAATTCTTAGTTCATATTAATTCATATAATAACAGTAATGAGCTTATAAATACATATTGACCAATTATACATGTTTCCACAACAGGAACTTTTACCAGGATGTTCTGGGGACATTATTAGTAATTTTCATTCAGTGCAAAATGTTTCTAACTGGTTGATTTTTTTTAATTTGTTTCCAGCATTATAATTCAGTCGTATCACTTTAAAATAACTAACCTGACCTACAGAGTTTGGTGGCTGTGACAGAATCAGTTTAAGTTCTTGTTTTAGTGCCGATAATTACAGATTTTAATGCCTGACATGGGAGGAGTTACGACTCTGTTCTGTTTTAGGTTCACGGTGGAAAATCTGGCGGATAAATCAAAGTTTTTGGAGAAAAAAGATTCATATTTGAAACTGATCTGAGTCTAAAACAGATTCATTAAACCTCATCTTGGTTTATGACTAATTCACGTTTAGAAATATCTTCATTTGTGATCTAGCAATTATTAATGAATCAACTCTAAAATAAAGTGTTTTTTAGGTTGTTTTTTACTATAATGCTGCTCCTTCTGTAACTACAGGTTTGTTTTTTTATTCTTCAATAATATTACAGGATTTTTTTCTCACAGTCTGGAATACTTCATCATATGTTGCTCTGATGTTTATGCAATGTGTGAATAAATACTGGGGTTTTTTTAGTTATTCAACATGTTGCCAAAATATTTGTTAATTTCATATTGTTGCTACAACAAAAACACCAACTTGCTCAGTGACATTGGAAATATTACCTGATTCAACTTTATTAAATAATTTGTTGTTTTTCAGATACTTTAAAATGATATTTAAAGTGAACAGGTGAACAATTAACTTTAATTAGTTAAAATAACAAAATATGGGATAGATAGATTTATTTTATTTTACTTTTTTGAGCATTTACAATAGATTAAAACTCATCACCGAACCATGACTTGTTTGTACCTCTGACACGGAGCGTGTTTCTTGTGCTGCTGCAGGACTCGGATCCGCTGGTTCTGGCCGTCATAGGAGACCGCGGCCCGGCGGTTTCTGCCCGTGCTGTGGTCGTACAACACCCACTTTCCCTCCCACTGCAGCGGGGCGTCGCAAGGCTCGGCCGCCGGGGAGGCATCCAGGCGCGGGAGGCCGAGCCCAGAAACCCCGACGGCGGCCACAAACACTAACAAGAGTCGGTGCATTTTGCCCGGAGTCCCGTTATTCGCACCGGTGGTAGCTGATGATGGAAGCTGTCTGCAAAGGCTGCCGACAAGGTAACCAAGATAAGCTACAGCGCGACTTCCGGTAATTATTTAGCTGTCAGAATAAAAGCATAGATTCCAATAGTTGCCGTCATCAACGTAGTGAAATAAAAATAATAAGAAAAAAAAATCCAAATTAAAAAGTGTAAAAAGAAGATTTTAATAGGTATATCAACATCTTGAAAAAGAACACTTTTTACTCTTTAATGAGGAAAACCTGAGCGTAAATGAATTAAGAAAGATGCCAATGCAACTTTTATATATTCTTATTGAATCAAATTATTTTAAATCAATAGTTATGTATTGATATAAATAATTACTATAATTAATGCTAAATAAATAATACTCATTTTAAAATGTGCATTTTATAAGTTATTTGTAAATATCATTTTGGTATTTATTTTTTAAATAGCATATTCAACATCATAGACCTGGTTTGTAGTTGTATCTAATATTATTTGATTTAAAATAAGCTTGTTATTTTATTTAATTTAACAAGGTGGATTATTAATAGCAAATTCTTATAATAACGACCTAGAGAGGAGGGAAGAACATATAGAACAAACCACTTTGGGGGTTTATTATTTTAAAATACATGACAATATATTTTTAAAAATACAAATACATGTAAACCAACTGGTATAAAAACTACTACTTTTAAGTTATGAAAAATAAATGACTTCATAAATATTAAAAATCTTTTCTTCTACTTCTACTTTAGTTCTTATTTACGCCATTAGGGGGCAAAAGTTCCCCACCTGTCTTCTGTCCAACATCACTCTGCTGCGCGAAGAGATGATGTCACTTCCGTGGGAGCAAACGGAAAGGGGAAACATGGCGACGAAACAACGTGGGAAAGGCGCCTCTTTGGTGAAAAAGGCAGAAAATAAAAAAGGTGCCCATGATTTCAACTTGGCGCTGGATTCTAGCGACGACGAGGCTCCGGAGGAAGTAACTTTTGAGGACTCGAAGGCCCGGGCCGTGGAGAGCCTGAAGCTGGCGCTGGACACCGCCAGAAGGTGGCTAACACTCTGTTAGCTCCGAAGCTACACCGAGTCACAGAACTCCGTTCAATATGTTTCACCTTTTAGAGATTTCTTTGATAAATAACTGTAATTAAGACTGAAAGATCAAATATATGAGACAGTCAGATTTATTTTAAGTTACTCGTTTCATCGGTAGCGTCTAATTTAACTTATTTTAGTAATAATTAGAAATGTGTAAAACTCAAGTTTAAACTTATAGGAGTTTGTATCAATTCAATTGTTTTATGTTTTAAGAGAGAAGGAGCTGCTGAAGGAGAAAAGGAGGAAGAGACAAGAGCTTTTCCAGGAACAGAAGGTCTGTTTAACTTTTTTCTTCTCGCATGCGTTTTTCTTTTGCATCATAAATATTTAATTTATATATAAATTAGGATTTCATTTTTACTCCATTACGCAATCTGGAGCACAAACCTCAATAGTGGGTTTTGTTAGATTAGAAGTACAATATTTATTCAGTGCTATATTATCTGATTTAGTATTGGTTTTAATATTTTATTGTGAAAAGGGATAAACCCTCCAAAAGTATTTTATTAAGAAAAGTGCATTCATTAAGTTAACCCGTTAATGTTGTGACACTGAAAACTGGGTTAAATGACACTGGTTACAGTTCATCTTAATTTTAACTCCTTCAAAATTTATTCTTCCAATTTTTTTTTTAAAACGAAACCTTTTCGTAGAGAATAAAGAAACATTAAATAAATTTTTTAAACATCTATTCCGTTGTCCTCACAGAAGAAGAAACTCCTCTCAGCCGATGTGTTGGAGGAAATTGACTCGGTTCCTTCAAAGTGAGTGAACGTCCTGGACTCATTCAGCCGTTTGTCGTTTCTCTCGTTTTAATGTTTTTTTTCCTTTCAGGAAACAGAAACAGGCTGAGGATAAAGGTACGGTATAATCCTGTTGGATTGTAAATATTAATGTCTGTTAATCACTAATTCATGTTGTTCTCACTCAGATGAAGAGGAAGAGAAGAAGAAGAGGAAGACAAAGAAACCCACAGGAGTGAGAAAGTAGGAAACAACCCTGTTAGTCTGATGATATGTAAAAACATTTGTTAAAATCCAGGAAGTGAAATGAGGAATTCTCCTCCATCCTAACAGATTTCTGCTCATTTTAAATAAATAATATCAAATTAACGTCTTTCCTCTACTGCTGTGCCTCGCAGCCTGAAGGGGAGCTACACGGTTTCCACGGTGACAAATCAAGGGCAGAGCGACTACCAGCGGCAGGCGGCGGAGGATTTCATCCAGTCCAGATTGTACGGACCGGGAAGCTGCAGGAGCTCCAGTAAGAAGACGATCCTGTCAGACTTTAGTGATTCAGATTGTTGAGATTTTTCTGGATTTTCTGACATGAATCCTCTGACGGCTGTTTTCAGTTTTCATTTGGTAAAACTTATAGAAGTGCAAGCTACACTCTGTGGCAGAAGTCTGCAAAGACGATGATCTGTCTCAATTTGAGCTTTGCTACAGAAACTTCCCACCTCGTGTCTCTGAGGCGTCCGTCTGGACGTCTCCCTGGGGACACGGCGGGGACAACCTCGACCTTCAGGCTGACCTCCAGACTCTCAGGCTCACACTTTGTTTTCCTCCTGCCAGATAACGAGATGCTGTCCCTGCAGAACAAGACCAGGGCGGATAAGAGTGCAGCCGTGCAGTTTGTTAAAAAGGACTGGGGTGCGTTCAAAAACACGATTAACGAACCGCAAACCATGTTACCAATTCAATAGTTTAGAGTTTTTCATTATTGTTTAGTTTTGATTAGTTATAGTAGTATTTATTTTTTTCAGACTGGGTCATTTTTTAGGGTTGGGGTCAAAGTGTTATTGTATTCTGATCATGTTTACATCGATTGGGTAACGAATAATAAACAAAAATTACAATTAAAAAAAAAAATTGTTCAACAATAAACTAACTCTGGAGTTTTATTTTATCTTTTGTTTTCACCATTATGGAGGCTGTAATTTGCCGACAGCTGATGTAAACTGGTTGTGTTGGGAAAATAAACCAATATCACGTCAATTTGAAAGGCTAATAAATCGATTCATAAACACAAAAACAAGATCTTTTATCTATAATTTCAGTTTGGTTTTGTCTTATAAATGCATGATGTAGTTATAGGTTTTCTCCACTAATTACATTTTAATTTCAGTTAACTATAATGACCTTAATTTAACCTCTGCTCTGATTTTTGCAGCCTGTAAGGAGAAAGCTAAAGCAGAGAAGCTGAAGAAGAGGTGGATCCACAAGCAGCAGATTCCCACCAGCTGACCGGAACGTCGGGATTGAAACCACTGCAGCCGCCGCGAGTCATCCAACATGGCCACCACGAGTCATCCAACATGGCCACCGCGAGTCATCCAACATGGCCACAGCGAGTCATCCAACATGGCCGCCACGAGTCATCCAACATGGCCGCCACGAGTCATCCAACATGGCCGCCGACAGAAATCTGGAGGAAGAATCTCCTGGAGCTTCTTCACCTGAACTGAAAGTTTCAGAAAAACAAACCTGGATGGACTTTAAGCCTCGTTTCAGGAGAAATGCTCTAATGGTTCTGCTTATGATATGTAAATATTTTTTAATAAAGGTGAAGTTATACTTTATAAAAATCAAATATTTAATTGAAGGAAAATATTTATTGTCCTCGCTGGTCGGTGCTTTACATATTCCTGCTGTTACTACAAACCACCGTAATCTAATATTTCAAACTTATTGCTTTCAATATTCCAGGGGTATGAATAATTTTGGACTCAACTCCATCTTTGTTTTTTCATTCCAGTATTGATTCATACAATTGATGGTTAGCGTGTTGCAATAATCCGTTAATCACCTGATAAATTAAAATCATTTCCAGTATGAGTGATATTTTTAAAGAGCCATTTTGTTTACAGAATCAGAATCCATTTTATTTATGCTTTCAGTTGTGAGTATATTTTATTTCTATTTTATTGTTTTTGGTTGTAATATTTTGCAGCTTCATTATGTTATCAATATGTTACTTGAAAATGGTTTCAAAACATTAATATAATTTATCACAATAATTTCAGGAACAATTTTATTCTGCCATCGGTATCGTTGAAGGACTTGTTATGAGTTATTGCAACTAATTCATAAAGTTTTGTAGTTTATTAAAAATTGGTTCAAAAAGTTTGAAAAACTTGTAATCTTGCAGCAGCAGCATTTTTTCAAATATTAACCTTCAGCATGAAAGTTGGAAAACCGTACAGGAAGATGTTAATATTTTTTATCCATCCATCAGTTTGAGTATAATTCATCTGTCAGTTCAAACATCCTTCGATACACGGATAGATTTATAAAACATATGTTAGCATTGTAGCTTAAATGACTGTTAGCTTGATGCTAACTGAGCAACAACGCAGCAATTCAGTCAGGAAACCTCTGAAGGAAAAGGACAAAAAATCTACAGTATTTTCAGAAGAGCAACATTTTCATTAAAATCATTTCTGTCTGATTTCATTATGCAAAGCTTCATAAAGGGATTTTTCTGGATTATTTCTGGGATTAAGCTGAGCATTAAGAGTTCTCTCCTCCAGCCACATGCAGCATCCACACAAGTTGCTCTCATCATCATCATCATGGTTGTTTTTAATATAAATCTTTTCACCCTCACACAAATTGCACATTTTTTAATCATCTCCAATGGACACACAGTCAGCAGTGGACAACTTACTGGTTGACATCTTCCTGGCTAAAAGGAAGAGAACCAAAAGAAAGGAGACATCTAGCTGGATCTTACCACCACTTTACTATGGCATGCATAGGTTCAGACCTTACTCAGAAAGAGACAACAGACACTTCGTCTAAAGATTTCTTTTTTTTCTTCTGACTGCTTGTGAGCTGCAAAAATAAGGATAAAAAGGAAAACAGAAGAAGAGACAGAACAGATTAGTTCCACCTGGATGAGTTCTGGGAACCAGACGGATTAAAACCCGGCGGAGCCGTTTCCTTCCAGAACCGATTGGTTTAAAGTCGCTGAACGCTCAGCCGACCCGTCGGGTTTCAGAAATGGTTTGTTTTTTCCTGCTCCTGTTGTTTTCAGAACATGATACTGCCACCACCGTGCTTTCCAGTCGGTTAAATCTCATCACTGCAGTCAGTGATGGCTTCATTTTTCTGGAGCTGCTGCTTCTATGTAAAGGTTCATCTAGATCTACGCTGAGTTGGACCAGGAGCTGATGAATTCAGATGTTTATGATCAGATTCTTCAATCTGCAGTTTTAAAACCTCAAAGATAAAATATCATCCTTCATGAATTTCCTTTGGATTTGCTTCAGACCTGAGATCTGTACTTTGGAGCAGGATTAACAGAAACTTTATTAATATTTTCATTGTTCTTGTTAAATATTCTGAATAAACATGAACAACCAAATGAAAGTGATTTCATTTGGTTGATGTTGAGATGCACCTTCAGTAAACTAAAAACTGAATTTATCTGTTCATGTGTCTCAGCTGCTTGTTCATTTATCAAAGCTTTATGTATTTAATCATTATATATCTGTTAATTTCTCTTGATTGTTAAAGATTTAATCAATGGAGACAAAAATGATCAAAAAGTTCAAATATCAAATTTGACTTAATTATTTTATCTTCCATTCTGTTCTGGTTGCTAATGGTTCTGATCCGTTTGGGTCTGTTGACTTTAGCTCAGCGATAATTTTTAGTCAAATCATCAAATTTGATTAATCTATCTGAAGTATTTCTGAGTTTTTCCCCTTAAATGAATCCAGAGCTGCAGAGTGAACTAAACTCTTCCAAACATCCTCAGGATCTAAAAACTCTCAACAAATCCAAACTTTGTATCATTTCTCTTTCTACGCTTCACTCTTCTGTCTCAAACTTTAATTCTTTTTAATTTTCTTTTAAATTTTTGTTACATATTTTAATTAAAGTTGTTATGGATGAATTTAAACGGCATCAAACCTTGGAAATGATTAATTCTATTAAAAACTGATGCAACATGATGCGGTTCTCACACCTGTTCTACAATCTGCTGTCGAAAAACTAAAGAAGAAAAAAGCTAACAGATTTAGAAACTAAACAGTAACGGCTGCTGACGGGTTCAGAACCATCAAACTGTCAGAAGTTGGAAATAAATTCAGGATCGTTACAAGATGAAAAAATAATTTGAAACAAAAAAAGTTTCTCATTTGAACAACATATTAAAATGTTTTGGCTACGAGTCTGAAAACTAAATGACCAAAAGTTCAGTATGTTTTTGTCCAAAGTTTAAATTTGAACATGATTGTTATTAGAAATATAATAATCAGGATGAAGTTTGTGGTTTACTAAAAAATGCACCACATTATTACAAAGATCTAATCTGCACAAAACGTAACGGTTCCTATGATTTTATTCCATTCAGCATTAATTACTTAGTGCAGTTTTATTGACGTTTTATTAGATTTACGTTGCTTCACATTGTGGCCAATTATGTTGAATTTGATCAATCTAGTATGAAATACTTCAGTTAGTTTGGGACCAAAATCTGTAATTAATTTTTATATTTGGAATTGTTTAGATTATTTTGGTAATTTTCAGATCCTCCTAATAATTTGAGAGGTTAAGAACAGCTGCAGATCTACTGGGATTTTTAAAAAATAATTTATTTTAACTTGTAAAATCAGATTAAGTTTAAGGTTCCAAGAGATTTTTAGTTATTGTTTTCTCTACAGTTTACAGTCAACAGGAAGAGTTATCCTGCCTGGAAGTACAGGCTTCAGGTCTGTGGGTTCTGATCCAAACCGGGTTCTGATCCAAACCGGGTTCATGTGTACGGATATGAGGCACACATCAGCTGACTGAATGTCACTCTGGCTCCCGAGTTCTTCGGGGTCAAAAAGCAGAAAATAAACGAGGAAAACAAACGATGGCTTTAAACAGCTTCACAGCCGAGAGCTCAGGGCCTGATGTAGTCGTCCCTTTACTGCCTGCTCAGAAACCCTGGAGCCAAACTGGGAAAACTGGACACAACCAGCCTACTTCAGGGGTCTGCTGGTGTCAGGAAAAGTATTAAAGGTTTCTCTCTCTTTTTTTTATTATTTCGGTAACTAAATATGTCGCTCTATTGATATATTTCCACTTTGTAATATAGAAACGTTTACATGTACACACGCTGGTCACTGGGGAGTCGGTGGAATCGGGACCTTTATTATAATAAGTCGGTGGAACTCGCTCTGGCTGGCGCTCAACAAATATACTGTGAATGCAAGTAACAATAATTATAATGATAATTAGAATAATAATAATAATAATAATAATCATCATTATGGTCTGCACCATGCCTTGTAAACCTGGGAAAACAAACAAACTAAAACCAAAACAAGAGGCGGCAGGTGACCCCTCCTCCACAGCGCCCCCTACCCACAAACTGCTCAAAAAAAAAAAAAAAAAAAAAACTAAACAGAAGATTAAAAACGGGAAAGTCGAGACTTGCAGATTCTCTCCAGCTTCCTCGAGTTCCCGAGTCCAAAGCGCCGGGTCTGCGCCGCGTCCCGGGTGAGAGGAGGGTGGGGGTGCAGAGAGGGTGGAGGGCTGCGATTGGCTGCGTCCTCAGCGCTCACTGGGAACCTCTTTTTTTTAAAGTTTGATCAGGTTTTTCTGTGTTTCGGCTTCGAGTCACGAGTTCGCCTCTCAGAGTATTTCTTTTATTTTGAAAGCCAACCCCCCACTTCCTCTCCCTGTCAGGAGGATGCAAACATGGCCGCCTCTGAGAGACCAGGGTGAAGGTTATTATTTACGACGATGGAGGTGGTCGGTTCGTTTTAATGTGGCGGTCTCTGAAGGTCCATCCAGAAACGACCTCTGACCCCACCGGGTTCTCCAGCAGCGAGGGGAGGAAGCTTTCTGGGTGAGCCTTCAGAACGTGTGTGTGTGTGTGTGTGTCTGGGTGTGTGTGTACATGTGGCTAGTGCAGGTAATCGTCCACAGAGGCGAAGGCGCAGGAGCCGATGCCAGTCCGTGCCATGATGGCGAGGCACTGGGCGGCCTGGCCCACGGCCTGAGCCAGGGGGGGCTGCTTCGGGAGGTTGTGAGTCTCTGCAGACAAAAACACAGAAGAGAAAAAAACAATGAATTAAAATAACTCCAGATTTATGCTCAATATGTCGCCTGTAGTTTCTATCATGCAGAGTTTTTGCTGCTCAACATTTAAATGAGGTTTTCTGCTTTGCTAAAGTTTTTACAGCCCAGAAATCAAAAAAATTATTGATAAAACTTAAATGGTTAAAGGAAAATCAGCAGAATGTGCCAGATTTTCTGATCAATCATTAGAATAATTAATTAGTAAAATAATTGATATCTGAAGCTCTATAACACCACAGTACTCTGATGAGTCGGACCCCCCGGTTCCGGCCCGGTCAGAGCTGACCCACCTAATATTGCACTGTTGAGAGTGGAGCAGACCGGCTCTCTCTGGACGGCGTCCAGCTGGTAGCCCACCGGGCTGCTCCAGGGGTCGGAGTACGCCAGCAGGCTGAACGCATCCTGCAGCAGAACACAGGAAGAAGAGACCGGATCAGAACACAGAGGTTCTAACATCAGAACACGACCAGGTTCTGCAGAATCATCATCTTCATGAAGATCAGGGTTTATTTTAAAGAACACAGAGGTTTGTCCAAAATATCTGCTGTATTGCATTTTTTTCACAATGTAAAAACATTTTTTCTGCAAGAAATGGAAATAATTTTGACATTTAGTTGATAATAATCAGAGGAACTGCAGTAAGTGACCGGATACGGTTTCCGAACCTTCAGCATCTTCTTGTTGGCGGAGTTCTTGCCGCATTCCCGGCGGAGGTGTTCGCTCATGCTCTGCAGCTCCCTGCCAAAGTGGATCATCCTCTCGATGGCCGCCTGGCTCCCGCCACACAGCTGCCTCTTGGACTGGGCCGACTCCACCTCTGCAGAACCGCAGCCGGTCCGCCATGCAAGACATGCAGATTTTACACGTCACCTCAGTGATTTGGATCTTTTACAGTTTAGGGTTTGGAGAAGCTTTACAGCTGTGACCAAACAGTTTCTGCTGCTTCGTTGTGTATGGAGTATCTTACAAGCGGCTCGTCGTTACAGTCTGATGCTGGAAAAGAAGCTGCTAACATAGAAAGCCTCATTAATCAGGACTGAAACTCTACAGAAAACAGGCAGCAGCATGGATGCCGAATGTCGCGTTTAAGCATCGAACCCACCCATGTCTGCGTCGCAGTCATCGGGCTCTGTGGCGTGTTTGGAGGTGCCGTTCAGAAAGCCGTTGGAGGAGGACTCAGTCACGCCGTTGGTGAAGTGGTCGACCTCCATGTCCACATCGTTACTGAGAGGAAACAGGAAACAGGAAGTGGAGTGAGAACAGCGACGCTGCTAACAGAACACCGCAACGTTCCAGAGAACAAGGAAAAAAACCTGAGATGATTTAAAGTGAACATAGTAGGGCTGCACCGGGGTCAGAGGTCGTACCTGGTGATGGGCTGCTGGCTGCGGCTGCCGTTCAGGCTGACTTCGGAGCCCTGCAGGGCGGAGCCAGAGCTGGGGGGGCAGGGCTTGTGACTGAGGGGGGAGGAGCTGTGGCTCTTATTGGACGTCACGCCGTTACAGCAGTTGCTGTCAAACCCTACAGAGGAAAAACAGAAAAAGGTTGAAAATATTAAACAGCAAATTATATTTCTTAACTGTAAACTTATTTTTATTTCCCTCAGTTTCTGCAGGCGGCTAAAAGTCGAGGCTTCAGCTCCACTAACATTCTCTACAGGGAGGGAATAGTAATCCCAGTTTTATTTGTTGTAATTAATATTTTTATGGCTGTTATGTTAAATGTGTGAAGCCCAGCTGATGGGGGTCCTAAACGACGACCAGTAAACCTGCCGCGCCCAGCAGGGGGCGTACCTGTGAGGTAGGGCTGAGAGCTGCTGGCTTTGTGGCTGGGGCTGCTGAAGGGCCGGGGGGAGCCGGGGTAACTGTCCTGAGACTTGGGGCTGCGTCCCCCGAGACACCTCACCTCGCTGTCCGTCCCGTTCACCATCTCTATGAACTGTCTCACCCTGCAGACACAGAGGGGCGATCAAGGAGACGACATTGAAACTACTGCTGCTGACAAAAAATATAAAATCAGATTTCTAAGGAGAAGCTCTGGTCTGAGCCTAGAATCCTTTCGGTTACTCTACAGAAACGGCTCCTCTGAGTCGTACTTGAGCATGAAGAGGAGGTCCGGGTTCCTCTCCAGCAGGTTGGGGTACAGCTGCTGGGTGGTCTCGATGGCTTCGCCCATTCTACCCGACAACACCAACTTCTGGATCTCTGCAACCAACAAACACTTCAGTCAGTGTTGGAGCAGACATCAACTCTGCTTCCATTAGAAACCCCTTCATGTTTTAGACGTTTCTAAACTGATTTAATCAGTTTGTTCACTTTTCCCACAGAAAATTCAAGAGCTTTTCATGAATATAAGATCAGCAACAGCACCGGAAATTGGAGATAAAAAAAAACAAAAAACCACCATTTCAATTCACAAATAAATGACAATTTATTACCGTCATTAGTAATGTGGACAATGGACAAGGTAAATGAAAATATAACAACATTTAATGTTTGAAATGTCTGTCACATTACAAACAAAACACTGATTTAATGTGTCCAATAATTAATTCAACTATTAGAAATAATTAATATCCTTTATGTTAAAACAATTCAAACAAATCGTATTAAAGTAAATGATCTTCCTGCTCAAACTGGAGGCATTTTGAACTGACCTAAAGGAAGAAAAGTTTAAAAAAAGAAAGAAAAACATTTCATTCAGTGTATGAAAATATCTGGGTTCAAATGTAAATTCAGGCTTTTATCTCACGTTTCATTTTATGACAAAACTGCATCTTTTGAATATTAAACATGTTTAAGGGCTTAATATAAAAAAAAATAAAAAAATCAAGACTTTAAAAACCTGGAAAACACAGAATTGAAACTCCAGGCAGCCACTTGACCATGTTAAATATCTGAGCCGTCAGCAGGATTCAGTGGAGCCACCCGGAGCCCCTTGAAGCCACCTGGAGCCACCTGGAACCCCCTGGAGCCACCCGGAGCCCCCTGAAGCCACCTGGAGCCACCCGGAGCCACGGTTACGTGGACCAGGTGTGACGGACCAGGAGGAAATGAGAACATTTCTCCTTTCTCTGTGTTGTGAAGAAACTCACTCTGTCTGTTTTTGATGGAGGCCAGTTCCTCGTGCACGGCCTGGTCGGTGGACTTGGCGAAGGCTTCGGCGGTGGCGCAGTAGCTGTGGTGCACCAGGTAGGAAGCCACCATTCTGCAGAGAAACCAAACAGACTCAGCGGTTAGCGACCCGATGAAACTCCTTCAGATCTGCAGGGAAGCCCAAAGCTTCACGTCTGAGATCATTCCAGTTCAGAGCTGAAACAGCGGTGGGAGTTACCTGCTGTGTGTTGCAACGGATATCAGCCGTTTATTAGAGCTGCAAACCATCAGGAGTGTAAGTGTGTTTGAAACTAAGCCTGGTGCAATAAATCAATTAGTTGCTTGATAAATTGCATGGACCATTTGTTTCTGATTTCTCATTTTACCAAAAACTGGATCACAAACGTTTTCAATCTGCTGCATTAGTTCCAACCACAAACGTTTTTAAAGGACAATTTGTAAACAGACATTTTATTTGTTGTTTTGTTTATTTATTTCAAATATGTGAAATGTCTTCCACTGCTAAATGCTTGTTAGAAATGAAAGTTTATTGATCTTTAGAGGCTGCAGATGAATTATTTTGCCATCACCAGGAAATGAAGCCACCTTGGTGTCACTCATGGGATTTATTTTACCGTTTCAGAACCTGAAGGCTCATGTTTCTGATTTTGAGCCACAGTGGCATGAAAAGATTTTCTGATTTACTCTTTAAACAATGTAACTGAAAGCAGAAAGTAGATTGAACCTTTTCCATCAGTCAACAGGAAAACTAGAAGCACATTAGAGCTGAAAAACAGACTCATTAAAAACAGGAAGTCAGTTTGAAGGCAAAGGAAAGTCTCCATTTGTTCTCACTTCCACGTTGTTTTCTGACTCCAACTGAACTGACCAGCTGATTTCTTACATTTCTTCACAGAATCTTCTCTTTAAAACTAAAGGTTTTCCTCTTTGTCTTACTAAAACATGTCTGTTTGCCCCCAGCCTGTAAAGCCGTTTAAAACCAAAGCCTGCCTCCCTTCCAGATGAAATCTGCACCAAATGGAGATTTAATCAGTTCAGGACCAGTCGTCACTGCAGCAGCAGACTAATCCCATCAGTCCAGCAGGTCTGACAACATCAGACTGAATTCAGCAGCAGGCTGGTCATGCTCAACTCCAGCTAAGACTTAATAACCAGGAAAAAGTTCTAAACACTTTAAGAACCAGGAAACTGAACAAAGAACCTCTGAAACATCCAGAACAGAACAATTTGTTTTTGTTTCCTCCTCCGATCGTTTAGCTTCAGTGGTTTAATTTTCTGCTTCAGGATGAATCACAACTATTCATGACTTTTAAAACAAAAACAAAAACAATCCATAAAAACTCCCCCATGTAATGAAGCCAGAGAACAGAGAAATTAGCAGCATGTTGCTAAATCTACCCAGAAACACTTAAAACATCTGCTGTTCCTGCAGGAACCAGTAAAAGTTTATGATGTTTGAAACGACAGAAATGAAATGTTCCAACAGTCAGTGAGTCTAAAGGATGACGCTTCATTAAATTAGCAGATAACGGCATCGTTAATGGAAAATATAAGAAAAGTCTTAAACATAAGACATAATACGCCTTCGGTCTTATATCTGAATCAGCAGCAGAAGAAGAAGAAGAAAATGTTTTTGTTTGGACAAAAGCAGGGAGAAAGTTTCAACAGAAACAAAAGTGATAAATATCCGTCACAGTTGTCAGCCAGCAGCCATTTTGTGTGTCGACAAGCAGCACGGGGTCAAAGGTGAACCAACTTTCAACTGCTTCTTCATGCCAACTCAGAAATGTTTTATTTCAAATATGAATTTGTTCCATTCAAGTATCCGTCCCATTATTTCACAGATTATTTCAGCTACAACATGGGAGGAAAATGATCTGCCAGTGAATCCAATACTTTCTCATCAGTGTTAAGGAATTAGTGACTTAAAAAGCTCCTTGCTTCTCAGTCACTCAGACATTTTTTCTCATTTCAAATGAACTCAGATATTTGCACTAGAAATTAGACTAAGAATACTTGGTAAGACTTTGTGTTTTTGCAGTGTGATCTCTACACTTTAAAAGCCTGACCAGCTGATTTAGGAAATATTACAATAAAGCACCAAACGGACGTAACCGTCAAATATCAGCAACTAACTAGGATCAATGATTTGAATTCTTATTGTCCCATTAGTTTTTACATGATGACTGTTCCTACAAAACATTCAAAGGAGGATTTTAAAGCTGTGAAAAGGTTTAAAGGTGAACAGTTTGGTGTTTTAAGGCCCTTACTTCTGGATCATGGACTGCCACTCGCCCTCCCGCTCGCCGATGGGGCATCTGTCGATCTGGGCCTGGATCTTCGTCCTCCACTCTCGCATGTAGTCTTCAATGTCAAAAACGAACGGGTGCTGGCCGAAGTTTGCGTCCACCACCTCGCCTGGCGTCTGAAGGCCGACGGTCGGGTACAGGTTTGGCTGCAGAGGACGCACAAAACCACGACGGGTTAAATGTAGGTAGACGTGGAGGAAACCGTTAGGAATTTAATCTGGACCAAAAATCAAAACAGGAAGTAATGAGTGGGAAAAACAGGAAAGAGGAAAACTCAGGAAATAACATTTTCACCACAATTAACCCTAAAATAACTGGGAGAGACGAAAAAATGGTCAGGAGTGGAAATTATTTTTTAAAAACAGAATGAAAACCAACATTTGGTGAAGATGCAGATTTTCAGTCAGGAAACTCTGAGATATTGTAAGGAAATCACACAAACGTAAAATTTATGCTGGTGGATATTTATGGAACCCAAACTAACCTTTTGGTTTATATAAAAAAAAAATCTGGACCTTTAGTTTTAAATCCAGAAAATAAGAACAGCTGAGTTTTGCTTCAACCTTTTTTTTAATGCTCACATTTTGAAGCATTGGATTAAAAACATTTGATGGAAATGGAAAAATTAAAAATGTATTCTTTTCTTTTGGCTTTTCCAAAGAAGAGTTAATGAGCAAAAGGTGAGATGGAAACATATTTGCTGAATAATAAGTTTATTCTGATGTAGCAAAGTGTCAAAGCCGCTGGTGGGTCTGTGCCTTACCAGAGGCACCAAACTCTGAAAAATTCAAACTTCAAAGTTTCAGCTTTTTCCCCCCAGAGTTTTGTGCTCCATGCTAGTTAGCAACCTCTCCTTCCTGTTTCTTACAGCCATCCGTCGCATCGACGCCTGAAGAGATCACACTCTCTGTATCCTGGTTGATTCTCTCCAAACTAGTTGATGAGTTCAGTTGAATTTTATTTATTTGCGACATTCAGAATCCCAGCTTTTAATAATAAATCAGGCAGGAATTAAATTTTCTTAAAATTAGATCAGGAACATTTGTACTCAAATATGAGACTTTCCAAGATCCAGAAGGAATCTTGGAAAAGTGGGAATTCAGACTGGAAAGCTGCAGGTTCAGGATCCAATATGGCTGCTGTGCAGAAAATACAAAAAGTTGCACATTTGCACTTAGTTTGCTTTTCATCAAACCACACGAGCTTCACTTGTTTACATTTATCTTTAAAAAATGGGACAACACACATTAATGAACATGTAAATACATGAGATTAAAGCCAGATGGCTAATTATCATCCTATTGGCATATTGAGGTTATAAAGACAGGAATAAAAAACACAAAACTACAGAATAAGAAACACATCAAACAACCTTAAAATCTAAGTATTTATCTCATTAGATAAATACATTAATATAGTTTTGTTTTGCTAATAGCAGCTCAGACAGTAAATCTGACTGGTTTTCCAACCAGAACAAGTTCGACTCCTGAAACAAAACCGAATGCAGCATAAATGCAGTGGATAAAAGCCGGTCGTGTCTCCGTCACACTCGTCTTTGTCACGGATCAGTTGCCAGAAAGGTCAGCCGTGGCGAGTTGACGCACTTCACTGCACAACTCTGGAGGAACATGAATGTGGGGCTCAGAGCCAAGTCTGTTGTGCAGCTCAATAGATCACTGTTGGGGCCAAGGCCACTTCTTCTCTGAGAAAACAGACTCTGTGTTTTCATTTTAACCGGCGCATGCAGGGGAAAAAAAACTCTCTCATTCTCAGCTCAGTTAATGAATGCATGAATGTCAAAGGAACCTCTGCCTGCTGGGTGTAGGAGTTCTTCACCATAACAAAGCAGGAGGAGTGAAAAAGGGCAATAAAATCTCTAAACTTTCAGTTTCAGACAAACAGAGACTAATTCCCACTGGGCCAGGCAGTAATCCTCTGGGGTCTTTCATACCCGTTTATGAAATTCATGCCTGTTTCCTGGTAAAAGTTACTTATAATGCAGAGCTGCTACATACCAACAGGAATATTTTTATAATCTGCAGTAAGGAAATTCCCTTTATGCCTCTACAAAAACCATCTTTTAGGTTGGAGCTGCTTTGATTTGATCACGGATCATAAATCTGTCATTCCCAAAAACTCAACTGACTTGCACAAGAACAGGAGCTTAAGGCTTCAGAAAATATCAAAATTATACAGAATAAAGATTCAAACATTCATCACCACAATTCATGCAACTACAATGAAGAATAAAGTGATTTGTTTTACGTAACGAAATGCAAGCGGGGGAGCAGAAAAACTGCAAAAACTTTCCTGTTTTCATGATGTGCATCAAGTTTTCTGCATAAAGCAGAAAACAGAGAGACAATATTCCACCAGCAAGTTAACGTCAAGTTGAATAACAGATGGGTTCCTTCTCAAAAGTTCAACTTTAAACCAAATTATTTTACACTGATTCTCTGTCTTTAAAGGCAGTTTATGATTTCTGAAAGCTCCTTTTGATTTGAAAAGATAAAAACTCAGTTATCTCAAAAATATATATTAAATCTCAGCATTCTCATCAAATCTCTCTGATCCCTGGATAATTCAGAGAACTGCAATCTATAAAACCATTAAAATGTCTCACCTTCTCACCCCAATCAAACTACTTTTAAGCAAAATATTTTTCATTATTTACAGTTTTTTTACACAACTCGTTCTCTTGAGTAATTTAAACAACGAGCAGTTTCACTATTAACTAAGAAAAGAACAAAGTCGTCACGTAAAAATGATGCCTGGGAAGAAAAACTAGTAAATAATGAAGAGCAAAGAGCTTTTAGTTCAACAAAAAGCTGAAAATATTAATAAATAAAACAAAAAGGATTCATTAAAAATTCAGCACTTCCAGCTTGTGGATCTCAGCACATTGTGATCCAACAGCTGACCAGAACCAGAGGTCAATAACCAGAACCCAAAACATCCTCTGAACTAAAACTCCCTCAAATCGTCATAAAACCCACAGAATACAGGAAACGTCTTGATGCATCCAGAAAAAAACAAAACATCCAAATAAACCACTAGCAAAGAAGAAAAGGCAACAGAAGCTGGTACTTACTGGCAAGTCTGTGAAGGCGATACCTGCAGAGAAAAAACAGAAAGTGTCAAACTAAAGTTTCCTCTCATGTCAGAAAGCAGCAGAAGGCCTCAGTCTGTTTACAGGGGATCGTTCTCCTTCAGCTGCAGCTTAATTTAATCAAAACTGTGCAAACCAGACAGACTTTCAGTTATAATGAATAATCTGGTTTGCAGCTGAACACAGAGAAATTTATCTGGAAATCTGGAATCTGTTCAGGGGAAACCAGAGCCGTCTTCTCTGCAGAAACACCCTGGTGCAGTTCACCAGTTTAACTTTCAACCTACTGGGTTTAAACCAGTTTGTGACTGGTTTGTGTCACTGCTGCACATATGAGCTGAAGGATGGACAGCATCAGGAGAAGAAAACATGAGCATTTGATGTAAACATGCTCAAAATGTTTTAAGAAATGGGAACTCCAGCCATTTTATTTGTCTTCACAGAAACGTTGCTTCAGGGAGTTTGAGGTCTTTTTGGAAATTAGTTTCAGAGAAAACGACGCCCCCGTGTTCATGTGGTCATATGGAGATCTCAGAAAAAACAACTGATTTCTACTAGAAATGAAACTTTAAATCAGAGATGTAAAGAAATTATCGACTGCTGCTTAATAGTTTATAAATTTGTTCCATTTAATTAACCTGTCAGTGTTGTAGATTGGCCTCCATCCAAAAGCAGCTAGTTGTACAGGAAATAATCGTGGCAGAGGCGTCCCAGAACAGCACAATGCACACCATCTCTGTTTTTCCAAAACATCTTCTGGAAAAAATTACGTGGGCCAATATTCTGCGAATATTAATTTTTCTCTTTGGTATTTAAAGTTCCTCTTGATTCAAAACAAACTTGTGTTTTTAATTGTTATCACTTAATTGTTCAACTTCAGGTTAACTCAATTGAGAACTTGCATCCCTACTTTATATTTAATTCAACAGAAACATTTCAACTCTGTTGGAACTTGGATCAAGGATTTATTTAAACACTTTTGCACAATTCAGTGAAGTCGTCGTGTTAAATAACGTCTTAAACTAAAAAGTCTCAGAGCTCCAACCGATTTGATCTGCAGCTAAAAGCTTCAAGAAGACAACAAGCATCACAATCTGTCCCTTTCTGAGCCGAACGGAGCCGCAGGCAGCAGCGCATGTGACCAGGACAATCAGCACATCATGGAGGTATGCAGCACTATCTGGCTTTGCAGTAAAGAGACCCAGAGCCACGTCGGTGCAGCTCAGCTGCTTGTTCCTTAGAGTGGACCCAAATCAACTTCATCTGCACTCACAATTATTGTTTTGTGTAAATATACAGACAGTTTTGCTTAATGCCGAACGTTCGGCTTAAATACGTTTAAATGTGTGATTCTCTCCTGCAGCCAGTTAAGATTCAGCCTTTTGACCAGATTCCCAGCAGCATGGAGAACAGAAAGAGACGCAGCTGTTTGATTTCAGAAAGTAAACGCATCCAGTGAAACAGGAACGTAGTTATGGATCCTACAGCGGGCCAGAACCGGACCAGAACTGGACAGAACCGGACCAGAACTGGACAGAACCAGACCAGAACGGGGACAGAACCGGACCACAACGGGGACAGAACTGGACAGAGCCGGACCAGAACTGAACCAGAACCGAACCAGAACTAGACAGAACCGGACCAGAACTGGACAGAGCCGGACCAGAACCGGACCAGAACTGGACAGAGCCGGACCAGAACTGGACAGAGCCGGACCAGAACTGGACAGAGCCGGACCAGAACGGGGACAGAACTGGACAGAGCCGGACCAGAACTGGACAGAGCCGGACCAGAACCGGACCAGAACTGGACAGAGCCGGACTCACCCAGGCTGTGGCCGTTCTTTGTGTAGAAGCAGGTGTTGTTGATGAGGTTAACGCAGCAGCCAATCACGTCGCCCGTTGTAAACGTGGGGCCGTAGGGTTGCCCGGTGCCGGATGAGCAGAAGGAGTGGCCGTCGTCGCCGTGGTAACCATAAGAGTGCTTGTCCCAACCTGAAGGAAGAAAGCAAAACAAAGGTGAACGTTGGGAAGGCAAGACGCATCAGAATGAGAATCAAAAAGTGTGTCTGAAAAAAAAAAAAAACTGCTGAGGTTGCACCTGAATCAATCTGCATAATTATCAATGAACAGCATCCAGAAACTCTGCAGGGAGACGGAGAGGCTCTAGCCAAAGAGTCCAAATATGTTGACGAGGCAAGAAAAACGCCACAATTCATGCTTCAGCACGATCCGCTGTCTTTAGTTATCAGAGGTTGTAATTGGTAACGGGACAAAAGGGCAGCGTCAGAAACACGGAGCGATTTAAAGGCTGCATTACCACTTCTGATAGTCTGGTAGATTCAGCTCAACTGGGGATCAAAGTTACAACAATTGTTACATTTCCAGCTGCTGTTGGTCTCTTTCTCAATGCACTGAGTCAAACCAACCAAACCCTTTGAAAAACCTGTTCCCCTCCTCGCCTCTGGGGGCGCTGCAACAAGAATCACTAAAGGAAATGACAAAAACCTCTGAAGAAGACACCGAATGCAACTTCCTTCTTCATTAAATGTAAGAGGACAAGAAGTTACGTCAGATTTTAGCAACTGGACGATCAGTCTTTGGTGATAAAAAACATGAGGCATTTCTACCGCTAGCAGAAATGACTCCTGGTTTTTTGTCTAGCATGTTTGTTTTAGTTTTATTTACCCAGAATGCCCTGCGCTGTAGTCGCTGTCCTGCAGTTTTTAGATGTGCCACTGGAATGAAACGGCTTCATTACCTCCTCCTTGTGTAGACCAGTTCTCCAGAACCTTAATGACCTCATTATTTTATTCAGGTGGTGCAGCAGAGGCACATCTGGAGTTTAACACCCCTGACTTAAACTGAACAGACCGAGATTTGCAGGCAGAATTTGATTAGCATTCACACCTCCGCAAACGAACCGGACTTTCTAGGCAAACGGACTGGAGTCGCATTAAAGTGGACTAAACTGGGGCGGTGGGAATGATGAACCCCAAATCATAAAACATTCCATCCTGTTCACATTCAGGTTTTCCTATGAAAATGAGTTGTTGTTTTTTTTAAACAATCCAACCTTATTTTACCCAGCAGCTAGCGTGTTTGTTTTAGTTGCATTTACCCAGAATGCAACTAGCTTTAGTTGACCTAAAACCTGGTAGTTGACCTCATATGGTTGCTATTTGTGCCGTTCCTTTAACAGGTGTGTCCAGCGTTTCCTGTTGGTTTTTAATGAGTGATGAACATGTCCCAGTTTCCCTGAACTGGAGCTAAACTTGAACCGAGTCCATTGTCCTCTAAAGAGGACGCCACTTTCAGCCCCGCTGGCCTCGGGCCGTTGAGCTGGACGTTCCAGCGCCGCAGCAGAATGTAATCCAGCCCGGCCTGCATGCGGCTCTGCTGCAGCCGTTCTTCAGTTACCACTCCTTCATTAGCCTCCATCCATCTCTGGCCCCCCTGTTATCTCTGGGTGGGTCCAGTTTTAAACTAATGAAAGTCTGTCTGGGCTCCTGCTCGCTCTGATAACCTCACTGGATGACGTTGATGAAGCGCTGCCGTGTCTTATGGAGCCGCTCACAGGAGGAGAACCCTCTTATAGAAACAAGAAGTGGGTGTCTGTCTTAGAACTGGATCAGAACTGGGTTACAGCACCCAGAAATAACACCCAGGATGAATTTAGGATCTATTTTGTTCATTTAAATCCATAAAATTAGCTCCCAGAAAACACAGTGCTCTTAAAAAAACATGTGCATGTGAGATAATCATCAACACCAGTTTCACAAAGAAGGACGATTCTTACCACTAAACTTCATAGTAACAGCATTTAATCATATTAATGTTGCGCTCATGGGACAAACGGTGGAGAAAATATAAAGAATGCAACAATAAATTGGCCCAGATTCCTTTTATCTTTACAAATCAGAGAACGGCCGACCCAAGGATGTGAAGCCGATCTTATCTACCACGGCAAATATCTAAAATTCATCGCTGTCCTTTTTTAAGAGGTTTGACTGACCGACCGGCCCACCAGGTCAGGTCTGCAGTTAACAATAGTCACTCCACTGTTACCAACTCAGCAACTTTCTTGCTATATTTAGCAACATTTCAGAAGGTTAAAAAAAAATAAAAAATCTGTATCAGAAGGTCAGGCCTTTGAAAAATAAAAAATAAAAAAATCAGCGATCAGCCAGAAAAGTGGGATTGGTGCACCACTAGAGAAAATAATTATTCCAGACAATACAATCAGTTTTTACTATTTTAAACACCAATAATGAGAATTTATATAAAAAAACGTATCTGGGCTGCACAATATTAGAAAATACTGCAATGATAACATCAGATGGGATACCTTTCATCTCTAATCTTCCTAATCCATGTGACCTTTAGCATTTGAGTCTAGTGAGTTTTTGCAGCCATGACACTCTGTCCTCCTAGCTAAATGTTGCATTAGCATAAATTATGCAATTTCAGAATTTACAAACTACATAAGCCAACAATTGCTGCTCTCCAAACTGTCCTTTGCGATATAAATATTGTGATGATGATATATTCATGATTTATTGTGCAGCAGCCCCTCTGACAGCAACAATAAAGCTCAGATTCAAAAGCTGCCGTCTAATCCGCAGCTCTAGAGCGTTTCTGTTTATTTCCTGGGTAGTTTGAGTGAGAACACGGTCGGCTGAACGACTTTCCCTCGTTCGTCTTCCTGCCGTCTGCAGCAGCTCCTATAAACACCGTGTTCCAGCCTCGCCAACAGAGAACATGCAGATGTAATCAGATAATTGAAGTTTCCTCTCAAAGAGACATTTCTCCTGCTCAGCAGAATCCTCACAAGCAGAATAAAACCAACAATTACGCACACGGTGAACTTACCAGGGAGTCTGTTCATATTTACACCCTGAGCTGAGAGGCCGATCCCCATGTAGCTGGAAGAAGAAAACACAAATAACTCAGTCCTGACATGCAAGACACAATGTTTATAGAGGACACAGAAGAATAAAAACGCTCCTATGACTGCATCTGCACTGACTTCAGTTCTTCCCCGTTTCCCTGAAGCTCTCAGCAGTGAGCCATTATCACGACCAAACACTCTGGTTCAAGACGGAGGGCAGAATGGTTTAAAAAGGAACAAAGAGGGAAGATGAAACTCCAGCCAGTTTATTTCAAAGTGTTGGCATCATCAACACAATGGTTAAACTAACTTCACTTAAAAAAAAAACCCAGTAAAAACCAAACAGAAAAATGCTTTTCATTTTTTTTACATATCATTTTTTCATTTGGTCTCAGTTTTTTTTTTTTTTGGTTAATCAGATCAATGAGCTAAAAATCTTTTTATTATTGTTATTATTTTTACGCCGACATGTCTAAACATGTAGACCAGTGGTGTGCAACCTGCGGCTCCGGAGCCACAAGTGGCTCGTTGGACCTTCCACAGAACTCTAAATAAAAACATCCAAATGATTGCTTTAGGTGTTTCCCTGCTGCCACACACCCGGTTTGAATCTATGGGTGATTAACAGACTTCTGCAGAACTTGATGCCTGCAGAGGAGGTAATGCAATCATTTGGATCAGCTGTTGTGAAGCAGAGGCACATCTAAAACATGCAGAGCACTTTGGACTGGAATTGACAAGCATTGTTCCAAGTGTTGTTTTTAATCTTTTTTAATGATTAAATCATTCCTTACCATTCTTTTTGTTGTTTCTTAAGAGGATTTAAAACTCAATAATTTTGTGATGCCTAGCTATAAAAACCACAGCTTTAGAAACTAGATGTTTCACTTCTGCAAACTCAAAATCTAATCCAGACATTTTGTTTCTTGTTTGCTGAATAATCTGGGAAGAAGTTTGAGATTACTGGCCTTTAATCTAACATAAAATATAACTTGTGCTTTTATTTCCCTAATAACTTATTAAAAAACAGTCCATCCTCCCAGATGAGAATATTATTAGAGTTTGAATGTTTTTGTTTTTTTTCATTTGGAGGGTCTGAAACTAATCACATGAGAACTCGGCAGGAGGAGCCGTTCTTCTTTTAAACATGCAAATTAAATCATTCTAATCTCACTTCAGCTTATCAACAAGATAAAACTCTGCAGGACTAAAATAAACATTTTGATGCTTAATGTGAAACAGATGGGATTTTTTTCTATCTAATAAATTTACTTTTACACAACCTGAAGAGTAATGATGACTAAATTTCTATAATTTCTGTTTTAGATGAACGATGCAACAACTGCAGTAAAATCATTTCTTCCAGCTGCAAGTTGATAGAAAAACCTTTATGTCAATTAACTTTACAGTCAGTTTAAACTAGAACAAAGACAAACTTCTCCAATATTTAGCTGTCTCTTACCCATCTCGTCCTTTACTGATGATCTTCACCTCAAAGTAGTAGACGCCGCAGGCGGCGGGGATGGGGTGGGTGGCCCGCACAGACGCAGCATCCTTAGGGGTCTTCCCATGACCTTGGAAGGAGTAAACAATGTTTTATTATTAAAAATAAACATCTACCAGGTCAACCTCCTATAAATAAAGTTGAAAAGCTTCTCCTGAACTACAGTAAAGCCTGAAGAGGGACTGTATGCAGATTTAAATTGATCGCCGTGATGTTATCCTGACTGATAACGAGGAACCCAGATCACAGATATCTGATCCAGCTTTAATCCCGTCACTACAGTTTGGACACGGAGCCAAAGTCAGTAATAAACCTTTAACAAATCAGAGCAAGAAGTAATTTAAAAGTTTTGCACAATAACCAAAAACATACATGAAGCTGAAATTATTTTTCAGAGTGGCTGGTTCCTTTATCTCTAATCATTTTCTCCTGTCTTTGCTAAAAATGTGAGATTTCTGTAATAAAATCAGATTCAATGCTTCTGGTTATTTAAAATAATAAACTTTCTCTGTAAGATGACACTGAGGTTATGAGGTCATCATGTATGGTCTGAACCTCATGTACTGGTTTGTGAACCCGCTCATGCTGGCAGTCTTTAAAGCTAACATTAGCTCAAGCAGCTGGATAAGTGAATCATTAGGGGTCAAATATCAGCCATGTTTTCACGGCTGAATATTAGACAGGAGCAGTTTGAAGCATTTGCAATATGTGGACAACAAATATTCCAAAGCAACAAAATATGCTAAATTTACAGTTCAGGTGGTTGCTTTGTTTGCTTTTTTTTTTGCAATTAAACCACTTAAACCCAAATTACATCATGAGAGGATTTAATGTTTATAATATAGGAGGCTGCCTTCTGTGAGCAGTAAATGTCAGCTCTGCTCCAGGCTCAGATTGCAATAAAATACCTAAACCCACATGCAAATTTTTAGATTTGTTCTCCTGTCCAAAGCTTCTGAGATGGAGTCACATTAAAGAAGCATTGCAAATGAATAAATAATTAAAGTTTTTAATCTTTCCAGTAAAAATAACTTATGTCTTCCAGGAGTGAGAGCAAAATGTGTTCTTGTTGTAGTTAAACAGTATCATTATATTAAATTGATAAAATAACTGGTTTTCAATATTTACTCCAATCTCTAAGTACTGCTTTCACCATACAAGATATGGTGAAGCCATGTGATTTTTATTTATTTGTGTAGTAAATTTGATGATTTAACAGGACTATATTACCAAATACAACACAAAAATGCAATTTTAACAATTTTATATAAAATCAGAAAATAATTGCAGATTTAAATCTGGAAAAATGCTTTATAAAAAAATACAAGCATTGTATTATTGTGCTGAACATTTGCAAGCTTGCTATGCAGGATTGGAGTGAATTTGTTGTGGAAAGGGGGAAAATATTCTGGCTGCAACAAGGAAGAGGATGTGTGTGTGTGCAGAGGCCCGGTCAGACCCAGAATAGCAGAACACACCCAGGAAGCACAGTTGCACCTTTTTTTTTTTAAAGCACTAGCCTTTTCTTCTAGGCCTACACCTAAAACCTTCACTATTATAGCTTTGCTAGGCAACTAGTCCAACCAGGATGTCAGACAAGACACTTGATATTAAACCCTCTGCAGCAAGGAATTAATCTAACATGTCATCATAGAGGCTTGAACCTAACCTCGACATTTGACACTATTTTCTCACATTTCTAATCAACCTGTAATGCTAAATTAGCCTGCTACAGTTTGGCTTCTTCTGACCTGTCTGGAACAGATATAGTTTGTAATCAACCTCTGTCTGTATTCAATCAAAAATGTTTATTCTGGTAGGTTATTTATTAAAGAACATGATAGGTCGACGGACTGTAAGCACAGGAAGCTTCATGGAGACAGTTAATGGGGTTGGCAGGCTGGTTAACTGGTAGCAGCGAAGCTAACGAGCAGGGAGGTGAATTTTGGCAGCGGCTGCACCTCGCCAGCTGGTCGGGTTGCAAGATGTCCTCTCCGCCTTGTTGTTGATCAGGCTACCCAGCCTACTTTGTTTTTAGCCACAAACAGCAGCTGCCTTCTCTAAGCTAGCTGTGAAGTTTGGCTAGCATGTTAGCATAAGCTAAATAAAGTGACAAACTTTGAACGTGTCTTTTTGTCATACCTTTATAGTGAACGCGGAGGTTGTTCTGAGACAGTCCGATGTAGCTAAACTTGTCCTTCGGGCTCCAGGAGCGCGGAAGCGGGGTCTCGTTTTCGTTAACGGCCGGATAGAGCCGTCGAAGTCGCTGGTTTAGCTCTTTTTCCTGCTCGTTCAGAGCCGAGTCTCCGTGGACAACAACCGACATCAGAAACCCACAGCCCGTCGACTGTCCAGACATGGCTACCACACGGCTTTTAGTGAAGTGGCTTGTCAGTAACAAGCCAGAACTGCTGGAGTCGGTCAGTGTCGAGTTTTAAAGGGGGTTAGCAAAGCTAGCTAGCTAGGAGGCTAAGCTAACTGGCTTCGCTGGTTCGTATTAAGGCTGCCAGAGCTGGTTAGCCTAGAAGCTAACCTGGCTAACGTGTTTAGCCGAACTGATCGCTGAAATGGCTCAGGTTGACATTAGCTGACACAAAGCCACAACACAGACACTACGGGGAACAATATATGCAGGAAAGGATCTGATAAGAGCGACTGAGACACAGACGAACAGGTCCGGGTAGATAGCAAAGTAACAAAAGCGATAGTCCAGGCGGATCGACTAAAGTATAATAAGCTCGGCTAGGGTCGATCTTTTGTTTGTTGTCGGAGCGGGTTCCGCGAGTCTGATTGGCTGAGAGCAGCTCCACTCACTTCCTATGGGAATGTGAAGTCAGTAACTGTGAATGTGCAAAAACAAATGAACAGACAATTCTGCGCTCAAAAAACCGAGCTGTACTTTTACAATCAGAGACTGTTATGTTTTATTATCCCACAACTTCGCTTGGTCTGTATTATATACCTCAATACATCAAATTATTAATAATCAAACAAACTTTTTATATAACATGAATAAAAAGTCATTTTACTTGATTTAATCAAGTTTTCACCAGTTATCCCTAATCCACATACATTATTTGTTTTTCTTCCACTCAACTTTCCATTCAAATGCTTGGATGTTTTTTTTATATTTAACCAGTATGTAAACTGGTTTAAACTGCATTCCTCATTTGTCTGTCTGTCCTCATTCTTGTGTTGCATTTATTTGAGGTAGTTTAACTCTTGTAAAGACGATTATCAGTCTTATTGTAAACCCCCAGTTCTGTCAGACAACTTAAAAGATGCTCCATTATGGCTTCTCAAAATAAATATGTGCTGATAATATCTGATTTGGTTCTGGTTTCATTCGTCTGCTTCTTTTCTGATTCTTTCCGGCAACCAAACAGCTCAAACATGAACAGTACTTTGCTGTCTGAATGACAGAAAACCCTGAAGAATGTTTAGACGTGAGTACATGACTTTCAGCTTACATGGACTTGGTTATTATGCACAAAAATGACCTGAAGCACACCGGGAGGCCGAATGGGTTAAGAACTAAATAAAGGTGTTGTACTGGCATTGCAGTGTCCATTTGAGATATTTTAAGCAGGCAGTTCATCCTCAGAAACTCTCCATTGTGCATGAGTTAAAACAATGGATTTCCCCCAGAATGACAGTAAAGACAAAAACTAATTGACTTAGGAATCCTAAGTCAAGTCTCCTAAGTTAGGAGTCTATTAGTTTTCTGTATAAGGTCAGAATGGTTTGGAAAATATTTTCCTTTAATAAATAAATTCATGATTTAAAAAATAATTTGTATTTTCTCAGATTATCTATCTCTAGCAATCAGAAACATTTTAAGGACTTTATTTGCTCTTTAAAGCTCAGCTATGGTTTTCTAAATATAAACATCTTCTGCATCACCATTATTTTTGCAATGCTTGATGTTAAAAAGTTGCAGAAATTACTTTGAAAATAAAATTAATTGCTTAAAAACAGTCTAAAGTCAATGCTTATGTGGAAGGGAAAAGTCTATAATCAATTAGACATCTGGCATTTTTAATCAAAGTAGTAAAGTAAGAATAACATCAGTCCTGCAGGCCGTCTTGTTGTGCCTGTTTGAACCAAAACATTCTGGTCTGAGTAATAAAACTGAAGCACAGACAGAACGTTTCCTCTCTGGTTTAGCAGCTTGCGAATGTTCCTCACAATACAGCAGCATGTGGGAAAATTCATTTCATCACAATAAAGGAATGAAGAAGTGATGTCTCACTCCCCGTTGGGAAACATTTGCTGGGATTTAGATCAGGACCTCTGGAAACAGGAGGCCAGGATTGTTTATAATCCGTGAGATCCATGAGCAAAAGGAGACCAGTTGTTCTGGGAACAGTTCTCGTGTTTGGAGAACGCATCTGAAGGGGCGAAACTTTTCTAAAATGTTCCTGTGAATAAAAAAATAAACTTCTTGAAAAATAAATCACTTCCGACCTGAATATTGGGATTTTTTTCTAGAAAAAATTCTAGAAAAAATCTGAGAAGCAAACTCAAAATATCTGAGGTTCTTTGTGGGAAATTTACTCTTTTTTTCTACTTACAATTACACCAATATACCGTCGTAAACAGGCGCAGCTAATCCAGGGATAAACATGTCGGAGAGCAGTGGACTGACCACAGCGCCCCCTGGTGGTTTAAACATATGCTAAACACCAGCACTGGAGAAAACAAAGTTAGATTTTCAATATCTGATCAATTAAAACTACAGAGAACAAAACTGAGGACTTTTATAGTTATTAAAACAATTTGTGTTTGTCAATAACTAGGAACTCCAAGCTAAACTACAAGCTGGATTGATACAGATAAGATAAATGTTGATGATCTTCAAAAAGGTTTATTTTTGGCATCTTCTTGGGCTCCAGTCAGGTAGGAGTATTCCAGTACTTGAAGAGGAGAAAGAGGAAGACAGCCAGCAGAACAGCAGTGAGGAAGTGTCTGGATGACTTGAAAAGCAAGATGACTTTGTTCAGTGTGCACACAAATACTAAGATGGTGGACATGATAACAAGCAGCCCTCTGATCAGCTTTCCGATGATAATCTGTGCTGTGCTGTATTCATTTCTCACAATATCCATCTCTTGCTGCTGCTGCAGCTCCATCTTCATGAGATGGCTCTGGCATTTTTCCAGCGCCACCTACAGAACAGAAAAGATAAGATAAAGTGGAAACAACATTGTTGGAATGGAATCTGGTGCTGAACGCTAAATTGATAATATCGCAATAGATGCATTATCAATGTCTAATACTTCTGATAAAATACTCAATAATTTCACCGATCAGAACCAGGTGGATCTGGAAAGGCTTTTAGCTCAGCTAGGTGAGTGGAATCAACTAACTCACTCACTCTTTGGTTGCCTAGCAACAACCTGTTGAGTAACTTGCACAGCAACAGTTTCATGTTGTGCCTCAAAACTGTTTTAAAAATAAAACACAATGTTTTCGAACGAAAACTGTGGATAAAACAGAAAAGATCACACCACCAGTTTGGCATATTTCAGATATTATAACATATCGTGATAAGTTTTTTGATCATATTGGGACCCCATACAAAATTATTGTAGAAAAAGCTTCAAAGCATATTCCTCTTTTACTGGAGCATCAAAATCTCAAACTGAACATTTTAGAAATATCAAGTGTTTAATTTGAAAGGAAACAAAACTGAAGTTATCTCTGGATCTAAAGAGGAACGATCTAGAGTCAGTTATTACAGTCTCCTGTAGGGCATTAAACGTACATTTTATGAAGAAAAAGTTGACATTTTCAGAAAATCTGGAGTATTAAGGCAGGAAGTGAAACATGGTACTCAGTGATGCATGAAAACCTTTACTGGTTGCTTACAGAAAACTCCTCCGCTTTTCCGTTAAACCGAATGTCAATGATTTTCTTTGTGCTGCTTATCTCCTCCTGCAAGTTCGACGTTTCCCTGTGATGAAGCTCAGTCAGGTAAGTGAGTTCCCGCTCCAAAACGTTCAGCCTGCCAACCCAAAACATCACATCATGAAAACAGGTCAGAACTCTGAATTATGAGGTAAAAGTGAGAATTATGAAAATAATATAGTCAGTATTCAGAGGTTAAAGCCAAAATTCAGAAAAAAAAGTTAGGAATCTGAGAGGAAAACTCTTAATTCTGAGATTAAATCTGAAATCTTAGAAAAGTCAAAATTCTGAAAAAGGTCAGAACTCTGAGACTAAAGTTATAATTCTGAGGAGAAAAGTCTAAATTAATTCAGACTTTTTCAGAATTTTGATTTTTTCTGTGGAATTTTGACTGATCTTTTTTCAAATTTTGACAAAAATTTTTAATTCTGAGGAAAAAGTCTGGTTCTTTTCTCTGTTTTTGCAGTGGGCAGAACTGACCTTGACCTTTCTTCCTCCAACGCATTCAGCATCTGGTTGTGGTTCTGCTGGTACTCGGTTCTCAAGGCTTTCAGGGATTTCTCGAGGTTCTTTTGGGTTTCTCTGATCTGCTGGATGTCACTGAGCGCAGCATTCAGAAGTACGGCTTGGTTCTCACTCTGACACTTCACAGTTTCCCTGGAAGAAGACCTGCTTCTGGTGCTGCTTGACTGGAGCTTGTCTGCAGAAGACAAGGATGACGAGTGGCTCCGGCCTCTAGCTTCACCTTCGTGGCTTTCATGCATGTTCTTTACTCTGCCACACTTATGGATGGAGAAGGAGAATTCCACAGATTTAAATTTGTCTGTTAAAAATAAAACGCCTCCAAATGCATCAGCTTGTGCTGAGGGATAAATTTGTGTGATTCTTGAACAGGAGTCAGGAGCCGCATAAAATCAGTCCACCGGCCATTAATGGCCCCCGCGCCACACTGTGGACACCCTGGTATAGATTTAAGTAATTTTGTTTTCCCCTTCATCCCCCCAGATTTTCTTAGTTTGTTCCAAAAATATAATAAGATGCTTTTATTTTGATAATCCGGTGTTGAAGTCCTTCTTCACGTTATTTAAATGTGTTTATATGAATAATATTATTTAATCTACACAATATACTGTTTAACCAACAAAATTCAGCTCTTCTTTTTTTTTTTAGCATAAGTCAGACATGCTCACGATCTCCGTTTTGAACCGTTTCCACCAACAAACAAAAATGAATCTGGAGATGAAAATGAGAAAAGATGAACTGAATTCTGATTTGACTCACCTGGCTTCAAACCGGATCATCTGAAACGGGTCAGGGTTTGGAAATGGATCATAGTTTGCGCAACCTGACTGACGCAGCTGCACTGTTAAACTACAGCCACGTTGCTAGGCAACAAATTGTTCGAGTTACAGTTGGAAAAAGGCGATTTATTGCTATAAATTATTATCTTTAGCAGAAGAACATTGAAAAAGGATTTCTAACACGCATGTCCACTTTTCTGAATAAAGAAATGGAAAAATAAAAATAACCGAGCCTTTGAGGAGCACATGTAGGGAAGCGACGTGTTAATTAAAAAACAGCTAAATGAAGAAAATGCGAGCAGATTTTAAACCAACTTTAGAACCGTATTTATTCCAAGGATGAAATCTTTCCCTGAAATAATGAGACGAAAACGGCCGACCGTCACTTCCTGTCCCCACATTAAGAATTTCTTTTACAATAATGTGAATAATTTTGAAAGTATTGCTAATTTTATTGAACTTAAATTTTGTAACATTGGATTACATTTCAAATATTCTCTTTCATTTTGTTTTCCAGATTTTTTGAATCGGGATTGTTCAGATTTGTATTTTTTGTCGCCCTCTTCTGGTGCTTCTGGAGGATTGGTTGTTCGTCTTTCTGGTGTTTAATTTTAATAAACAAAAAAACTCTAATTTAAATGAATTAAAACAATATTAAACTTTTAAATGTTCTTGTCGTTCTTGCAGACAACTTTAAAAACTGCTTGACCACTGGCCTCCATTGTAAAATTATTTTTAAATCATTTGATTTCTGTTTTATTTCTATAGAGACAAGCAGAGAACCCAAAAATGAAACTCAAGCAATAGCAGCACTACTTCAAAATGTCTTTACTAAAGTAAAAAGAATCCATCCTAGAAAGTATTTAAGTAAGACTAAAAAGTTATTTCATAAAAATTTTACTGGTCAAATTATCAATCATTTAATAGTTAAAAATTACATCATCAGACGGACCAAATTACAAGATTAAGTGGAAATTTTTATATTTTAAGGATGAAAATGACGATAATTCATATAGTTAATAAAAAATATAAAAATCAGGCAGCATATTTTTTTCTAAATCAGTTTCTGTGTGAAAGTTTGGGTAAAACAAGTTAGTTTTTTTATTTCTGTGGGTAGAAAATCCAGAAATCTTACCCAAGTAAGAGTAAAGATACTTCATAATAAAATTACTCAAGTAAAAGTAAAACCTGAGTAAAAATACTCCTAAAATAACTTTTTTCTATAACTTCTGAAGGTGGCACAGTTAATCGATTGTGCTATAAAATGTTCCTGGCAAATAGATTTAAACTCAAAGTCAATAAAAACAAATAAAGTCCCACTGAACAACCAGAAAGTGTGACTGAATGTTTGACTTTCTTTGGCTGAAATGATGAAGTGGAAAAGTTTTGAGTTCAGAAATCAGAGTCAGGGTCATGAACTGATTATTGACCCGATCTGATCATTCAGAATAATTCAACCAAATCTTAGTAACCTTTGCTTTCTGCACACGGCCCAGGCTTTGGTGTCATTCTGGAAGGAAGGTGATTTAGTCACAGATTATTAGTTTTTTGTTCACATTTGTCACCTGTAACTATTTATTCAGTAAATTTGTGTAAATATATCGTGGAGAGAAGGTGATTTCTCTGACTCACATCATGCAGAAACACTGGCAGCTGAAATCATCTGATGACACTGATTCATATTTTCTTGCACTTTCACGGCTACACTCTGTAATCAGGAATTAAATATCTTTTTGTGTGTGTGTGCGTGTTTATGTGTGTGTGTGTGTGTGTGTGTGTGTGTGTGTGTGTGTGTGTGTGTGAGTGTGTGCGTGTGTGTGTGTGTGTGTGTGTGTGTGTGTGTGTGTGTGCATCAGGCACTAATTGGACTGAATTTCACTGAGTAACAAAAGATCAGACTCGAAAATTCCAGCTCCGTTCTGCACAGGCTCGGCTTTGTTGTGGTTTCGTGGCTGTTTGCTGTGTTAACAGTTATCCCTTCGTCTCTCTCTCTTGCTGTCGGAGTCTTTTTCGCCTTCCCTCTCTTTTTCTCCTACAGCCTGTGAAAGGATTTGGTTCCCTCAACCTCGGAAGAGTCACTTCAACTTGTGAGGAGCTTCAAATCAAACTTTGAAATCGCTTTTTTAACCCAGGAATGGACTGTGGGTTTTCAGTGAAGTGGAGACTTGTGTCTCTCGATGTGAAGCTGGCTGAGGTTTAGGTAAGTCTGAGATGCTGGAGCTGCAGAACCTTGAGGATGTCAGCGACGCCGGGCCCCACGCTGATGGACTCGGTTCTGATGATATGGAGTGTAAGATCTGCTACTCTGCGTATAATCTGGAGAGCTGCAGGCCGAAGGTCCTGGAGTGCCGCCACCGGCTTTGCTCCAAATGTCTCTGTAAGATCCTGGACCTGGGCGAGTCGCCGCCGGACGTCCTGGTGTGTCCGTTCTGCCGCTGCGCCACCAGGTTCCTGGGAGGGGCTGTGAGGAACCTGCCGGATGACTGCAGCCTGGTGGCGAGGCTGGCTCTGCAGAGCAGGAATCAGAGGAACCTCCGGATCCAGCCGGACTCTGAGGCGGAGCTGCTGCTCAGCCCGCGGCGCCTGAACGCCCTGATGGGGAACAACGGCCTCCCCTACTCCAGCATCAGGAGCTCTCCTAACTTCGTAGTCATCACCATCATGGAGCCTCCACCGGCCTCGGCCCAGGACCTCCGGGTCGGCTCCTGCAGACTGACCCGGGACTCGTCCGTTTCAGAGTCGCTGGCCTCGGCCTCCCAGCGGTGGACGGTGTGGACCTGCACGGCCCTGCTGTGCCAGACCTCGGCCCGGGTTCTGGTGTGGGTTCTGGGGCTGCTGTACTTCAGCTCGCTGCCTTTGGGGGTCTACCTGCTCATCATGCAGCGGACCACGGTCGGCGTGCTGCTGGTGAGCCTGGTGCCCGCCAGCCTCGTCTTGATCCTCATCTACGGCTTCTGCCAGTGTGTCTGCTATGAACTATGGCACTGCTTGCCACCATGACGGGCAGAAGAACCGGGCCAATCACAGCTCTTTGAAAATAATCTGGATGTTTCAGCCTTAGACACTGAGAGAACGACCTAAATAAACTTCATGTTTATCCCCTTTAGTCTCACTTCACAACCCAGTTACTAAGGAATCTGCTTCAAAAACTTTAAAACATCCGTGGATTTGTTATCTTATTGCTTATCAATATTGATTAACGTTTTTAATCGATTAGGACCTTTATTGATAGAAAAAAGGAGGAATACATTTCTGTCAAAATATAGAGATCTATCTCAGAATTTTTCTAGATAGTCTGGAAATTTTTGAGTTTGAAAATCTCAAAGTTTTGTAGATTAATCTGATATTTTTGTATTTTTATCAAGCAAATTGTTGACTTTTGAAACTCTTAAACATCAGCATTTTATCTAAAAAATGTGGGAAATTAATTTATTTTTTAGTATTTCCTCTAGCAAATTTTGGACTTTTGGAGCTCAGTGATTTCTTAGTTTTTCTAGTAAAATTCTGGGATGATTTAATGATTAATCTCAGAATTTTTCTAGACAAGAATTATAAAGTTCTGAGTTTGAAAAGTGAAAGATTTGTGAAATGAAAAGTGTTGAGATTAATCTAATAATGTTTTTAGAATTGTTTTTTTCTGAATTTGAAAGTCACAAATGTTAAACGTTTTAAACAGAGAAATTTCCAATTTTCCAGAAAAGTTTGAGATTATTTGCAATAAATTTGAAAGTTAATTTCACATGGTCGATGAATGCAACTCCCAATTTCAGGTTAAGTGAAGTGCTCTCGGCCGCCCTCTGCTGCCCAGGAGGCCACATGCAACTCAGCTCAGTTCGCTGATATCAACCTCAGATGTAATTTATAGAAAATTCAAAGCTCACATCTTCAGATGTTCACTTTACTTTTATTCTGACAGGCTATTTGTTTCATTGCAAAAATAATTTTTATATTTAGTTTAGGTCAGATCGGTTTTGTTGTTCTTCATTGGTGCTTCTGTGATTTCCTACATTTAACACGTATTTACTTTATTTCAGTTTGCCACTTTATTGTTAATACGTGTGTACGGTGAAACATAAATGAATGACGTTGCACTCCAATAAATAAGACAACAAACAACAAAACCTGACGTCATTGATCTGACAGCCTGAGAATCAGCTGAACGAGAAACTACAAGCTTGCGGGAATTAAACTCAATCAGATGGAAGAGCTCCTTTCACAATAAAAGAAATGAATAGGTTAAAAATGAATTAAATATACATTGAAGAGACGAATACAATTCTGGATGTTTCTTTTATACTGTTATTTAGTAAATTACTGTAATTTCTTTTGTGAGACTATAAAAGACAGAATTTTGTCCCAAATTGATCAACAATGTGAGAAATGCTAGAAGAGTAACAGGTTGTATCATCTTTAAAAAAATAATTATGAATAATATCATGTGTTTTTGTTTTACAATGACATTTTATTTCTGTTGGTCATTATTTTATGCGACCAACTCAGATTGTTGTCATAGTAATATTTCAATAACAAGATTTGTTGTTTGTTAATTAATTAAGTTAATTAATTAATTAATAATTTATTTATTATGTGAAATTAATTCGCATAATGTGAATGTGAATTAATTTATTATTAATTCACATTAATAATAAAAATAAAACATTTTGCATTTTAGATTGGCATTATTTAGATTACTTAAAGTTTCAACTCTTATTATTTCCCACTTTACTTTATTTTCCTTTGGGATTAATAAAGTATTTTTGAATTTTCATTTTGTTTAAACGCAGCACAGAATTTTATTTTGAAACCCCAATCCGGAAATGGCCATGGTTAATACAGGAACTTGACACCATGCTACACTAGGTGGAGCGCAGCGGCAGAGAGCCGTTAAGCAATGCTGGGCAGCCGGGAAGCAGGCGCCGCTGGCGGACAGGAAGCGGCCCCCGGGCCGGTGGGCCCCTCGGGGCCCCTGAGCCCGGAGCACCGCGGGCAGGAGAGGGCTCCCGGCCGGGCAGGGTGGCGTGTCAGCGGGCTGGTCAGCTGGAGGCAGCATCCGGTCAGGACGTCAGCCCTGTTTGCTGCAGCCAACGCGGTGGTCTGGTAGGCATCATGACGCAGGAATATCCGAGCGACAAGAAACCTGTTAAAACATCAAGATTTTAGATGAAATTTAAAATATGAAGCAGTTCAACCTGATCTTCAGATTTATTTAAAAACTTGGTTTCAACAGTTTTTATTAAGAGTAAATATTCCCAAGTCTAATTTAAATAAAGTAAACTGTTCTATAAATATTTTTAAGAAGTTCAAACGTTGATATTAAAATAAGTTAATTTATTTTAATTTTAAAGTTTCATGTATTATTATGATGTGTGGTTGTAATAAATACTTAATAAAACTTTTAAAAAGTGCTTTGTCACTATTATCCACTAATGGATAATAGTTTAATTATTCAGTTCAGCTTTGGGTGACAATATCAACATTTTATATTATTATTACTTTAATAATTGATTATTCTGTAAATGAATACTTTAATCTGATAAAATAAACTGACATTTTCTGAAAACCTTTCATTTAATTTACTTAAGCTTATTTTTATACAATATTACAAATACATAACATATGTAGATAAAAACTAATCATTTAATCTCTTTTTGAAATAAGAAAATAAACAATTTATTTCCAAAAATTGAAAATTCAGTAACAGCATTCCTTTACTGAACACTTAGTTATTTCTATAAAGGATGCATCTGCAGCTAATCGATACGGTGTTGATCTGGTGATTAATTTTTTGTTGTATTGATTAATAATTGGATGCAGAAGGTATTTAACAGGGTTTTTTTCAGAATTTGAACCAGCAGGTGAAACTAAGACTATGCTACTTTCTGGGAATCATTTATTTACAGACAAAGAATTTTCATCTTAAATGCAAAATGTAGTTTTTCTTTCTTACAGTTTTGGATTAATTACTGCTCTGGTTCTTTTATTCTTTCGGCAAATAACATATTTTAAAGTCTGTATACTCCAGTAAATGATAGCTAAATTAGCTGACGATTACTTAAATAATCGATTAATCCGAATAATAATTTCAGTCCTAATCTAACTGACGTGTTTTCTTTTGCACAATCTGTAAAGTCAATAGAAAAAAATTTATTTGGTCTTTTGTTGTTTCCAAATTTCTTTATATTTGCTTAAAAAGAACATAAATTTTACACAAATAGAAAAAATAAAATTATGTTTAATGATAATTGATCAGACATAGAATCTATAAAATACTTTGCCAGTTTAAATGGTGTAACAAAAGTAACTGTTATTTGACAGAAACAATATTGTACAGGTATAAATGTTCTACAGAATATTAGCATGATGGTTTATTTAACATTATCTATTCCTTTTGCTCCTTTTTGAACAATAAAAACACTTTAAATGAGTTTATTTTGACACTTTCTTAAACCTAATTGTCTCTTTTGAGCTAAAACTCAGATTTGTGTCTCTGCAGGTTTGTTGCCTTCAGCTCTTTTCGGATCTTCAGCCTTATTTCCATCCTGTTGGTTCTGTTGGTCGTCACGGTAACCGCCAGAGATGCAGTTTGGACCAGGACCAAAGGTTTCTCTCCTCCATCTATTACCTGCACACTTACACCTTTACAGAGACCGATGAGCCTAGCAGTCATGTTTGTAACTGTGGGAGGAAGCGGGAGTACCCAGAGAGAACACGCAAACTCCACGCAGGAAAACCCAGGACGGGATTCTAACCCAAAAAATTTATTTTCACTGGAGAAATTATTGTTCTGTCTTTTGAGACATTAAAAGACTCAACAAGGGTATTTTTTTTTCAGCAAAATCAAACCAAGACCAGAAATTAAGCCAAAACTACACAAATCATAAATGTTTTTAATTTAAGACTTCAAAGTTTCTGTTCTACCCAGAAATCTGAAAGTGGCAGAAAAATCTCCTATTGAGCTTCTTTTGCTGTAGCAGCATTTTAGGAAATAAGATTTTCATTTTCTTATTTAAAAAATTAATTGAATTATTAGTGTATTTGCATTTTAATGTATTTATAATATTGTTTAAAAATAATTGGTTAGTAGAATAATTTGCAGAATGTAATTTTTTTTATCCGACTAATCACTGGAATGGATTTATTGATGGTCGGTTCATTTTATGTCCCAGTGTTTGTTTTTAAAGGTTATAAAAGTTTAAATTAATCACCCTGAACGTCTTTCTGTTCATTTTCTCTGGTTAGATGTTTCAAACTACCAGCAGGTCCAAACTCTGGTTCCTCCTCTGTTAGATGATTTCATTCAATGTTTCGTCATTTTTATCCTGATGAGTAACGGTGAGGCACTGAAACCTGAAACCTGTGGAGTGTAACGCCCTCCGCCTTACAGGAGGAAAAAATGACTTTATTTCTGCATTTAGTTCAGATATAAGAGCTAAAAGTCTGTAGCTTTTTATCCCCCTCAGATTACTTGGATAAATGTGTTTTAGGTTGATTTTTTCATCATATTACTGTTGTTGGTCGTCTTTTCCATTAGTTGTCACTAATAAAAAACAACAAAGAAATATTTAAGGTAGTTAGACTGTAAAGTACCATTTTTGTTCAGAGCTGGATGGTAAATTTAGTTTTTTTCCTCCCACAGGAGCTCATGTGTGGCGCAGCATGACCAGCAGGTAAGACAGGATTCAACCTCTGGACAAAGAGCAGGAAATGTGTTGGTTTCACCTGGAAGAGTCACAAATCCAGTCAGACGTTTCCCAGAAGCAGCAGTGATGCCATAGCAGAGGCTGTTTGTACTTTTTGACTGGATCAGAGAAAACCCAAATGTGTCACTAAAATCCTCAAATGAGTCAAAGATTCATACTGAAAGTGAACATCTGGTTCTTCACAGTGAAACGGATCCTGTTGGTTCTCAGGCTGCCTGATGTAAAAACCAAACACCTTGATAGAAACATAAAGCTGATCATGTTGACATCACATGAAGGAAGGTCTAACTGGATAAATGTGACTCCACATTGGAGTTACATGATCCGGTAGGTGGGAGACGTCTGACTCTGCTGGGCGGACAGAAACAAACGGCTGCAGGGAGAATTGAGTTAGTTTTCTTCATCTGGATCAGAACATCGAGTGCAGAAAACAAACTGAGACATCTGCTGTCCTCTGAGTGCTTTTTTTGTTGTTTACATGTGTGAGTATTAAAACCTGCTGGAGGTTTTGCCTCCATCATGCACAGATACAAAACTGTTGCAGTTTGAAGCTTGAAGGAAGGTCAGCCTGACCAGCTGAGGCCAACACTACGCACTAATCAGTAGCCACAAAGCTAATGTTTATCATGCACAATTAAAAGCTATGAAAGGTGGGAGATAAAGATGTGATGAATCAGGAGGAAGCCCACTCCCCTGAATAAAAATCAGTTTTTAAATGAATTTTATGATCGTACTGAAGGAAGTTTTCATATTTTCTTCAGCAGGATTCATCAGAGAACGTAGTTTTTTTACAACTCTCCATCCGTCCATCCTTGTTCCTGTTCAGAGTTTCAGTCTGTCCCTGTTGGCTTGTTGGGCTTCTGGCCTGCTGAGTTTACTGGATCTTTATTACTTTGTGTTCAGAACTTTAAAGGTTCACACATTTACAGCTAAAAATTGAGCAGGACAGAAAAGTTTCATTGTGATTTTTAATTACAGAACAAAATATATTTCTAAAGATAAAAGTTTTGTGTGAGCAGAAGTCCAAACAGTCTGAAGTTTAGTTTTTTTTTAAACATCCATGACGTCCTACGATGTTAACGTCCACACCAACAAATCCAGAGTAACACTTTAAACATTAATATTTATCTGTTTCCATCTGAGAAAAGTGATTATTTTACTGTTTGTCTGGTTCCTGATTATATTTGATGCTACTTTTTCTGCCTTTTAGTTACACTGTTTAAATAATTTGATTTAAATTGAATTGGTTTTTAATTGGCACACAAAGGGATTGTTAACTCAGTGAGAAGTTTTCCACCTGGATTCTATTAGAATGGATGGAAATAAAATGGATTCTGTTTTTCTTGGTTAATGTGGAGATAAAGACCCTGAGCTGTTCGGACTTTGACTTTTTATTCATGTTCCTTCGCTGCTGCAGGAACCTGGAAGGATTTGAAATTATTATTTTTCTTTTAACAACACCTGGCAGTAGTTCTTTCCTTTCTGACACAAACAGATGTAATTTTTCTCATCCTGCCCACCTAATCATACAGATTCATGACAACCTGAACCTGGACTGCAGCTCCAGAGCTGATTGATCGCATATGATCGTCTAATCTAATCTTCTGATCTGATGCTGAATCATGTGATCGGCATAGAAACAACCAAAACAAAAAGACTCAACCTCTGAATGAGGTCAGGTAGCAGATTGATTCATTCACAGTAAGTAAATATTCAGAGAAATATGTTTTTGCTGTTTCCATACAGATAAACACATTTAATGAAAATTTCAATATTATGCTTACACTGCAAAAACTCTAAATATGTTTGTTCTAGTTTCTATTGAAATTATTTTAATACACCTGAAATCTAACAAAACTATCTCACGAGTAAGTTTTCAGTAATAAATAGAAGTGTGTTTTAAGTTAATAATCTTTTAGTGTTGATGAAAATGTATTTGTTCCATTGGCAGATAAATTCACTATAAAAAGATATTTATTCCCAGTTACAAGTGAAATAATCTTTTCCATCAATATTAAGGAATTATTTACTTAAAACAAGCTCCTATATATATTTTGATGAAAAGTTACATATAAGTTAGTTTTGTCTCATTTTAATATATTAAGATATTTTCACTAGAAACTAGACCAGAAATTCTTGGTAAAATTGAGTGTTTTTGCAGTGCAGAATGGTTCCTGTGACCACTCTTCATCCTTCAAACAAGATTTTCACAATATCTTCTGTACTGCTGCAGGTCACTGAACAGGTTGTTGCTAGGTAACCACATAGTGAGCGAGTTGCTTGAGTTGCTAAGTAACCACATAGTGAGTGAGTTAGTTGAAGCCACCAGCTTTGCTTTGCCAGCCATGACAGGTTGAGTGGCTAAAGCTTTTCCTCTGCCTACATTTCCCAGAGTGCCGTGCGGTTCTGGATTGTGAAATAATTGAACATTCTGTCAGAGGTTTTATCTGTTGATCATGTGTCTGTCGGGGTTTATTTGTTATTGACTGATTGTTCAGCCTTTGCCTGATGACTGTTGCTGAGTTTCACAGGCTGCTCTCCGTTGGAACGGCGTCCAGCGTTTGGTTTGTCCGTTCCTCCCGGCCACAGCTGGCTGCTGGCTGGGATTCAGCAGAGGTGTCAGGGATTAGCGGCGCCACCCTGGATGCAACACATCCGTGTTACGTAACAGACCGATGGGTTAGTTTGGGTCAAGGCTGATCCAGGTTGTGCTTGTTAAGAGATAAAAACAACATGGCTGCTGCTTTACAGAGACTGAAGTTGATCAGGTTGTCATGGAGACGGCTCTGTTGACGGTGGGAGGCCATTTGAACGAGCGCCACCCATTGTAGCGCCGTCTCTATGTCAGTGTGACATTTGGCTAGCAGGATGGGATTGTGCCGCCGTCACCTGCTGCTGTCACTCCCTGTTGCATTGTGGGTAACTCTACTGGAGGCTTACAGCAAGTTCAGGAGATTAGCTGCTGACCCAAAATGCAAACTGACAGCTGCAGGATCGGAGCCATCTCTCTGTCTGCGTGCCTTTTTATGTGCGTGTGGAAAAGCAAAAACCTGCTGGGGATCTTTTACCTCATTTGGTTCGGCTGCATTAATACTAATAATGCTGCACAGCCTTCCACATGCAACACTCACTAAACTATTTTAATGTTTTAATGTTTAACATACATAGTGAACCACAAACCCACTGCTGCAGATTTCTGATCTAGCAGATAAAAACTGTGATCTGATCATAATACAGTAACACTTTGATTTAATTCACCGTTAAAGTAAAACGGTGAAGATAAAACACAAATTTAGTCCAAGTACTGGGCCAAATCATAAGAAATTGATTTAATTGTTCTTCAGTGCAGGGGACACAGCAGGGGCCGGGACCTGTTCTTTAGGGGCCGTGGCCCCTGATGGTCCCCCTCTAAAACCACCCATGGTTTCAGCTCATTCCTTTGTGTTCAGTTTTCTTTGTGTGGGATTTCTTTAGACCTTTAGTTCCTCCTCAGCTCATGTTCAGGCACAGATTGGCAGATTAAAAGCTAAAATTTTATGTCAACAATATCAATATCAAATAGAATATCTTCCAAAAAAATGTTGTGTAATATTCCCATGCATTAAATTTCATGTAGAAACTGCTAAAAACCAACAGAAACTCGACTTCCTGCTTCAGAGGGAAGCTGTAAGAATCACGTCATCATCATCCAGCCCATAAAATATTTAATATAATATAATATTTATGACATCTCATACTTTAAAAATTTATGATATAGAGATCAGAACACGATGTTCAAAACTTATAAACTCCTCCCAAGTTTTATGAAAAAGTCGTTTGAAAGTAAAAGTATTAATTAAAAGAGAGAGGTTTGTTTAAAAAACTGAATAAATATTAAAAATAATTGTACTTCAGTAGGAGGGATTTGTGTGAGGAGTTAAAAATGTTTTGTTTTGTTTTAGATAAATAAATAAAAATTCTCCTAAACAAGCACAATAAAGGTTTAACTTTAACTGTTTACTTTCTTTCTTGTTTATAGGATTTGCTAAAATTCATTTTGTTTTTAAATATACAGGAAAGATGCTGCTGTTTTGAGTGTATTTATCTAAGAATCAGTAAAGCAAAACAAGGAAAATTTGTAAGAAGACACATTTCTTTTTACAGGATGGCACAAAGGAGAGTAATTATTTAATGATAAAAACATGGGTTATAAAAACATTAACTCAACAGAAGATTCAAAAAAACTCCAAGGGAAACAGAAACCAAATGAGTTCTCTGAGCAGAAAACAAGACAAAAACAAAGATCTAACAAACAGTAGGAGTGAAATAACTGTGTGACAGGTAGAGGGCGGTAGAGAGTATTTAAAAATCTTAGTCTGTTGTGAAGTAATAGTTTATTTAAAGCAAGAGTAAAATATCAAACTGCCCTGAATAAAATAGGATCTCATTTTAAAGGGAACCACGATCACTTATAAAATTAGACCTTATTTGGGAAATATGTATCTTCAATGTAAAAATAATTCTGTAATAATCCTGTAGGTTATTTAGTTTTTTTGAAAAATGGCGAACTCCATGGTGAAAATTTTATCAAAAGATTTACATTTTTGAAGTAATTATGAGTTTTGGGGTATGACAAACAGCAATGTTTCAGGTAATAGGAAAAATGTAACATATTCAGGCCAACATGGATCCTTTAGGCTGAAAAAGAAAGAGAGAAAAAGAAAAATAACTTTTTTAATTTGCCATACATTGAAACAGAGACCACCAGGCTTCAACACTGTAATGTTTTAACAGGAGTTTTTAAATTTCTCAGTATTTCTCTGGAAGTCCCTTTGGCCTGTAGTGGTTTGGATCTCCTCCGCTTCGTCCCCAGCGATTTGCCGCCTGATCGGCAGCTTCGTCTTCAGGACCCTGACCTGACATTCCATTCATCCTCTCTCTGAGGTCACTGAAAAGGAAAATCCACAATATCACTATTCAGAAACAAACTTACAAAAATGAATCAAATTGATGTGTAGACGGTTTCATCCATTATTCCTGCCGGCTGTAAACAGAGCGCTGCTGCTATGTTTTCTTTGAGCAGTCATAAACCGTTCACACAGAGGTTTTATTAGTAACATGAACAAAAAATATCCGATTTTATCAAAAAATCTGAACTGAGCATCAAGACCTTCTGTCTGAATATTTAGGGCTTTTTCTCTGAAAGCTGCATTTATTTGTGGTTTTCTTGGGCTAAGATTTTGCACAAGGAGGATGAGATTTATACAAGTGTTATAAGAGGAAACCACACCAGCAATTAAGATTGTAGTTATCTTTATATTGGTCCATGATGTCCAGGGTTTGCATTACCATAAGACTGAGCTGCAGAATCATCCCACAAATTCTTGTTCTCAACATAAAACTGCAGTTTAATACTTTACATTTGAACAGTTCTGCACATGAATGCATCACATCACCTCACAACAGCAAAACAATGATCTTAAAGTGATCATCTGGTGTCTCTCTCAGTCTGATCGGCATAGATCAAAGGTCTTTGCTGGAGTTTGACCTTTTAAAGACTCTTTCTCACCTGATGACCTCTGCAGCCCACACGCCTCCTGGTCCTCTCTGTGCAGCCTCGTAGTTTCCTCTGGCATGGAAGTATTTATCACCTTTAATCCAATTAGATTCTTTCAAGTCCTGATAGGCTCTCCACATGTCACCAGCCCCTTAACAGAAAAAAGCACCAGATATTGATTTAATGTAACCTTTAACACTTTCAGTGACGACCCCAGGACTGACTGTCACATTTCCTACCTTGAACAGCTTGAACAGGAAAATTTAACCATTGAGCTTCAGATCCAGCGATGAAAATTAGCACAATTCCTGCTAAAAGCAACTTCATTGTTGCAGAAGTCTGAAACAGAAATAAAGCTGGAAATACAAACATATGCAGAAGTTTTGGGTAATTTTCTAAATTAAGTACTTACTTCTCAGACTGCAGACGTTTTGGTAAAACCTCGAGGATTCGTTCTTCTAACTGCAGAGACGAGCTCCTTTTATAGTCCTTTACTCCTACTCCTTTTATAGTCTGTGGCAGCAAAAATGAGCTGCATTTCAAAACCGGGGAAAATCCCTGAAGAAAGTGAAAGGAAAGCACATCATATCGAAACAGAAACAAACCGTTTCTTCTTTTTATTTGGTAGATTCAAGAAATGAGTCATTAGTTTTTCCATAGTGAGAAAACATGAAACTGGAACTGTGGGTGTGTGTGTGTGTTTAGGTGCGTGTGTGTGTGTGTGTGTGTGTGTTTATGAGCGTGTGTGTGTGTGTGCATGTCTGTGTGTGTGTGTGTGTAGGTGTGTGTGTGCGTGTGTGTGTGTGTGTGTTTATGAGCGTGTGTGTGTGTGTGTGTGTGTTTATGAGCGTGTGTGTGTGTGTGCATGTGTGTGTGTGTGTGTGTGTGTGTGTGAGCATGTCTGTGTGTGTGTAGGTGTGTGTGTGCGTGTGTGTGTGTGTGTGTGTGTTTATGAGCGTGCGTGGGTGTGTGTGCGTGTGTGTGTGTGTGTGTTTATGAGCATGTGTGTGTGTGTGTTTATGAGCATGTGTGTGCGTGTGTGTGTGTGTGTTTATGAGCATGTCTGTGTGTGTTTATGTGTGTGTGTGTGCCTGTTTATGAACGTGTGTGTGTGTGTGTGTGTGTGTGTGTGTGTGTGTGTGTGTGTGTCCCATTTAGGACCATTTCTAGCATATTTGAAGCCCAGTGGCCCTTATGGAGGCCAAAACCTGGTTCTAATACAGAACCATGGACCCCTTTTATAAGGTCAGGGGTCAAGTTTAGAGGTAGTGAATTAATCTTTGGCTAAGTTTAGGGTTAGGAATAGACTAGTAATGGTTAGGGTTAGTGAAAATGTCTGGGTTAGTCATCATAAATGTTTCATTTTATTGATATTACAGATAAAATTTCCCAAAACTGGATTATTTATTCTTCAAATTCCTTTTTGTTCTGTCGGAAAGTTATTTTCTCCTGGCATTTGTTTATTGATGTAAAAGTTTTGTCCTGTTGCTCTTGACAGTTGGAGGTTACCATAGCAACAGGTAACGGTCAGCTCCTCCCCCTTTTCCTGTTGTCATCTCTAACTGTTTATGCATTAGGATCAGCTCTGTGTTTTCTTTACAGATATTATATTTTAACATTTATCTCAGAGAAATGTAGTCATACACACAGTTCTGTGAGCCATTTTGCCATGTTTTGTGTGTTTTGTTTTTAACTGTTTATGTGCATTTTAGCTGTGAACAGTTACTACATTTCAAAGACAATTATTTCACTTTCGACTTCACTTCATTTACACCTGTCCTCACCTGCTCCTTTCGGCCTGGAGCAAGTAAGGCTGGTTGTTTTGTTTGTTTTGCTGTTTGTGGGACAAGAAAAAATCTCTCCTGCTTTTCCTTTTTCTTTTCTCTGGGATATTTTTAATTACATTAATAATAAAAATAGCTGACATTCCTAATTGCATATTTATGCTGAACTTTTTACAGATGCGTAGACTTTTTGTAGCAGAATGGTTCTACATGAGTAGAAAATCCCTTGTTTTGAAAGCGAGCGCCTCTGATTGGACCTCAGGATGGTCATTAAAGCTGAGTAAATCTGACCTTTTCTTCTAAATATTTATAAAGAAACTGTGAATAATGTCTAAAAATTGAATGATCCACAAAACAATATTCTATTATAGTTAAATTATGTGAATTGGTGAAATGTTAAAACATGTAAATCCTTTTTACATTCAAAGTTTATAACCTCCTGTTCACTAGTAGTAACTGCTATAGTCGGTCCTTGTCCAAGTGTCACAACATGTAATTCAGACTCTGGCCACTAGATGGCAGTTCTCAAACTCAGTCATTTTGCGTTAGTAATTTTACCCTTTTCTTTATGTCATATGAGCAAAATGCCCTGAGCAAAATGGCCGCCTTTTGCTTTGTCACAAGCTCAGGTTTGGTTGTGTAACCTGGTTCTATTTCTTGTTTGTTATAATTACACAAAAGGTCTTTTTTTGGTTATTTGTTTTGTTATTTGTATTTTTCCTTACCTGACCGAAACACCTATAAAAACTGTCATTGTTTTAACCGTGTTACTTTAAGATCTGAAGCCCCGCCTTTTCATTTCTTCTTCTGTGGTATTGTCTTTAAAATGTTTGCGCCCCTTTGACCCTCCCCTTAAAACATGTTTTGATATAGATATTTATATCTGTATATCTATATCTCTATATCAATATAGATATCTATATATATATATATAGCAGTGTTTCCCGACCCTGGTCCTCAAGCCTCACTGCCCTGCATGTTTTAGGTATTTTCTTGCTTCAGTGCAGCTGATTTCAATTGATGACTGATTAACAGGCGTTTGTTGAACTGCAATCAGTTGAATCAGGCACATTAAAGCAGGGAAACCTCTAAAACATGTAGGACAGTGTGCCTTGAGGACCAGGGTTGGGAAACACTGATATATAGCATCCCGACCCACACTGCATACCAGTAGATGGCGGTAGCGCAACCGCTATAAAAAAAGAAGTCATGTTATCTGTGTTCTGTTTAATTTTCATCCAGAATATTTATAGATTTATTAAGTTAAATTTTACTATGTACTTTTGTTTTGTGTGGGACTTGGAGCTGGCAGCCTATAACACGGTTGTTTTCTAGTTGTTTTCTAGTTGTTTTCTAGTTGTTCTCGTCAGAATAAATCGAGAAACCATCCATTTTAAACCATCCACCGTGTCACGACCTGATAACTCAATAAAACCAGCACAACGCAGAAAGGATCTGGTTAGATTTACACTGATTAAACAGATTATTCGGTTCCTCCAGGAAGTTGCAATCTCATAATTAAAGCACTTAATGCAAATTCACTCATCTGTAGATGTTGTGGACTTTAGGTTTTTACCAGTTATTTCAACTTTTCCACCAATCTGACCAATCACCTCCACATTTTCTGTATTTTGTTCTTTTCTGCAACTCGGCTGAATTTTGACCAATCACCTAAAACCCATTTTTATTTAACTTCCTGTTTCACTGTATCTCAGATCTTTTGTAGGATTTGATTACACTAACACCAGATTGTTAAATTCAATGACCAATAAGAAATTATAATTGTGATAATTCAAGAAGGTATTTGAAAATATCATTTGCACTTTTAAATATTATGATGTTAAAATTCCTGTCTGTTTTTGGGAGGGTTATGAGCAGCAATTTCAACTTTTTTATAAGCTTATTATAGCAAAGATATAGCCTTAAGGAAACTTGCCGATTTCTCTGCAGGTATTTGAAAAAGAAGCCACAAAAACTGTAATTTTATGTTGCAACAGTCATGAAACAACATCACATCATCCTGGAGGGACAGATTGTTTGGGCTCATTAGGAGTGTGTGTGGATTGGGGATTTGCCCGGGATTTACTCTACGCCTGATCCAATGGCTGCTGGATACGGGCTCCAGCCCCCTCTGACTCTGCATGGATAAATGGATTCAGACGGATAGAGAAGTTGAACTTATGAATAACATTGTCAGAATATGAGACAGAGTCGTCCTCTCATCAGTCCATCCATCGCTGTCACTGGGAGACGTGTGTGTGTGTGTGTTGTGTTTGTGTGTGTGTGTGTGTGTTGTGTGTGGGTGTGTGTGTGTGTGTGAGGTCATGTTGGTGTTGGGCAGGTCGGTGGGTGGGTGGGTGGGTGGTGTTGGTGGTGTTGGTGGTGGCAGCTGTTTCATGAAGACCCCCTCCACCCTCAGCCCCATTCCTCTGTACTCCTGACGGCTGCCGGGTGGAATGCAGCGTGACCCAGTTATTTTTAGACGAGCCCACTTGAAATACTTCAAGCTGGGTTTCATTGAGGATAAACAGAATCTGCTGTCAGACTGTCGCCTGCTTTGCTGTGATTTAGCTGCTGAAAAACAATAATTCAACCTCAGTCTTAAGTCCAACCAGAAAACTTTGTTCTTGTAGTTCCTTCAACACCTCTGGAAGACTTGTGCTAACATCTGGAGATGTCTCCTGAAGATCGTGGGGCAGGACTAAGGTACAACGCTTTGCTATGACAAAGAGCTGCTGTCTGATCGATGCTTGATGCTTTTTGTTTTTTCTTGTCTTGTGACTTCTTGGATTTGAGAGATTGGGGGATGATAAAACTGCTTCCATCTCACATCTTTAGCCACCGTTGTTGAGCTTTTTATGCTTTGATGTAATTCCTGGAAGTTGGTTCCCTATAATTAGGATATTTATGACCTGGTTTTATGGTAAAACTAAAGCAGCGTTATTGCATCCCAGCTCTGCGTGGCCCATCTAAGTCTTGAGTTACTTGTAGATTCTGGTCTCCAGTGTCGACACTCGCTGGTTGGCTTTTCCTGTTGACTTTTACTGGGAGTCAGATCAGCCCGTTCGGCCCGGTTACCGTATGTGTGTCTGTATGCAGAACATAAACAGGGATTAGTTGCATCAGAGGCAGGGTTTCTGTAGCAAATAGCCGCACAAACAGGCGGGTAAACATATTAACACCCGCCTCCAAGCCGCATCATAAGATAATTCTGCTACCATTAATCACATTGTTTGTCTTGGGTCTATTTTAGAAAGTGTCATGACCGGGCTTGTTAGAGGCTCAGCCGTGCCGTCCTCTGTTGTTTCTGAGGTTCTGATGGGTTAAACAGGATTTCCGACCAGCAGCTGCTCCTCCCTTTTCACCTACTTCTGGCTACCAAGGATCAAACCGTGACGAGGTCCATCCTTTCACTTTAAATCTGGATTTACAAACAATTTCAGAACCAGCTTGGTTACAGAAAGAAGGAGCAGATGCTTTTCATGCAGCTCCAAGTGTTTTGCAGAATCATCTTTGGCTACATCAGGCCCTCTGGAAATCAGAGTCTGACAGGCGCGTGTGCTTGGAAGTCGTGTGATGGGCCGGGTTTCAGCGGACATTTCGTCATAGGAGTTATTTGAGACGCGGACGTTTGGGTCAGGTGGGCGCATATGAGACACTTTGGCTTTTTGTGGCCACTTGTGTTTGTTTCCAGCAGCTTCTTAAGTGATTATGAAGAGACGTTGAGGAAAGAAAAAATCCTTCTGCGGTTTGTTCTGAGTCTCCAGAAAATGGAAACAGTTTGTACTTAAAATACAAAACCTTTTTGTCAGATGTGCTAACATGGAAGATACATCTGGAACATGACATGTCAACTTAAATCAGGTGTGTTGATGAAATCACTGAGAACCAACCAATAAACACTGTAGAAATATCTGTTTAGACCAACATGCTGGTTTCTGTTCCTTTGCTCTCCTTTCCCATTAAAAGTTCACCTGGTCCAGTGGGTTCATGTTTGCCTGAATCCTCACTGCTGTGGTTCTTCCTGTTAAAAGTTGTTGCTGTCTGTCCACTGTCGCCCTCTGCTGACTCAGAATATGGAGTTGCACCATTTTTAAAAAGAATAAAAAAGAATTTGGTTTTGTAGGTGTCTTAAGAATAAGAAACCTACAAAAGGGCTAAAACTGCAAGCTAAAAGCTTGACCATTTGTGATGAAGTTTGTGGAGGTCAGTGGCTGTGTTGTTGTGTGGCCATTCTGTATATTAGACTGGAGAGCTATGGATGCTCAGATTGACCTGAGTTGTTGAGTAACTGATAGTCTGGCAACTTTAACCCCCAACCAGTGAATACTGGAGAGGCAGAAGCATCTCACCCTCCTGGACTTCAGGGTTTCAGTAATATAGATAATGAATGGAAGGAAGAATAAAGGTTAGCAGCGCTAACACTAAAGAGCTAATTATAAACATTAGCTCCACTAATGCTAAACAGTTATAGTAACTTGATATTTATGGGAAACTAATTCTAAAGCATCAAATTCAACCATCACAAGACTAACACAAAGAGGCTCTGAAATGTACATTTCTGCTTATAAAGTGCTATATCAACATGGTATTTAGTAGAAGCTAGTGCTAAGTCACTATATCAATGAACTATTTATCAGAAGCTAATGCTAAAGCATCATGTATTTAGCAAATATTAATATTAAAGTGATATATTAAGATTATATTTAGAGGTACCTATGCTAAAGCGTTATATTAAGAAGATATTTAGCAAGTGCTAGAGCTAAAGCGCTACACCAACATTGTATTTAGCTGGAGCTAATGCTTAATCATTATGTAAACAAGGTATTTAGCAGATGCTAATGCTAAAGCTCTAAATTCCACCATGTTGATGCCCAGGAGAACAGGAAGAGGCTCTCAAAACAATTCATATACGTACATATTTGAATGTATTTGTATAAAAGTATCACCCTAGTTGTGTTGAATTCTTCTGAATCCATTATTCGCTCATTTGTTGTACACAGTTGGGGTGGAAACTGTTTGTGTTTAGTAAATATTTGTGTGTTTTGATTCAAGAACCACATTGACGTAAAACCTGAACTTCCTTGATTAATCACAGCAAATCCAATTAACTGAGTCTTCTAAAAATATGAACAACCATCTAATCAGTTAGTGGTAAAGAGGAGATGACTGAGTTGTTGCTGCAACTTGATCTTCATGGTGATTTTGCAGCTGGAGCATGACCATGATCCAGGACAGCTGCTCACACAGGACAGGAAGTTTCCATCCTCAGCTGGATTTAAATTTAGTGCTTAGTCATTTCATGTGATGAACGCGACCAGAACAACACAAATTTAAAAGGAACAATCCGGCATTAAGACAGAAACACTTGGCCTGGGTTAAACTACGCGGTTATCTTCTGTTCGCTCTGTTTCCCATATATTGTATTTTAAACATAGTTTTAGCCAAAAAGAAACAACTCTTGATGTAATAAAAGTTTTACATACATTAAAAAGCCTCTCATATATTTCATAGCTGCCCTGGGGTTGGATCATTGTACATCACAGCATGACCAGAGTATTATCACTTCCAGTGTGTTGGGTTGGCTTTGAAACAAGGACAGATGAAGGATCAACAGTCCAGTGAATGGATTTAAGGAGGAAACATGCCTTACGTTTTACACTCTGACCTGGATTTTCCCACACCAGTCATGGTTTGTCCTTGTTATGTAAAATAAGAACACAAACTGATGTGAGGGAACTCCCAGGAAAGAAATGAAAGTTTTCTGAACTCCCATCTTACTCTGGAAAACAGCGCCTCCTCCCGGTTTTCATCCGCCACCTGTTTTAGCAATCATCCTCCTGTTGTTTCATTGGACGCGCCTAAATTTAGTGGTGGCACTGGATTTTGACAGGCAGTTTTACATGCACTAAATCCTCAGCTAAATATATGCATCAACATCAATTATGCAAGGAAAAAATGTCCATACACACCATTTCAAGCCTTTCTTTCTGTTATTTATGATTTTCCACTTAAAGCTAATTAAAACACGACCATTGAGATTAGAATATCACATCTGGTCAATAAAAACTGTTTTTAATAACAATAATTGTGCTTTTACATATTTTTCAAAAACATTTTCCCTACAGTTTCATTTTTATGATGCATTCAAGTACAGTACTGTACATGAATGCATTGGATTGTCTAAACATCAAAACGCCTTAAAAGTGATGTATACACTTTTATTCCCAAATATCTGCGCTGTCTTGTTTAAGAAACATTTTTTATTTGTTTCTAATTATTAAAGGAAACCAAAAACCTTGACTTTAAAACCAAACTACACACCTGATTTTGTGTTACTGCTCTAATACATACAAAGTTAAACTGTTTAATGTAATTTGGTAAAAATCTGCCAATAATAACCAGAGGCCTGTTTTATTGACAGGAATCCCTGGTTGTGAAAAACCTTTTTAACATTTCAGCTGTTGGAAAAACAACACATTTTTCAGCTGCAGTGACTGATGCTGGCTCCTGGGTTTGTGTGATTCCAGTTGGGAGATCATTGACTCTGGGCAGGACGGCCGGTCCAGAACCGGACCTCAGCTCAGTGACTCCCTGAGACTTTTCATCCAGGAGACGTCGGCGTTCAAACAACAAAACCCTGGCAAGGTGAGGCTGACAACCTGGCAACATGAGCTTGAGTTTGTCATAAAGTCAGAAAACAGAAACAAATCAGAAAAACCAGGAAATGAGTGAGGATGTTCTGTTTGTGTTTTTCTGCTGTAGTTCTGCCTGCTGGTCTGCAGTCTCTGCACCTTCTTCGCTGTCTTGGGTCGCTACGTTCCAGGAATCGTTATCTCCTACGTCATGTGTGAGTGAAGCGACCTGTCGCACTCTCTGCTATTGATTTGATCATTATTGTTGCATCGGTCATTATTGTTTCCTTCCTGCAGTGCTGGGTATTTTCCTGTGGCCTTTGATTTCATCTCAAGACAAAAGTTTGTGGCTGAAGCCAGTTCTGCAGAAGCTGGACTTCGGCATCGGGCAATTTTTTCATAAAATCAAGCAGAACCATGGTGAGTACCAAACACTATTTTTCTTTAAAATAAGTAGACTTATTTGTAATCTGTTAACGTCTGCAGGCCTTCTGGACATCTTTGAACTTTGGCAGATTTTTAAAATGATTTTACTCTGTAGTGGGGGGATAACATGCTCCCCTCTGCAAACCCTATTAAACAATAGCAGCCATAATGTATTTTTAGATAAATGCAGTAAAACTTTATTCATTTTCTGTAAAAACTTCTTCCAAAGAAGCTCACAAATAAAGGAAAAATATTAAGTCTATGAAGGTGTTTTTCATTATCTTTTCTTTTTAAACAAAGTTGCATTTATTTGACTTTAATCTGATCCTTGTTGACTCGTTCTTTTCAGAGAAGAGACTCGTTCAGGCTCAGATGGAGAGAGAAGGCGTCGAATCTGATCTTTCTTCGATGTTTCCCAAGGTTTGTAATTGATTTTCGCCTTTTGGATCTGATTCTGTTCAGCAACAGGGTCCAGTTAGAACAACTGGGATTCACCACTTATGATCCTGATGAGTCTTGTTAGCTTGTTAAACGTCCAGCGGGAGTCGGTGGGTTGTTGATAAAATATGTTTAAAGTCAGAGTTTTTTCCCTACATTTTATAGCTTTTGGTGCAAAAGGTAACATTCCTGTGTGTTTCCGGTGAGCCAGCTGGACTCCACGGTGTGTAAAGACTTGTCAGTGTCAGATACTGAAGTGTCTGACGTGACGTGGACGGATAACGGCACTTTCAACCTGTCAGAGGGACACACTCCGCAGACGGAGAACTCAGAAGGTGGGAATAACAGAACCTGTCTGTCTTTCTTAGTCTGTGACAGTTTACTGACATTTCACAGGTTTATCCTGTAAGAATATTCACTTACTGCCATCTAGTGGTGGAATTTTGATATTACAGCACATGGTTTTCTCTCAGTAAAACTGAAACCCCTTAAGATTGAGTTAAGAGGTTGCAAGAGATCTTTGAAAGCTGTTGGTATGTACTCAAATTTCCAATTGATATTTCTGTTGATTAAGAATAATTCAGGTGTTTATTAGAAGGCAGCATTTCTTTATTTTGAGACTTTTGTAGCTTTGAGATAAATATTTTCTCCTGAGAAAGTTTATTGTACATTTATTTAAGTGTTGTGTTGTTTATTACTGAAAGTCTGTATGTTCACAGCTCAGCTTTGACCTCCTTCAGCTGGCTTCAGTAAAGAGTCGTACTGGAGAAGAGTTTGTCTGCAGGCGATGGAGGACGAGGACATGACAGTCCTGGTTGTTATTCTGTGTTTCTTAATCATTTCTTGGTCCAACTCTGATTCTTTCAGATCTGGATAAAGAGGAATTGTTCACTGCTGGTCTCCCAGATTTTCCTTCCCTTGATAACGGCACAACAACCAACGGTGACGATGACCTCAGTCTTGACCTTTCCTTACCTCCGCCTCTACCAATCAAATCAAAGCGATCGCCTCCTCCGTCACACGAAGGCCAACCGAGCGACAGCGCCCTGCAACTGGTCAACCAGATGGCCGGCGACGTCATCGCCGCCGCCGTTACGTCCGCCATCCAGGAGAGGATAGAGGCCGCAGTCGGCTGCTTGGCTCTGAGCGAAGACCCCGAGAGGTCAAGGCCTCCGGATTTGAGCCGGCTGCTGGACCTGGCCGAGGAGTCTGACAGCGAGGTGGAGGACTTTGAGCTGCTGGACCAGTCTGAGCTGGAGCAACTGGAAGGGGAGCTTGGGTTGGTAGAGGAGAAGACGAAACCCAAAGAGGAGGAACCGGCCAAGACCGACAAACCTGGATTCTTCTCCAAACTCCTCAGACGCCACTGATTGGTGAAACGTTCGGCAGCAGAGGGTAGATGGTCACGAAGGACAATCAGAGTTTCTGTCACCTTTGGCTTATTTTTGAGCAGAAAATATTACAATTTTTATCTTCTAGAGCATTTACATTTGAAACATCTATTTCAGCACATGTGCAGCAGAGGCTCATTTACTTTAGTACATAAGTTGATCTCATCATGATGTGGAAGTTCTTAAAGGAAACAGAACCTGTGATTTGAGATCTGTCTGCAGTAAAACAGCCTGGATAAAGAAAGGAAGCTAAGAATGTACAAGCCTATCATTGTTGTTCCACACTAGATTCTACAAAGTTGAAAAGAACCTAAAAACCTCGTACTAGGTCAGACCGTCAACCTTTAACCAAGTAAATACTCGTTTTATGACATTTCTCCTCAGATACGTTTCTGCTCCTCCACAGTCAGTGTAAGCCGACCTGCAGCAGCCAGTCAGAGGAAATCATGAACCTCAAAACAACATTTAATCTTTCTCAGGTGGTCATTCTTACAGTCTGAGGATGTTTTATGGCTGGTGCTGCAGGACTTTGTTAAAATGCATTACAGCTCTATTATAAACCCAATTCCACGCTTTCCTGCTCCTTATTTCTAACAACAATACTGCAGGTTTATCTTTGACAGGCAGGCCAAAATTATTGGGATTTAAACTCAGAGCTTCTCTGTCTCTCACTGATCAGCACAGCAGATCCTGGGTGCAATTTGGAGGTGTGTGCATTGCTTCTCAACTGGGAACTCAATATATCTCAGTTTCCTTCAGGAGGAGTCTGAAGCTTGTTCTCATGAATAGTGTGGATTACTTGTTGCCAAGAGGGAATTTATCAGGAGCAAAAACGACCAGAAATGTTGATGTGATGAGAATTGGAGTTTTATTCACCTTTTCCATGTTTTTCTTCTTCCATTTGGGTCTTGAATGCTTCTAAAAGCAGCCCAAGTGCCTAAAAAATACACCCAACCATTTTTTGGCAATAATTTAAAGTTTTTTGGTGCCCAGAAAACGAGTCATTTCAAAAACATACCCCGATTTTTAAATCACAATCAACAGGCAGTGCACTGTTACCTAGCAACCCCAGCTGAGCTCCAACACATTTGGTCAGCTGGCTTTCCCAATTTGCCAATTTATGGGCTGTACAATGGCTGCTGGAAAAAAGAAGGGTTTTGTTGTTGACGTTCCATCCAGAAACCACTTTGCGGCATTCTTGTTGGTTGTTCAGGTGGCTCCACTTCTGCTTTTCAAAGATGTACAGTTGTATAATTGCAGATCTGATTTTGGCCATTTTCAGACGAGAGTTTAACTGAGTTGGGGGGCGTGGCCAGCAGAATCTTCTCTGGATTTAAAGTAACAGGACTCGCCGAAACAGCTCATTGTGAAAGGAGATAAAAAACAGGCTGAACAGATCAGAACAAAATCTCTTTATCTAAGAATGATTTTGTTAGATTTATCCTAACCATAATAAACCACCTCTCTGTTGGTGTGAAGCTGTTCTACCTGGCTGCCATCTTGCTTGTACCCTACAAAGTTCTTTCTTTTCATCCAGTATGAGGTTGTGAAATTAATTTTTTGAAAACAATGCAGATAAGACACTGACTACTCATACTGACTCCACATAAGCAATCCTAACCTGTCATCTGAAATCTGGCTTGGTTCTTTCAACTACATTACCCAGAAATCCAAAGAAGTGAGCGAGTTAATGGTGACAGTCACTGCATGGCTGCATTTTTCAGGCTGAGATGAAAACGTTGTTCATCTCTGGATCATTGATGATGAAGGTTTAAAGAAGATAATCAGGTTCATTGTGTCTCCTGCGTTAGGATCTTAGTGTTCCTTATTTTATCAAACATTTTGCAGCTTTTTCACTTTTCTTTTGGTGCAACGTGCAGCTGGTCTCAGAATAATATGCATGGATATCTAAATAAACATCCAACAGAGGGACTGTAGGAGATTTTGTGGCTGAACGGCAGAGAGCTGCTGGGACTCCGGAGGAAAAGACGGGATCCCAGTGAGGAAAAACAGAAATTAGACTGACTGTGAATTCTGTTGGAACAATAAAAGAAACCAAGTTTGATAATATAATTGTACTGACTTTTATTATTCACAATATTATCCTCTTTCATTTGTTGTTTCATTTTTATTTTTGATATTTTTTTCACCTTATGATTTTAGTTCCAGCTGTGACAGTTTCTGCTTTAAACTGCAAGGTTATATGAATGCAAAATAATAATAAAGAATCAAAATTAATTAATTTATTTTTTGATCAAACAAATCCAGCACTTATTTCTGACTACATTAATCAGAAGTGTTGCATCTCAATTATTTTACCACCAGATGGCAGAAAATGGAAAACAAATTGAGCAGTTGTGACCCAGAATGAGGCGTGATAGTGTGAAAAATCCCAGCCTGTATTTCCACCAGATCACTGATTGCTATTTTTTAATTTTTGCCATAATTCAAAAACTCAGCTGTGTGAATCTGGATTAGCCTACTGCACAGGATTTAAGAAAAAAATCTGATGGAGGTGGAAAATAATTTAAAATGCTAATATTTAATCTTGTCGTTCAAGTCATTAATTCAATAAATTCTTTTAAAGCAACTTGTTGGATCTTAATGAAGTTGTTATTTGTAAATATGAGGGAATATTGTTGATTTTTGAATTTTAGTTTATTTAATTATACTTTTTATTTTTTTTAAAGCCACCAATGACAAATCAGGGAAATTCCAGGAGTTATAGTTCTTCTTTCTAACTTGATCTAATATCAAACAATTAAATGGCAACAAAACAAATACAAGAATAACAAGAAATCTCAGTTTGAGATGTTTATATTTTATTATTTCACTGGGCTGCTACTGCCAATATTTCTGTCAGCAGAAGGAAATCTTATGATCATTTCTTCACATAAAGATTTCTGCTGAGCTGCTGTGTAGGATGTTCACCACAAGGGGGAGCTGCAGACCCGGGAGCCTGTAAATCTGAACAAACAAAACATCGCAGTTTGACGGAATTTAGTGACGTTTATAAGTTCTAGAATATGTAAATATTCTATATTCTATATATATACTCTTATATATAGAATGTAGGTTCTACATATAGGAACCTATATTTTCCTATATATAGAAAAATACAGGTTTTCTATATTTTGTCATTAAGAAATGCTTTCTGAATTAAACTCCAGCATTTAAAATATCAGCATTTGGTTTTTCTAGACGTGGATAAAATGGTATTATTATTATTATTATTATTATCATCCAGTAAATGTCTAAAGGAAGCTCATAATAAAATTTAATGGATAGTAGAACTGATTGACAGAAAAGCTTCAGGTTGAGTCCTTACTGTACAAACAGAAACACACAACACATTTTACTGCGACCAAACCTGATAAACAGCTTTCCTCTTGGTATTCTCACCATTTCTAGTCAGGCCACATATTTGCTTGTTCCTTCCTTTTCTGTCTTCAAGTTTAAATATAGATATGACTCAACAGTCACAGAAATGGAGCAGCAGGCAGTTCAGCTGGACCGAGAAACTTTCTCCTGTCCGATCTGTTTGGATCTTCTGAAGGATCCAGTGACAATTCCCTGTGGACACAGCTACTGTATGAACTGTATTAACACCCACTGGGATGAACAGGATAAGAAAGGTATGTACAGCTGCCCTCAGTGCAGGAAAACCTTTATACCGAGGCCTGTCCTGGAGAAAAACACCATGCTAGCAGCTTTAGTTGAGGAGCTGAAGAAGACTGGACTCCAAGCTGCTCCTGCTGATCACCGCTATGCTGGACCTGAAGATGTGGGCTGTGATTTCTGTACTGGAAGAAAACTGAAAGCCATCAAGTCCTGTTTGGTCTGTCTGGCCTCTTACTGTGGGAAACACCTTCAGCCTCATTATGATGTGGCTCCTTTAAAGAAACACAAGCTGGTGGAGCCGTCCAAGAACCTCCAGGAGAACATCTGCTTTAAGCATGACGAGGTGATTAACATGTTCTGCCGCACTGATCAGAAGTGTATCTGCAGTCACTGTTTAATGGATGATCATCAAGATCACAACACAGTGTCAGCTGCAGCAGAAAGGACTGAGAGGCAGAGAGAGCTGGAGGAGAGACGAGGAAACATCCAGCAGAGAATCCAGGACAGAGAGAAAGATGTGAAGCTGCTTCAACAGGAGGTGGAGGCCATCAATCACTCTGCTGATAAAACAGTGGAGGACAGTGAGAAGATCTTCACTGAGCTGATCCGTCTCCTCCAGAAAAGAAGCTCTGATGTGAAGCAGCAGATCAGATCCCAGCAGGAAACTGAAGTGAGTCGAGTCAAAGATGTTCAGGAGAAGCTGGAGCAGGAGATCACTGAGCTGAAGAGGAAAGACGCTGAGCTGGAGCAGCTCTCACACACAGAGGATCACAACCAGTTTCTCCTCAACTACCCCTCACTGCCAGCACTCAGTGAGTCGACACACTCATCCAGCATCAACATCCGTCCTCTGAGACACTTTGAGGACGTGACAGCAGCTGTGTCAGAGCTCAGAGAGAAACTACAGGACGTCCTGAGAGACTCATGGACAAACATCTCACTGATGGTCACTGAGGTGGATGTTCTACTGTCAGGACCAGAACCAGAACCAAAGAGCAAATCTGACTTTGTAAGATATGCATGTAAAATCACATTGGATCCAAATACAGCTCACACACAGCTGGCACTATTAGAAGGGAACAGGAAGGTGACATTGATGAATCAACCTCAGTCTTATTCTAGTCATCCAGACAGATTCACTGGTTGTTGTCAGGTTCTGAGCAGAGAGAGTCTGACTGGACGTTGTTACTGGGAGGTGGAGTGGAGCGAGAGAGGAGGATTTGTAGCTGTTTCATACGATAATATCATCAGAGCAGTAGGTGGGAATGAATGTGCATTTGGTCGGAATCACAAATCTTGGGCTTTGGATTGTTACCAGAAAAAATATACATTTTTTCACAAGAACATCAGAACTCCTGTCTCAGGTCCAGTTTCCTCCAGAGTGGGAGTGTTCCTGGATCACAGAGCAGGAATTCTGTCCTTCTACAGCGTCTCTGAATCCATGACTCTGATCCACAGAGTCCAGACCAGATTCACTCGGCCGCTACATGCTGGGATTTGGATTTATTACACCAAAGACGCTGCAGAGTTCTGTAAACTCAGATAGACTGGGTTTGAATTTCTCTGTGTTGAATTTTACTGACGTGTTTTTTTATTGCTGTTTTATGCATTTGTTTGTACTTGAACTAAGAAAAAAATTGTAGAGAGTCACTTTCGTCTATTGTTAAAATTTTTGTACCGTACATGTTATTTTATCATGTTTGGAAATTCCAAGCAAATGTTTTCATTGCTGCTGTCTGGGATTTCCAAACTTTTCAGCCTTGTGACTTAAAGTAACATTGCAAAAGATTGGTGACCTTGTAAAATACTTATAGTTATTCAATTGTATATGTTTATAAATGAATTTATTTTATAAAAATTATTTTGGATTGTGTACTTTAATCACTAAAAATGTATATTAAATTATTTAGCGAGACACTTAATGGTACATTTATTTATTTAATTTATTCATTTAATTAATTTTGTCTCTATTGGCCCTTAATGGACATCAGGGCTCACATTCCTATGATAATGAAAATTATTTTATGACACCTTACTTGGTGTCTTTTGTGAACCCTGCCCTGATGTAGCAGTATGTTTAACTGATAACTAAAATGTAAATATAAAAATTTAGCTTATCAGAAGTTTCTCCTAAAAAATTACTATTGCATCAGAAATATCTCTCTGTAGGATTTGTCATTTTAATCTTCTTAACAAAACAAACTAGAAAAATGAGTGTAGTTTCCTTCAGATTTTTGCCCAGGTGAGATTTTGTTGCACCTTATTTGCATTGTTTGAGTCAATTAATGTGAATCTTTGTTCTAAATGCTATTAAACCAAAAGTGAATTAAAAGTCAATTTCGCTACTTGCTTTAGTCGGAAAAAACAGTTTCCGTGTTCACTTACGAGACCAACTTGACACTCACAACATGGCGGACGAGTTGACGTTTCAAGTCTTTCTCTATGACGAGAACGTCCGTATCTCCTGAAGAGGGCGATAGTGCGCCGTTCGGGATTCGGACGGAAGTTCAAAGAAGAAGTTTAAAGGTCAGAGTTTACCCTCGTGTTTACAAGAACACAAATCACCCCTCAGGCCGGCTCCGACTCTCAGTCTTAAGCAGCGAAAACGTTAAATAAGTAAGTAATTACTGGATGTATAAGCAGTTTTTATAAAATTGTACTGAAGGTAGGAAAGGTTCGAACTTTAGTTATTTATCGGCTCTGTTTACCCTAAGCTGGGAGTTTGGCTAGCTTGTTGCTAATCAGATATCAGGGCAGTTTTTCTAAACGTTTATCGTTTGATGGTTAAACCTTTGGTTAGTAATGGCTAAAAGTATTGATAATCTGTTTAACAGATTGCTAGCTGACGTGTAAAGGTTATAAATTTCTTCTTAAATAATGTTGTGAAAGAAGCTGTCCAGAAATTTTCTTATTATTTCAGCCAACTTTTATCTGCTGACGTTACAGAAATGTGTCTCAGTGAAATATAGAAACAACCTTAACAGCAACAAAATGTAGTAAGACGCGTTTAACTGATGCTGACAGACATTAGAGAAGTAACTACATGTGATTTAAATCACATATTTGAAAAATTTAATTAATATTTTTAATAAAGAAAGGGGGATACTAGTCCTCCTTTTCACTGATTTCAGTTTTTGTGTGGAATCACTGCAGCTGAAATTAATTATATCTTGGTTTTTATTCATATCAGTTTTTGGTATTTTGTTCCAGTTTTATAATAGTCATTTTTAACAAACTTAATTTTATTTTCTGTTTTTTCGTCTGTCTACCTGTGATGTTGTGATTGTTTTGAAGCACTGAGGTTGTTGCAAATGAGCTATAGAAATAAACTTTCATTTGACTTTTCTATTCTCAACAAGTTTATTTTCTGGTTAAATAAAAGTAATTATTACATTTAGTTTGAAACATTTCAAACAGAAACATTTAGACTGATTTCTGTATTTTAATCTGCTAATAATTGTTATATTTTTGACTTTGTTGTGATTAAGAAGTTTAAACATGAGCGATGTGTCCTTCAGGTCGCCATGGCGTCTTACACGTGCATCAGCTGCCGGGTGGCCTTCGCCGACGGCGAGGTGCAGCGGGCGCATTACAAAACCGACTGGCACCGCTACAACCTGAAGCGCAAGGTGGCCGACATGCCACCGGTCACCGCAGAGAACTTCCAGGAGCGTGTGCTGGCGCAGCGGGCCGCCGCCGACCAGCAGCTGACCCACGCCGCCGCCACCGAGAGCTGCGGCGTCTGCAACAAGAAGTTCTCCACTGCCAACGCCTACCAGAACCACCTGCAGTCCCACAAGCACCAGCAGGCGGAGAGGCAGGCGCTGCTGGCGGTGCAGAGGAAGGTGGAGATGATGAACGAGAAGAACCTGGAGAAGGGCGTTTACGACGAGAAGGAGGACAACGACGCCAGGAACGAGGCGCTGCAGCAGGCGCTGAGGGAGCAGCACAGGCCCAATCCGGCCAAGGTGGCCAAGGTCCAGACCGCCGCGAAGGCGGAGAAACCGCCCCGCGTGGTGTGGCTGGAGGAGCAGGTGAAGAGACGGGAGAGAGAGGAGGGAGGAGAGGCAGCAGCAGAAGGTAAACAGAGAATAAAAAACTTTGAAATGTTTAAATGAAGAAGATTTGTTGTTTTCAGGGTTGGTGCCTGAAAATCCGAGACTTTCTGTTAGGAAAGTTCTGGATTTCTATGTGACGTCCTTGAAAGTGTAATATGTGTAACATAAAGTTTTTTTAATAGACTCAATTTGAAATCCGATCATAAAAAGACTCATGAACATTTTTTCTAACTGTCCAAAATTAAATCAGACCAAATGTTTCTTATTTTAGGTCAGAATTACTAAAATTATATTTGCTAAACACCAGAAAACATTTTTTATCGATCTGTTTTATTTTTCTATATTCTGTACATTTAATTTGGGCATGAAGGGGATTTAGTTTAACTTTCAATGTCATTAATATTTATTACTCATAATTATTGACCATCTTATGTTTTGCACAAAAAAGTTAATTAAATTTGGGGAATTTTTTATTCAATTAGCGTTTTAAACAAACATTTCAAGACATGAAATTGTTTTATTCAAGGATTCCAGGTTTTTTTATTGTCATACCAGCTTCAGGTTGTGGTACCAAATTTATACCAGATTAATGTTCAACACACAAAAAAAAGAGAAATAATTAAATTAAAATCTATAAATTTCACTGTGGGAAAAGTGTCTGACCTGTGTTTGTGTAAAACCCTCCAGAGGAGTGGGAGGATGTCGATGAGGATGACGATGATGACATGGAGGAAGATGTGGATGAAGAGGAGCTGATGGAGGAGGAGGAAGGCGGCTCTTCGGGGACGTCGGGCCCCCTGCCGGGCTCCGTCCCCGTCACACACTGCCTGTTTTGCTCCCACCGCTCCCGCTCGCTGTTGAAGAACGTGGCTCACATGACCAAAGTCCACAGCTTCTTCATCCCAGACGTGGAGTTCCTGGTGGACCTCAGGGGCCTCGTCCGGTACCTGGGTGGGTCCCAGGGACATCGCTGCACATTTCCCATCATTCTTTACATCTTTAGCTTTATAAGATTCTTATGATCCGTTTCCACCAGAGATGCAAGATATCGAATACGGATTTGATTGATCTTATTAACTGTTTAGTGGCCGTTTTCTCAAAACCTGACTTATCCAGAACATAAAGGGTTACATTTTTCACTCACTGAGTAAAAAAACAAACATTAAACTTCAACTTAATTTAAAAGGACGGGTACATTTTTGTCAAAAACACATCTAATTTTGAGATTAATCTTAGAAATTCTTTAGAAGAAATTTCAACTCAGAAATCTTTTTTAGAAAATTTCTGTCAATAATGTAAAACTTTGTTTTTCCTTGCATGGGTTTGACTTTCGGATCACAGAAATCTCCTTATTTATTTGAGTTTTTTTGTTGTTTTTTTAAAATTATTTCAAAAATATTTCAGTTTTTTTTTTTTTTTTTTTTGCAAAACAGAAAAATTTCTGACCTTTTTTCCTCAGGAGAGAAAGTCGGTGCTGGGAACGTTTGCTTGTGGTGCAACGAGAAGGGCCGTTCGTTTTACTCCACAGAGGCGGTGCAGAGTCACATGACGGACAAGAGCCACTGCAAGCTGTTCACAGACGGAGACGCCGCCCTGGAGTTCGCAGATTTCTACGACTTCAGGTGTTTCTCTGGTTCAGATGTTTTTAACCTCCTTCAGTTTGGGACGATAAACTTTAATGTTTCCTGAAGTTGGAACAGATTTCCTCCTTTGCTTTGTGAAATCGTGAACCGCTGTGCTGCTGCTGTTTGTCCAACAGGAGCAGTTACCCGGACCGGAGCGAGGGAGCGGATGAAGGGACGGACGAGGATCTGCCGGACGAGAGGAACCTGGAGTACGACGATGAGACGATGGCGCTGACCCTGCCGTCAGGTGACCTTCGGTTCCAGCTGCTGGTTTTGGTCTGGAAGCCGTTCAAACTGCTGCCTGTTTCCTCAGGTGCCAAGGTGGGCCACCGCTCCCTCATGAGGTACTACCGGCAGCGGTTCGGGACGCAGCGGGCCGTGGTTCCGGGCCGCAGCGGGAACGCCGTGGGCCGGGTCCTGCAGCAGTACAGAGCCCTGGGCTGGGCGGGAGGCGCAGGTGAGGCTCCGCTGCGTCACTGCAGTAAAATATGACGAAAAACATCATTTATCAAAGTTTGGAGGCTGAAAGCTTCATGAGGGGATTTAAAACAACCAAAGAATTTGGCTTGTTTAAGAAGTAAAGTATTAATGATAGTAATGAAGAAATATTTTTTATGCCTACATATCCTGAACAATAATTCATCCTCCTGTAAACTTTTTTCTGTAATATTTCCAAGTATAGACAGTTCTACATACCAGAGCCAGGAAAAAAATGAAAAGTTATTTATTTGATAAAATAGATATACATTATAAAAAGAAAAAAATTTAAAATTTGTGTATCTTTATGAAAAATAAATATTTTATAATAAAATAGGAAAAGGAGGCAAAGAGCCTTTAAGGTTGAAACATCCTGCAGAAATCGATCAGTTCAGGTCTAAATGTAGGTTCAATAACCTGTCAGCTCTTCTCCAGCTCTAATGGTAACCATAGCAACCAGACCATGACGAGTTAGTCATGGTTCATATTTACAGCAGATTTGTGTTGTTATTGTTGAAACTCAAAAATCTACATAAAATCAGCTGTTATGTCACTGAACTGTTTGTGGTTCTCTGACTTCCCTCAGCGGGACGTTTGTCCTCCTGAGTCTTTAACAAAATGTCCGTCTGTCTGTCTGTCTGTCCGTCCAGGCGGCTCAGTCCAGCAGAGACAGAGGGACATGCAGTACGTCCAGAGGATGAAATCCCGCTGGATGCTGAAGATGGGGATGAGCAACAACACCACCAAGCAGAAGCACTTCAGAGCTCAGGTTATGTTCTGAGAGAGAGAGGAAGCAGCTGCGACACAGACTGCTGCAGCTGGATGATGGCTGCCGGGAAACGAGGGGAACTGAAAACGAACCACAAAGCTGAAAAAAGGAGGAAATGTTTTCCTGAACTGATCAGCCTCGTTAGAAAAACAAACATTAAATAAAGAGCAAAACTCAAATTCATCAAATTATTCTTATATTTTACTAATACAGTCACGCATAAGATATGAAAATATTCAGACGTTTTCCTCCAGGTGAGGCTTCATTAGATTAAAAATGATTTCAAACTGATGATGCGGCTGAAATATGATTCTACCTGCTTTTTAAATTAATTCAAATTTCCTCTCATGTTTTTTTTCTGCAGCTCATTTGATGTTTGAGGAAATAATTTTTGTCTTAAAACTGAAACTTGTCTCGGATCAGAAACTGTTGGATTAAATCCATGAAGTGTGTTCATGTTTCACTCCTTTGAATCTTAAATTTAAATGTTAAACAATTTAAAATATTTTAATGTATGTCTTCTGAAACCATTAAATTAAATGGTCACTCTGTCAGCTGTGAATGCTAATTCTGGTTAGCATAGCCATCAGTGATGGTGGGTAAACAGTTTTCCTCTAACGGTAATTAGTTTCTCCACCGTTGGCACATTTAGCAACATGTTCACCAGAATGATTGGCAGCGCTAAGCCCCTCCTCCTGGCTCTGATTGGTGCGTTTATTCAGATGACAATAGCTGCCTCTGTCTCATATTAAACTGTCAGGACATGGAAACAGTTTTATAAAAAAATATATATAAAAACATATTTTTAATAAAAGTTACATTAATTTACTTTGTTTATATCTTAAACATTTATTTTTTCAGTATTTAGTTGTTGTAGCCTCAGAGAATCCACCGTGTCTACAATAGTATTATTTATAACTTGGACCCGTTTCTGCTAAATGATGAAAATAAAAGCTGAACTCCGTCTCTTCCTCTTCCTCTTCCTCGTACGTCAGATTTGTGAATGAGCGTGAACCTGGAGCGGATGATGTCATGGCGACCCCTCCGCGCTGCTGCGCCGCGTTAATGAGCTCAGTTACTCCATTTGTTTGCGGTTCTCCACTTTATATTTGGCAGCCGCTCCACTTCCTGAGTGTGTTTGATGGTTTCGGAGGTTTAGGGCACTCTGCCCGGCGCATACCGCCGCTGCACACGGCCGCCAGGAAAGGGCCGCGGAGGAGGGGCGGCGCAGACAGGCCGACGGCGAGGAGGAGACTAATTGATCCGGACGACGTGGGAGAGAGATGAGGCATTAGATCTGCAGTCAGAGAGGAGTGATGGATGTCTGAGGGCCGCAGCGGCTCGTTTACGACTCAGACTGGAGATTTATGAGACGAGTTTCACCAACAATTTATGAGCTTCCTTCAAAGTCTTTAAGTTGCTGTTTTTCTGACATCCTGCTGTTAATGAAAAGTTTAAATTGATGCTTGGAAGCAGCATGATGGAGTGGATTTGGTGCTTTGTTTTGCATGATTGTTTGAAATGACAAATGGTTTTATAACTCCTGAGCTTAGCCAGTTTCTGTTGTCAGGAAAAGTTTCCTGTGCAAATTTCCTCTGAAGCGTCTGATTCTCCTGGGAAATTATTGTTGAAAGAAGTCCCACACGGAGAAACATTTATTTATTTATTTGGTTTTTGTTTTTGACTGGGTAGGAGACTCCAGATTCGGGTCACCGCATAAAAAACAAAACAGATTTTTGACTTCAATCTTGTGAGATCAAAGTCAGAGTTTAGTCAAAATTTGGAGGAAAAAAAAAGTCAGAATTTGAAAAATGTCCAAATTCGGAGACCAATTTCAGAAAGTTTCAAATCAAAACTTGGAAATTTATGAGCTGAAAAGCAGAAAATGTTTTACTTTTGAAACTCAGACAATTTTCAGTTTCTGAGTTCAGAAAATTTCCATTTTTTTCCAACATGTTTGAATTTGTTTTCTTGCAAATTTCTGAATTTTGAACTCAGAAATGTTCTAATATTTTCTAAAAATATTTCTGACATTAATCTATTTTTTTTTTCTCTTGAATTTTCTTTTACTTTTGAGCTCAGAAATGTCAAAGTTATTTCTAGAACATTTCTGAGATTAATTCTGAGTTTTGTTGGAAATTTAGTTCTTTTTTCTGTCTACAGCGGCGCTTCACATCTGTTGAGACTGAAGGACTAATTTGAGATTAAAGCAACATCTGGCATTTCATAAAGCTTATCTAGATATTTATATATCTATCTAGATTCTAGATATAAGATGGAACAGTGAAGTTCTAATTAGTGCAATAGTTACTATAAAAAACTAAATCATAAGAATAAAATTCACTCATAGAACCGAAAACTGAATCCAGGAGCTGAAGTATAGAAATATTAGTGATAATAGTAATAATAGTGATAATTAATAATAGTAATATTAGTGACAATAATAGTGATATTAGTGATAATATTAGTAATAATTAATATTAGTGATAATAATAGTGATAATATTAGTAATAGTTAATATTATTGATATTAGTGGTAATATTAGTGATAATTAATCATAGTTAGCTCTCCCTTCTCCTAACTTCCCCCTTCAGTCTGCATGATCCTGGTCTCCCTCTGAGCCCTGGGGGCCTGGTATTGATCGGAGCTGTGTAGGTAGTGATTGGACATGAGTGGATAATTTCCTTTGCTGCATTAGAGTCCATTACTGGACCCGCTCTCCGGAAAGTGAAAGACATCCTCAAAAGAAAAAAAAACCCAGAGAATGTTCTTGGAAATGGATTCTTCTCACAGAAATGATTTAACGTCTGAGGATCCTCAGTTTCTCTTCAGGTTTGGAGACGATGACGGAGTGAAGAGGTTCCTGCTGGAAACGCTTCATTTAGCTAAACCCAGCTGCTCTCCCATTTATTCAGAGGAATTATAACAGACTTTAATTCAGAGAGTCGGTGACACACAGCTGAATGTTTACTGAGGTCCGATGAGATAAACCAGAACACAAGAAGGATGGTCAAAGATGTAACTCAAATTAACTGTTCACTGTGGAGGCTGATGTTACCAACACAAGAAGAAGAAATTATTTGAGAATTTGGTCTAATTGGACTTTTTCACCTGCTGATGTCACAGTTCTGACGTAAATACTGAGAAACTGTTTCACGGCTTAGAGTCTGAAATCTAATCATTTAAAATCTGATGAGTCTGGAAAGATGGACGCATTTGCAGATTTAATTCTCCTTCCAGGTTTGTGTTTTTGTTTCCATCCAATCAGCTTCAAGTGTTTATTTATAGAACTCAAAAAGGAACAACAGGAACATCCGGCTGTCGGACCTTACAGGGTTCGGTTTGTGGAAGCCTTAGCTTCATAGCTAACTTTAAAAATGTTGAGAAAATGACAGAACTCAACTTCGACCTGCAGAACTGGTAGAAAAACTTGGAAATTTTAACCTTTTTGTACTTTTTGAGGCGAATAGGAACACATTACAGGCGTGCCTCTGTTATAGATGTCATCATTTACATACATACTGCTAAATACAGAAAATGCTAACTACATTTTACACCATATTCTGGCGCCCCCTCTAGCGCAGCGCCCCTATAGCTTTACCCATTTTTATCAAAACAGTCACTTCCAATAACTTCCAGAAACTCCTGAATTTGCGGCCATGAATGATTCTGTATTTAGTTATTCGGGTCTTAATTCCTCCGCTGGATGAAAGCTGGTTTGTTTTGAGGTCTGATCAGCTGATGATGATGATGATGATGATGATGTTAATGATGATGACAGCATCTGCGCGCCTGCAGGTGATTCCTTTAAGACCAGGAGGAGGAGTGCAGCAGGTCGCCACGTTTCCACCGTTACATTTTCTCTGCCCGGTGACCTGGAGCCTCTTCCTGCTGGTCCTGATGCTGCCGCCGCCGCTGCTGCTGGGATCATGAAGCAGCTCTTCCCTCCCTCTGGTTGCCTCTGGAAACTCGCCTCGTCCATCATATTAATGGGATAATAATGTGATTGATTGGTCATTTCCGCGGAGAAATGCTGCTTGCTGCCCGCTGAGAGCGCAGGGATCTTCAGAGAACTTCCCTCCTGCTGTGAGGAGGAGCCGGACAGCCAGGAGATTCATTCAGGTTTTATTTCCAGCTTCTGCTCCGAGGAGGAAGAGGAGGAACATGGAGCGCCTCCGCGGCTCTCCGGAGCGCATCAGGCGGTTCCAGCAGCGGGAGCTTCCGGCTGCGGATGTGCATCTCTGCGAGCGGACCGAGCTGTAGCGGAACCGAACCGAGCCGGCTTTCAGCGCGTCCGTGCGTCGCAGTAGAGGAGTGGGGGAGGAGAAAGAGGAGGCATCTATGCAATTTTATTTTGACTTCGCATTTTATTATGAGCACAGAGGAGGGAGATGCGGGACCGGCGTGCGGGGAGGCGGCGGGAGCTCCGGCCGCCAAGCAACGCCTCACCTGGGAGGAGAGCGACCCGCTCGGCTCCCAAGGACGTCGGCAGCCCGACGGCGAGGAGGAGCCGCAGCCTGGAGAGGAGGAGGATGAGGAGGATGAGGAAGAGGAAGCAGAGGGCCGTGCGCGTGCGGCTGACTCTGAGAAAATCAGCGGGGAGGAAAACGGGGGCAACACTTCCAGCGAGGAGGGGGCGGTGGGGGGCAGATGTGGCAAAACGCAGGCGATGCCTTCAACCTGCAGCAGCGAGACGTGCATCCCGACCCCGAGCTGCAGGATCTGCTTCCAGGGAGCGGAACAGGTAGGCTGCTGGTTCTACTGGGTCAAGTGGTTCTGGGTCTGCTGGTTCTACTGGGTCTGCTGGTTCTACTGGGTCTGCCGGGTCTGATGGATCTGGCTCGACCCGATCAGATCTCGAACTGCGGTTCTGTCGGTGGTGAAGTGAGGCTGAAGGTGAGCGTGCTGCCCTGTGATTGGCTGACGGCAGCAGCTCGTGCATTTGGGGTGAAGCTGCTGATTGGATACTTTCAGTTCTGCTGAGGGAGATCAGAGCAGGAACCAGAAACAAACATTCACTGCTGGAAGTCTTCTTAACGATGCCTAACCTGTCTGACGTGACCTCTGACCTCACTGATTTACCACAGCTGCTCCTGGAAGACGTTATTTTATAAATTAGAATATGATAATTGGATTTATTATTACTAAACACATTGAGAAAGCCAAGATAGAAACTAAAGACAGCAAACACAAAATATGTGTAACTATATAACGACATAATTCTATATATACTAAATAAGCCTTTTGTACATAAATACTCCAATAGGTGTTTATATTTACATGTATAGACCCATACATATAGTGTAGGTATAGATCTATACAACTATAGGTATAGATGTAGATCTAGTATATCTAGACCTACATCTATATATATCTATAGATACAACTATTTACAAAGTAGGCTTGTATAAACCCAAATGTGTATATAAAGAGAGAGATTCATAATTCTTTAGATGTTTAGATCTGTACATGTAAAGATCTCAATAGAGATCACATATCATGTTCTTCTGTTCTAGACGTGTACATCAGTAAATCACTGTGAGAGTTCTGGATGATTGTTTTTATATCAGAAAGAAATCTTTAAAAATTATTAAAATGAATTAAATTTTTTAAAAATGTAAATGTGTAAGAGGTGGTTTGCAGTAAGATTAAACATTTAATTAGTCCATCGTTTACAGAGTCTTGCAAAAATCATTCATTCAAAAATCAAACTTCTTTCATTTTGTGTGAAACTTTAGGGACGGGTTTTTATCATATTGTTTATCATCTATCAGGACAAGATTCTCATTACTATCAAGATTTAGATTCATCAGAATGATAAACTCGGGTGCAGAATATCATAAAATAAGTAAGAAAGTGATAAAATGTGTTGTAAACCCTGGAGCTGCAGGGCAGCGACCCAAACATAACCAGGTTAAAATATCATCCCAAAGTGACGCACCAATTTGTCTGCCCGTCTTCCTGAAAGCAGATGGACAGACGTGGACGTGCAGGGACAAATGGACGTCAGTCCAGGCTGAAACCTGAGACTCTGCAGGCCTGTGACAGCAGCGGCCTGATGAGGGACGATTCATCGCTGCCAGAGCTGAAGGGAAGCAGGAGAGCAGCAGCAAACGCCTAAGTGGACATCCTGTCTCCCCAACGTGGGCTCCAGCCTGTTAGCAGATCCAATCTAATAACTCCGCCTCCGGGTCCAGACTCAGGGCTGCTCTGAAGGCCTGGAGGCTGTTAGTTATCTGCTTTTCAGAAACTCTGATAAAATCCACAGTTTGACTTTTTCTGCTGCCTAAAGTTGCATCATTAGATCAGTTTGATGAATGAAACTGTAGCTTTACCTTTAGCATCTACATGTGAGAAACTTTTGATCTATTCATTAAAACACAACATTACTGTCAATAAAAGCCAATATTTCATCTTTTATTACAAAATGAGTTTTTGAGATTTTTTTTATTGATTCCAGTTCTGATATTAAGAGGTTCTGGAGTTCAGTTAGATCAATAATAAAACTATTCATCCACACCTTGTAAAAGTTTTCATACCTCTTAACGATTTCTCATTTTGTTCAGTTACAACCACAGACTATTCTACTGGAATGTTATATGATGGATAAACACAAAGGAGTGAATCGGTTTTAACATTTTTACATGTAAAAGTCTCCACAGTGAAGCATGGTGGTGGCTGTGTCAGGCTGTGGGTTTTATCAGCAGGAACAGAGGAACAGGTCAGAGTTGATCGGCAAGACAAGAAAATCTTAAAGGTTAAATGGAATTTCTTGAGCTCAGAGCATATTGGTTGGCATGGCCTAGTCAAAGTCCTGAGGTAAAGTTTGTGGTAATAGTTGAAAACAGGTGCTAGAGTAAAACGGGTCCTCCAACTGCCAAATTATAGGAAATATTTTTATTTTTCAACATAGATTTCTGAATAAAAACGTAGGTTTGATGAAAAATGTTTTAACTTAATTTAGTAATTACATTTGCAGTAGCAGAAAAAGCTCTTCCATCACTCTAAACAGAAACGCTTCTGATGAAAAAGGAAGAGGCACCGATCAACTGTGACGTCATCAGTGATGGTCAGGAATCACTGTGATGTCATTGATGACATCACAGGCTGTTACATCAGAAGTCCTTGAATAAAAAAGTTGTTAGCTCAGCGCAGCATTGCTACCATGGCACGTAGGCGACGTCGTAGACGACGCTCCTCCTACAGACGTAGGAGGAGGCGATACTACAGGCGTAGGAGGCGCAGAAGCGGCTACTATCGCCGTAGACGCAGAAGGTACCGCCGGCGTCGTCGTTATTACTAGTCGCTAATGTTGACCATGTAGCAAGCAGTTTAAAAACCACAAAAAAATTATAAAACAATTTAGAAAAAAAACAAAACAACAACAACAAAAAAAACAAATTTCTGAATTGCTTTAGGATTTTTTTTAAAGTGCCTCCTAAAATATTGCACATTACGGCACAGCTTTGAGGCGCACAGCAAGATATGAGTGACATATCTTGCTGTCACTCATATCAGATTGCATTTTAAATCCAAAGATTTAAAATGCAATCTGCTTTTTGCTTTAACCCGTTGCTGCGAAGCCGGGTGACAGCGATCCCCGCTGTCTTAGAAAAACGCATAAAGTTCCCAATCCACGGAAGAGACATTCAACATCTCACCTGTCTGCAGACGCTGACTCACCTTCAGGAGGAGCCAACTATGGGCAACAAAAACGGATCTAAAGTCCCCATTTCAACATTTGGGAAGTGGTGCGCCATGTTAATTTAAAAGCTAGTCACAGAAGACTAATTCTAAAAATAAACATTAAGTAATATGATAAGTTCAATCATGTTGATGCTCAATACGCAGCATGTGTTACAGCTCAGTATAGCGCCCTCAGCAGGGTAAAATGTGTTGGTGCGCTCTCTTACCTGTACAGCAGCGCTTTCACGGTTTCAGTTCATTGTTGAATATAAACGGCTAGCTCTGTGTGGGGTCACTCAGAAAATATCAGTACCTACATTTTAAACAGTTTACTGTAGAGCCACAGACTCATTCTGGGTAGAGATTAAATGTCATTTTCTGCACCGCATCAGGGGGTGGAAAAGGTAGGAAGAAAACATCCCAGCTGTCTGGCGTCATGGTGACGATCCACCATGTTTGTTTCCCAGAGTCAGCGGACACTTTTCACTTCAAATGAAGCTAATCTACCATTTTGATGAAAAAGGAAGAGGCACCGATCCACTCTGATGTCATCAGTGATGGCCAGGAATGATTGTGATGTCATCGATGACATCACAGGTTGTTACATCAGAAGCCCTTGAATAAAAAAGTTGTTAGCTCAGCGCAGCATTGCTACCATGGCACGTAGGCGACGTCGTAGACGACGCTCCTCCTACAGACGTAGGAGGAGGCGATACTACAGGCGTAGGAGGCGCAGAAGCGGCTACTATCGCCGTAGACGCAGAAGGTACCGCCGGCGTCGTCGTTATTACTAGTCGCTAACGTTGACCATGTAGCAAGCAGTTTAAAAACCACAAAAAAAAAATCATAAAAACAATGTTTAAGAAATAAAAATCATGATTAAAACTCTGGAGGCACAAATGATGTCACAGATGTTTGTGACATCACAGCCATTCCTGAGTGATGTCATCTAAACATGTAGCATTTTAATCAGAAATAAGGAAAATGTAAAACATAATCATTTAATATTGGAGTAAGTCCAACATTTAGTGATTTGTGTATTTATAAATACATACTGTATTTCTCTTCTCCATTTGGTCAAATAATTAAAATTGGTTTGTGTATTTCTCTAGTGAGAGAACATGTGAAATAGAGCTGCATGCCTGGAGACGCATCTTTCACTCAGTGGCGGAGCTAGACTTTTTTTCAAGGGGTGGCCAAAGGGTGAGCAAGGCTTTATCAGAGGGGTCCATATACAAATGATGAACGAATTAAGTAATATAACTAGTTAGGTTATAGCCTAATTCAAAGCTTTCATATGACATAGCCTACTTACATTTCATTCATTATAAAACTTAACAATGGTTTTTCACATATTCTTACCACACACATTTCAAGCAAGAGCTGGGAGATATATCCTGGCGAAAAGAATAAAACATTACAGGACAGCATGTGAACAAAAACATGTTAAAAGAATCTGTCTAAAACACGATCTATCAGCACTAGCATGGCTAATATAATAAACGAGGCACTACAGAGCGGTGCACAACCATTTTTTTTTCTTTTTAGAAATGTATGACAAGTGCCGCCTCTCATTAGGAAGGTAACAGCGTAGGTAACACTCCTCAACGGTGTACTCTAAAGCCGCGGGTGTGTTTTGGATCAAGCAGGAACCACATGTCAGCTTAACCAATGAACAGCTTCAGTGAGCAGCATGTAGGCTGCTACTGCATCGGGCTGCCTTCAGGGACAGTCGGAAATTACAGTTTTCCTGGCAAATCTTTGCCGATCTCATAAGTATTATATTTTTTAAAAATTACCATTTCCAGTGGCTCTGGCTCTGCCACTGCTTTCACGGTTCCAGGTTTATAACTGAGTTTTGCTAACTCTGTTCTTGATTGTATCTAATTGGTCAGCTTCGGTCAGAAATCCAACCGGACATCATCAGATTTTAAACCACCAACTGCACACGTGTCAAACTTAAGGCCCCGGGGCCAAATCTGGTCCGCTGCACATTTCTGTGTGGCTGAGGGCCACACAAATATAACTTTGAAGAAAAAGGATGTGTGTTTAAATATATTTTATCAATTGAATCAAACTTTAAATGTTATTTATTTCCAAGAAGCAGTCATTGAATGCAGAAACGGCTTTTTATTAATATTTGTTTTACTATAGAACTGAAGGATTTCCTTATTTAATACAACAAAAAACATTTTAAATGAAGCTAATCTACCATTTTGATGAAAAAGGAAGAGGCACCGATCAAGTCTGATGTCATCAATGAAGGCCAGGAATCACTGTGATGTCATTGATGACATCACAGGCTGTTACATCAGAAGCCTTTGAATAAAAAAGTTGTTAGCTCAGCGCAGCATTGCTACTACCATGGCGTGGCGACGCGTGAGCAGCGCTCCTCCTACAGACGTAGGAGGAGGCGATACTACAGGCGTAGGAGGCGCAGAAGCGGCTACTATCGCCGTAGACGCAGAAGGTACCGCCGGCGTCGTCGTTATTACTAGTCGCTAACGTTGACCATGTAGCAAGCAGTTTAAAAACCACTAAAAAAATCATAAAAACAATGTTTAAGAAATAAAAATGATTTAAATAATGGAGGCACAAATGATGTCAGGTCAGATGACATCATGTCATCTGATGTCATGTCATCTGCAATTGCTAGCCATCTGCAATGGCTACCTAATTGCTAGCCACAAGCAATTTTTCAATTGCTTGTGGCTAGTCTGAAGGAGCAGAGTGGAGGCTGCAGCTCTGAGGAGGAGCTCTCTCTCCTCTAAGGTTCAGGCAGGTGTTTTGCACACTTGAGGAGGAGGTGTTTTTGCACAGCTGAATGGTTGCCACAGAGACTAAAGAACTTCTCCAACATGCATGTATGAATCAAAAACCTACTTCAGTTTGGGGTTTGATGAGGGAATAACATTATAACATGACATTAAAACGTTAGTCCTGCTATCCAGAGAGACTGTGTCAAACTGAGGGCCCGGGGGCCAAATCCGGCCCGCTATAGAGTAACTAGGCCTTGTCTTGGTAGGTTTACAGTTCAGTTTCTGGACGATAGATCCAGAAGCTGGGGAAATCTTTTTATATCCTTAATCTGCTTTAAACCTCTCCACAGCTTCTCCCTGAACTGCCTGCTGTGCTCCTTCATGATGCTGTTTGCTCCCAAGAATCTGTGAGGCGTCACACAGCAGCTGGATTTCTACTGAGATTAGATTAAATTAGATGAGATAACACAGCTGGACTCCAGTCAGTCTTTAGCAATCACCAGGAAACTTCTGAAGGCAACTGGTTGCACTTGGAAAATGGGTTTGAATACATTTACATGTTGCACTTTTACGTTTTTTACTTTAATCAAGTATAATTTTCTTCCTACTTCATGATTGATATCACGTTGTGTTGACCTTTCTCATAAAAGTTCAATGAAACATGTTTATGTTTGTGGTTATAATGTGAACAAATATGGAAAAATTCAGGGGTCATGAATACTTTGATAAGCCGCTGTATGTTACATATTTATAAATATACAGCTTACACACAAAGTATATATTTATCTGTTCTGAAGGCCATGTTGTAGTTCCTTGCTTCACCATTAGGTGGCGCGGCCGTTTGTGGGTAGTATTTTTTTCTTATACTAAAAGAAGAAGCCGTGAAGGTCAGCGGACTTGGTGTTTGAGGGTTTTGTGATTTCCTTCGACTGTGCGTCAATATGAGTGGTAGGTTACAGTGTCTTTATGTTTGAGTGGCATTATATGTGTATTTTAGAACTTTGAACGTTTTCTGTTGTTAGTTTTTTCTTAGAATAAGCGAAGGCTAGGCTAAGCTAATTTCTATTCTAAAATTAGCTTAGATAATTTTAACATATTATGTAAACATAATATGTTTATAACTAAAAATGGTAAACCATATTATGTTTAGTTGTATGTATAGTAATGAAACAGACAAATAATATAATTATAATATGTTTGTAAATGAGCATCTGCGTTCATGGTGGATTGTAATTTGTATTTATTCATTTTCTTTGTGGAAACACACACCTACACACTTCAATCCACACACATCCGGCCTGTGAAGCAGCTGTAACTAGTTGAAGTAGCTGTAACTAGTTGAAGTAGCTGTAACTAGTTGAAGCAGCTGTAACCTGCTGATTAAAGAGTCAAGCCATCACCTGGCTTCATTATTGGCTCGGGGTCATCTGGGTTGACCCCGGATGATTCTGCGGTCACCATTTTCATTCCGACCCCCAGAGGTGCGAACAATATTATCTATAGACATTTTTAAAATTATTTTATGATTTTTTTTGTGGTTTTTAAACTGCTTGCTACATGGTCAACGTTAGCGACTAGTAATAACGACGACGCCGGCGGTACCTTCTGCGTCTACGGCGATAGTAGCCGCTTCTGCGCCTCCTACGCCTGTAGTATCGCCTCCTCCTACGTCTGTAGGAGGAGCGTCGTCTACGACGTCGCCTACGTGCCATGGTAGCAATGCTGCGCTGAGCTAACAACTTTTTTATTCAAGGGCTTCTGATGTAACAGCCTGTGATGTCATCGATGACATCACAGTCATTCCTGGCCATCACTTATGACATCAGAGTTGATCGGTGCCTCTTCCTTTTTCATCAGAATGTAATTTAGCTTCGTTTTAAGCTGCTTATAATTCATGTGGATAGTATTTTTTTTAAATTTAGGTGTTTAAGTAAACCCTTCCTCCTCTTTGTTGTGTAAAATAAGGAAATTTTCTCTGAATGTCATTTTGTCCTTCAGTTCTTTCATTTCATAATAGTTAAAATAGAGCCACATTGTAATAAATTAGGATTTTTCAGAACTTTGCTCAGACTTCTTAAAGGTTAATAAACCTTGTTACAAACATAAACCTCAGTGGATTTTAATGGTACTTTATTGTATTAAATTACATTTATTCTCTTCCCAACAATTTATAAAGCTGAAAACAGGACAAATAGTTAAACTTACAGAGAAATACATCCTGCTATGCTTTGACAGTGATGTGCATAAAGGCTCCAGCTCCTTCACCCAACTGTTGTTCCTGATGTTACTTTTACAGACAGCAATTTGTTTATGCATATAGACATACACTTTGTACATATATGAAGACATATACAGGTAAACACCTTCAGGCTCACTGAAAGTACAATGAGCTTTGTATAAATGTATCTACTGCTGCACCATTAAGTGCATATATTTGTCCAGGTTGTACAAATAAGAAGTTATTTTCTAAAAATCCAGTAACAGGTTCCTAACTCCAGTAAAAACTGGGTGTCCACTGAAGGATTATGACTATGATTGTTCTTGTACTGTAATTTGGGTCTCAACTGCTTCTAGAAAAAACCCAAAGGTTTTTTAGTTTTTTAAAAAAACCTCAAAACCATTTTTTTGGCAATAAGTAAGACTTTTTTTGGTATCTGGAAAATGAGCCATTTCAAAAACCTCCAGGATTTAACATCAAAATGAGCAGCCGTTTACGTGTACATGTCTTCATAGATGTAAAAATCAGTTTATTATCTAATAAACATATGAGATATGATTATTATTATAATTTTAATATAAATAACGATTAAAAAGAAATAAATATTTTGTTATTAGTTCTGATCAAAATATCACAGCATCCTGAACTCCCACCTTCACGTCGGTCTCACCTCACATTTCACTTCAAACGAAGCTAAATTACATTCTGATGAAAAAGGAAGAGGCACCGATCAGCTCTGATGTCATCAGTGATGGCCAGGAATGATTGTGATGTCATCAATGACATCACAGGCTATTACCTCACAAGCCTTTGAATAAAAAAGTTGTTAGCTCAGCGCAGCATTGTTACCATGGCGCGTAGGCGACGTCGTAGACGACGCTCCTCCTACAGACGTAGGAGGAGGCGATACTACAGGCGAAGGAGGCGCAGCAGCGGCTACTATCGCCGTAGACGCAGAAGGTACCGCCGGCGTTGTTAGTCGCTCACATTAAGTATGTAGCAAGCAGTTTTAAAACCACAAAAAAATCTAAATAATTAGATTATTTGGGTGATCTATATATATATATATATATAGATCACCTTAATGTCCTGTTAACATGCCGGACACGGCCGGCCTGCGGGTCGGGGCCTGCGGGTCCGGCCTGCGGGTCGGGCCTGCGGGTCCGGCCTGCGGGTCCGGCCTGCGGGTCGGGCCTGCGGGTCCGGCCTGCGGGTCGGGGCCTGCGGGTCGGCTCTGCGGGTCGGCTCTGCGCTGGAAAAACCTCCAGGACGAAAGAGAAATGGATCCGGCTGTGATGATTAATGCCAGGCTGCTTCCTGCTGCAGCTTGGAGATACCATCATTGATTTCAGGCCCTCTGGACGAGTTCTGGGTTTGCTGTGATGGATCACCTGCTGGGGGAGAGAGGAGGAGAGCTGAGGCTGGAAAACAAAACATTTCTTAACGATGGGAAAAGCCGGATCATGGAAACGAATGGAGGATGAATCCTGGGCAATCGATGGAGAGCAGACAGTTTCTCTCTGATTCTGAGGCTGGAGAAGCAAAATAATACACAACAAACTGTAACTTTGATAGATGCAGATATTTGATCCTGCTTTCTGTGACAGCAGTGAGGATTAAACAGGTTTGTTTCCTGAACAGAGGAACTTCCTGACACCTTCATTTTACGTTGTTGTTCATTTATTTCAGATTTCTGCAGTAACTGGAAACAATAACTGCTCTGAATCATTTCTACATTCAGTGTCGTTCCAGAGTTTCTGCTCAGAAAGCGATGATGTTCTTGTAATAATTCTGATTCTGATTGTTTGGAGCATAAAAAGTTTGGATGAAACAGGAACAGACCAGATTATCACCCAGATTAACTCTTGCTGCTGCAGTTGGATGTATTTTCCTTTGACAGAAAAACTTCAATTAATAGAAACTCTTAACGGTTCAGCTGATTGAACTCTGAGGTTATTGTGATGTCAAAATGTTTCTGTAACATTGAAAACTAATACATTATAATTTTATTTTTACTCTGTAACATTTGCTCCATATTTTTTCTTTCTCCAGATAATCTGTCAGATTAATGTCTGGGTTCTGGATTTATTGGACTTTAATTGTAATCATAAAGTCATTATTTTGTTGGTCTGTGCTCAGACTCACTACTTCTAGAAAACACCTGAATGTTTTGTTATTTAAATTTATTCATCATTTCATCCAGTTGACAGTAACTCCTGGATGATGCCGTCACCGCCGCCATGGTTCTGGGTTTTTGTGTGTGATAAACACCTTCAGATGGATTTTGCTTCGTGTTAACTGGCCTCTGTGTGTGTGTGTGTGTGTGTGTGTGTGTGTGTGTGTGTGTGTGTGTGTGTGTGTGTGTGTGTGTGTGTGTGTGTGTGTGTGTGTGTGTGTGTGTGTGTGTCGGGCTGCAGGGCGACCTGTTGAACCCGTGCCGCTGTGACGGTTCGGTCCGCTACACCCATCAGCAGTGTCTGCTGAAGTGGATCAGCGAACGCGGCTGCTGGACCTGTGAGCTCTGCTGCTATCGCTTCCATGTCATCGCCATCAACATGAAGAGACCGTGGCAGGTAAACAGGAAGTCTGAGAAACACGCAGCGCTGCAGCTCAGTCTGATGTTGAAGCTCCACGTTAAACAGATTAAATCTGTCAGCATCACCGTTTAAAACATCCTGACGAATCTTCACATTTATTGTCCTGAAGTGAAACTCTGAGTAGTTTGAGCTGATTAAATTATAAAAGTGATTAAATGATTACTTCTTAATTCTCACATATGAGTGGATTATGTTTATTAATTAGGTGGTTAATCTGTGAAGCCAGCTGGACTTCAGTCAGGAGTTTGAAGCAGTTTTACTTTTCAGGCTTAATTTGTGAAACATTCTTAAATCGTTTTCCTTCTGCCTCTCTGCTGTTTGTTGCTACATCAAATAAAACATTAAAAAACAAAGGTTTTATCTCCAGTGTGGCTGAATTAATGTGAGGCTTTCCTCAGTGGCAGCCCATCACCATCACGCTGGTGGAGAAGGTCCAGATCATCGCCGTGTTTCTGGGTTCGCTCTTCCTGGTGGCCAGCATCTCCTGGCTGCTCTGGTCGGCTCTCAGTCCGCAGGCCGTCTGGCAGCGCAGAGACGTCCTCTTCCAGATCTGCTATGGCATGTACGGCTTCATGGACCTGGTCTGCGTAGGTCCGTCTGTCCGTCCGTCTGTCCGCTCAGGAATGAGTGGAACTGCAACACCTTCAATTTATTCTCATAATTTTATAATTTATGTTGTGATTTTATTTTCATTTTTTAAGTTTGGCCCTAAATCAGTTGTAATAAGTTTGTTATAATCAACATTTATTTATTGTTTCCTGTGGTTGTAACAGGCCTGATTGTCCATGAGGGGGCAGCAGTGTACAGCGTGTTCATGCGCTGGCGGGCGGTGAACCTCCACTGGGACGTCCAGAGTTACGACAAGGCCAAGGACATGGAGGAGACCAGCACCGGCCGCTCCTCGCTGGGCCCCAGGACGCTCTGGTTGCCCCTGGCAACCTTCGGGCCCAGCGGGCCGCTGCACCCCACCCAGCTCGGGTCACGGCCGTGGACCTGCCTCTGTCTGGCCCCGTTCTGCCCGGGGCTGGTGCCGGGAAACAGCCTGAGCCAAGACGCCGACTCAGGGGAGGTGGTCATCCGCGTGACGTCGGTCTGAGCATCGACAAGTGGACCTGTAAACCGTCGGCCCGCCGCCCGACCGTCGGCCCGCCGCCCGACCGTCGGCCCGGCCTGGGCAGGTGAACCTTTAGTCTGAACGTTGCTGCCTTTATTAGTTGCTGCTTTCTGGTGTTTCTGGTGAGTCGGGCTTGTAGTTTGTCCCCAAACCGATCTCAGCCAGATAAAGATGGATGTGTTCGGTTGGCACTGTGACGTTTTCCTCTCATCCATCATGAGTTTACATCAGAGCTGGACACTCCTGGTTTACATGGTAGCATATGAGACCAAACTGTTGTTACATCCGGGTTCTCTGGTACTTTGGCGTCGCATCAGGAAGGTCATTTCAGTCCAACTGAAGCAGAAATCAGTCAGATTTAGATTCCTTTGAGGTCATCAGGTCAAGCAGCTCCTAAAGTCTTGCTGACACTTTAGGATTTACAGTTGTGTTCGAAATAATAGCAGTGCCTTTAGAAAAATGAGTAAATGTCAAAATTCTTCAAAGAAATTGTACTTTAATGAACACAGATACATTGGGGACACAGTACATTCTATTCCAAAGCAAAACAATTGCGCAAAGTCATCAAAACTTAAATAATAATAATAATATTTCAAATAAAGTAAGAAATGGCATGTTCAAAAGAATAGCAGTGTTGCCATCTTTCCTTGGAAACTCAAAAATGTACTGTACAAACAAAGAAATTCTTGATAAGTGAACCTAGCTGAGTATCCTAAACTAATATTTTGTTGCAAAACCACGGTTTCCGATGACTGCTTCACATCTGTGGTGCATGGAGTCAACCAACTTCTGGCATCGTTCCACAGGTATTGCAGCCCAGGATAATTGCACTGTATTCCACAATTCCTCAGCGTTTCTTGGTTTTGCCTCATGCACTGCACTTTTTATGTCAGCCCACAAGTTTTCAATGGGATTAAGGTCCGGGGATTGTGCTGGCCACTCCATCAGTTGAATCTTGTTCATCTGGAACCATGCTTTTGCTCGCTTGCTGGTGTGTTTGGGGTCATTATCCTGTTGAAAGGTCCACCTCAAAGGCATTTCCTCCTCAGCATATGGCAGCATGACCTCTTCCAGGATCCTGATGTACTAGAACTGATCCATGATCCCTTGTATGCGGTGAATCGGACCAACACCATAGTATGAAAAACATCCCCATATCATGATGCTTGCACCACCATGCTTAATGGTCTTCAGTGAGTACTGTGGCTTGAATTCTGTGTTTGCAGGGCGTCTGACATACTGCCTGTGACCCTTAGACCCAAAAAGAACAATCTTGCTTTCATCTGTCCACAAGATATTATGCCATTTCTTTTCAGGCCAGTCAATGTGCTCTTTGGCAAATTGTAAACGCTTCTGCACATGTCTTTTTCTCAGCAGTGGGGCTTTGCGGGGGCTTCTTGCTGGAAGGTTAACCTCAGTAAGACGTCTTCTGATTGTCACAGTATTCACTGTCAACTGAAGGTCTTGCTTGATCCTCTTGGATCCCATCATTGGCTGAGTCTTCGCCAGTTTGGCTATTCTTCTGTCCATTCGAGGGGTTGTCTTTCGTTTCTTCCTCGTTTTTCAGTTTTTTGCTCCCATTTCAGGGCATTTGAGATCATTTTAGCTGAACAGCCAATGATTTTCTGCACCTCTTTGTATGTTTTCCCTTCTTTAATCAATTTTTTTATTAGGAAACGCTCATCTTCAGAACAGTGTCTTGAACGACCCATTTTCATTGTTTTTTCAGGAGAAATGCACAGCCAGCATGCCAGTTGTCTTGATCCTTAAATACGGATCACCTGTTAACACCCTTTTTTCCCAGAATACCCTCCCTAATTGATGCCCTCTCTAATTGAACTCACCACTGCTATTTTTTTGAACACACCCTTTTCAGTTAATCATTCAATTTCACAGAATCCACAGTATGCATGGCTGTCCTGTTGGGTTTGTTGGTTTTCTATACCTTTATTTTACCCCCCAGAAACTTATCTGGGGTATAGAGTTTGAAATGTTAATAAAACCAGTGATTTTCTTGCTGCTGTTGAGGCACTGCTATTATTTCGAACACAACTGTAAATGAAAAACTCCTCAAAATGGTTGAAAAAGTTTAGTGCCAGGAAGTTTTGTCCTAGGAATTGTTGGCTGAATTCAGAGTTTCAGCAGAACGACGTCACATCAGAAACTCATTATTTCTTCTTCTCTGAGGAAACGACTCCGTCTTTTGGTTCTTGCGTTTCACCTGTCAGGTTGTAATAAAAATGTTTCTTCTGTTCAGCTTTGTAAAGGCACAATTTGGAGTTTGGTCTTTGACTAGGCCACTGCAACACATCATCCTGCTAACTGCGTCCTGACATGGACGCACCGACCTTTCTGTGAATATTGAGCCTCTGGGATGATTAGCAGCTTCCTTAAATGATTTATTAACGTGATAATCTTTTAGTCTAACATTTAGGAAACGACCTCAAAATTCTTAACACACCTGTGTGATCCAGAGCTTAAAGATGATAAAGTCTTGATTTTACAGACGGTTTAAGCTGCTGACACTCAGTTCATCTGTGTACTGGAGGTCAGATTTATATCATTTTACAGATTAGTTTTATTATGTCCTGACAGAGAAAATCTAAAGACTGAATCTCTTCCATCTGCCACATTCCTGAACCCCAAAAACAAAATCTGAATCCATGTTAGTCACCATTGAGACGTTTTCTGTATGGAAGCAAAGATAACAAATAGATCTTGGATGGTTTTTCAGTTTAGTTGTTTTTGGTAAATCCAAAAACAAGAACTAGAAGAAATATGTGGAAAGCAAAACTAAATTTTATTCCTGCTAAACCCTCGGTGCAATACTGCAGGTGGCCACTAGAGACAGGCTGGAAAACATCTGCAGACTGAACTGGATCAGGCTGAGAGACAAACCGGATCTGCAGAAAAATGCCAAACTGATTATAGTTTATAGAAAAGAAGACGGCTGAGATTCAGAAGCTAAGATGCTTCAATGAGCACAAACTGACGTCAGAATGGTGTTGATTTTAATTTATGATGCAGGAGGTCGTTTATGTTACTGTTTTCCTTCATCGGCTAGGAAATGCTGCTATAGCAACATTCATTCAAAGTGTTGGGATAAATGAGACGTTTGGGAACGCCGGGCTTTTGGTTCTGGGGGATTTTGGGTTATTTTGGTTCTTTTGGTGCCTTAAGAGGCTGAATATTAACGTCTCATTGTGCAGCACAGATATGACTTGAATGTGACTGTATTTGTTTCCTTTGTATGTAACCTGGTTGTAATGTATAAAGAATGTTTGTACACAGAGAGAAATGTGAGTTACTTTCTTTAAGGCTGATGGAAAACATGAAGAACCAGATCCGATTAAAAACCGTCCAACTCTCTGGATGCTGCAGACGCCGCTGATTATTGATGTTAAAATGTTTAAAAAGCATTTTAAGTAAAATAAATAATCCAAAAAGGTTTGAGGAAACTGCTCCACTTTTCCCTGCAGAAGTTTCAACCCGGCTGATTTCCAGCCTGCTTCATGTTGTCAGACTGTTTCTGTAATCAGACCAGGATCAGAGATCAGGGGCTGAAAACAAACTTCAGGCAACTGAAGTTAACTCATGATTTAACAGGTAAAGGGAACATTTATGGGTTTGTTTAGTTTTTCTCATTTTAAAACTCTATTTTTTCATTTTATCTGGATATCTTTATCAGATATTAAAAGGTTTTTTGAAAAAAAAAAAAGAAATTGGTAATGAGACAAATGTTTCACTTTCCGTTTTCATCCAGTCCAATGACAAACACGCAGCCAACATGGAGACAAAATTACTCTGGACTAAGTAGAATATTCTGTTAGTTTACTTAATCAAAGAAAGTCCTAAATCAAGAACAACTTGGCAAAAACATGTAAAGTTCTGCACGTTTGTTCTTCCATTTGGGATCCAGATCCAGTCAAAAAACAACAAAAATGATCCGTTTCAAAAACATCTGGAATGTAACGTCACAAATCAGCAGGCCCTGCCCGTTACCTAGCAACCACAGCGGAGCTACGCCGTAACCTAGCAACCAAAGCTAACCGTTTGGTCTGCTGGTTTTACCGCTGTGTGCGCAGAACAACGTCCAGAAACCGCTGGCTGCGTTTTTGTTCAAACATGTTCGGTTGTAAAACGGCGCATCAGTTTGCAGCCATTTTAAAATGCGAGTGTAAAGGTCGAGGTGGGGGGCGTGGCTTATTGGGATTTAAAGTGACAGACGCCCTAAAACTCATTCTGAAAGCTTTCAGTGTATCAGCAAAATTGTAAAACTAACTTAAACACGTTTGAAAAGATGTAAGTTTTTTTCCAGACTGTAATAAAACATCTGACTAAATAGTTTTATTTATTTATTGTAAATCAACACATAATTCTAATTCATATTCTAACACACAATGATAATTCAGATTTAAAAAGATACAAAAAGAGATACAAGAAAAAAATGCTGGAATAATAAATCAGAAGGCAAAAACCTGAAATGTACAGTCCACATGATTATATCACATTTAATATATATATGTATATATATTACACATTCTACCAAAAACCAATCTGCATGTATAACAGGAAGTGTACAGAATTTACAACAAGGCACTGAACTGTGGCAGGAACCTGCAGGTCTTGGATTTGGATGGATCTGCCGCCCGCGGAGCTCCAGGGAAACGTGGGAATGTTGCGTTGCCGAACCGGGTCCGGTGGAGCGGCTCAGTTACCATAACGGTTACAACGTTTACCACGATGTTCCCAAGTTTTCACCACTAATCTAGGAAACTTTCCTTCCAGAAATCTCAAAAGTCCTAAACATGTTGTATTTTTGATTTTCTGTGGTCAACAACAGGTTGCATAAATCTCAGCCAGGAAGCTTTGATATTTGGAAACTGATTGCTTTGCATGAGAGAGAAGTTGCTCTTTCTGAGCTTGAGCGGCTTGGGCAGCAGGACCGGTTCAGAAACATCGGAGCGCCGTTTTTATTCCTCAGCAGAACCTCGGACCCGATCGGAGTTCATCCGGATGGAAACAGGCACTTGTGATTTGTTCATTGTCTGCTAATCATTTATAAAATAATCAGAATCAGATTCAGGGTTGTTGTTTTGTTTGGGAAAGGAAAATACATTCAAACAGTCTCTTCTCTAAACAATTCATGACAGTCACACAGTTTCCCAGCCAGGAGCGTCCGTAACGCCTCCCGCCGTGTCTTCTGGTCTTTCCCATGTTGAAGAGTAGCTGAAAGTCAGCAGAGATTCGATGAAAACTGGTTTTCTTTGGTAGTTTTTGTTCCATTCTTCTTTCTTTTGGATAATTTTGTTTCTTTCAGAAAGTCTTCCTCCTGTGGGAGTGAAACTGGAACTGACCTGAACCACAATCCGCTTCCATGAAGCCTCATTTCAGGTGGTCCAGCAAAATGTTACGTTTCTTGATTCATTTTATTCAGACTGATTGTTGATAAGAAGCACTTCCAGGTAGAAATACTCAGTTTGTGTAGCGACGCGATGCTTTGGTCTGAGCTCAGGTTTCCATGGAGACTCCCGGCTCGACTTGGACCTGGTGGAGAAACCTCAGAGTTTTTCCTTTTGCAAAGCCGTTCCTTCATGTTGGGCCGAGTGAAGCTGGACCCGCCTTCTTTAAATTAAATGAAACTGGTGTCAAACGTTTCTGCAGCAATAATTAAACGACGGGTCTGGAAACTCTTTTCTTTTAAAAATCTTAAAATTATAACGGTACAAACAAACATTTTGATGCAAAATTCAGCACAAACGAAGCATAATTAATTTATATCAATTTGTTTGATTTTGTTAAAGGGCAGGTTGACCTGTAGTGACCTCTGAAAACCTAAAAAATAATCATAAAAGTTAAAACAATACAAAAAGTTCTGCTTTTCTATCAGTTTTGATCATCCGTGGGGTCAAAGGTCGGTAGGCTGATTTCTGTTGAACTGACATCCATTTGATTTGATTCAATAAATCAAATCATTTTTGGGGATAAAAATGGCAACTTTATCTCTGAAAAATATTTTTTTCTTAAAAATTATAACGGCACAAAAAACATTGCAGCACAAACATTAGACACGTATTTCATATAATCTGAGGGAGGAGCAGAGCTCAGCTTGACTCGGGTTGGGTTCCGGTTGGGTTCCGGGTCGGGTTCTGGGTTGGGTTCCGGGTCGGGTTCAGGGTTGGGCTCCGGGTTGGGTTGGGTTCCTGGTTGGGTTCTGGGTTGGGTTCCGGGTTGGGTTCTGGGTTGGGCTCCGGGTTGGGTTGGGTTCCTGGTTGGGTTCCGGGTTGGGTTCCGGGTCGGGTTCCGGGTCGGGTTCTGGGTTGGGTTACGGGATGGGTTCCGGGTTGGGTTCAGGGTTGGGTTCCGGGTTGGGTTACGGGTTGGGTTCCGGGTTGGGTCTAGGGTTGGGTTCCGGGTTGGGTTGGGTTCCTGGTTGGGTTCCGGGTTGGGTTGGGTTCCGGGTTGGGTTCAGGGTTGGGTTCCTGGTTGGGTTCCGGGTTGGGTTCCTGGTTGGGTTCCGGGTTGGGTTGGGCTCCGGGTTGGGTTCAGGGTTGGGTTGGGTTCCGGGTTGGGTTGGGTTCCGGGTTGGGTTGGGTTCCGGGTTGGGTTGGGTTCCTGGTTGGGTTCAGGGTTGGGTTCCGGGTTGGGTTGGGTTCCTGGTTGGGTTCAGGGTCGGGTTCCGGGTCGGGTTCCGGGTTGGGTTCAGGGTTGGGTTGGGTTCCGGGTTGGGTTCCTGGTTGGGTTCCGGGTTGGGTTGGGTTCTGGTTTGGGTTCCAGGTTGGGTTCCAGGTTGGGTTCCGGGTTGGGTTACGGGTTGGGTTACGGGTTGGGTTCTGGTTTGGGTTCAGGGTTGGGTTCTGGTTTCGGTTCCGGGTTGGGTTCCGGGTTGGGTTCTGGTTTGGGTTCCAGGTTGGGTTCCGGGTTGGGTTGGGTTCCGAGTTGGGTTACGGGTTGGGTTACGGGTTGGGTTCTGGTTTCGGTTCCGGGTTGGGTTCCGGCCCTGCGGGCCCCTGAGGCCCCGTCCGGCTTCACCAGGCGCTGCCTTTGCTCTCATGGCTGCTGACCGACTGACTGTTGCTGTGGCGTTTCTTCACGATCATGCTGATGTACGCCTTCATGAGCTTGGCGATGTCCATGACCTGCAGGGGGCGACAGAGAGCGGCCGTGAGCCACAGAAAGCTTTTCACAGGAGGCAGCAGGTGGAGTTCATCGGCACCGACCATCTGGGTCTCGAACAGCAGCTCCCGGCCCTCCACGGCGATCTTGTAGGCGTTGGGCAGCGGCGCGCCGAAGGACAGGATGAGCTCGTAGGGGAAAACCTCCAGGGGCCACGGCTCGCCGCGTTTGTAGACGGAGATGGACTCCCGACTCACGCCGAGCCACAGCTCCGCCGGGAAGGCTCCGTCACGGCTCTGCAACCACAGAGGTCAGACGGGGTCACACGGTGTGCTCCATCAGCAGCTGAAGATTTCATCTTTATAATAATCATATTATGAATGAAGGTTTAGAAAACAAACAGAAAAATGAAGTGAAACTCTGGAACACAAAGTCTGAAGTCGGTTAATTTATTGTTACTGATATTGTTACATTTTCCCATTATTATTATTAGTACTGTTATTTTTGTTAAGGTTAATTATGTAATGAAGAACATTTTACTCTGGACTCATTTATAGATTTATTTACAGATTAACATATCTACTTAAATATGCTTTTTATTATTTTATTTTATATACAAGTCATATTTAAATCATATAAATTATATATAATATAAATTGCTTATGGTTATATTTGAATTTTCCAATATTCAACACTTTGGATGGATCATCTGTTCAGTAACTTCCTCTCTGGGATCAATAAAGTTGATTCTATTCTATTCTATTTCTATGCTTTTGTCTCTGCCGTATCAACAGAATCAGAATCTACTATGAATATTTAACAAACTGCTTTGTTTTTTTTGCACATTTCATTTTGTTTGTTCATTTAATCTTAATCCCTACATTTGATTTATTTCTATTACCATAAATAAAACCCAGAGCTGCTCCGACTAGATCAGTGGTGTCCAAACTTCAAGTTTCAAACTAATGTTGGTTTGAGAAAAAGTTTTTAAAAGGAGAAAATTCCCAATAATATTGTTTTTGCATTTTTAATGAGACAAAAGATCATTTCAAGATGCTGATTTTGGGCGGGAAGCGTTTGGACCAGAACGGCTTCATCTCGGCGCTCACCTCCACGTTGAAGAGCGTGGATCCGTAGCCCTGCCACTCCGTCACCAGCGCCATGTACTTGACCATGGCCTGCTCCTGGCTCACGCCCTGCAGCTTCCTCCACTTGTCCAGGACGCTGGTCCGGACGGCGGCCGCCTCCTCCCTCAGCCAGGCCTCCAGGCTGTTCTCCTCCTCCAGCCTCTGCCGGCTCAGCGATCCGCTCCTGAAGCTCCGCCGCAGCGTTCCCTCCAGGAAGCTGGAGCGTTTCCGCTCCGCCGTCCCCGAGCGCTCCGCCACAGAGCCGGCGCCGGCAAACGTCTTGGCCGAGTTCTGGACCCGGGTCCGCAGTCGAGCCATGGGGAACACCTGGGACATCTCGGGCACGGCGCTCTGGGGGTTCTGGTCGCCCAGGAGGTACTGGAGCCTGAGGGCGGCCAGGAACTGGAGCGTCTCCTCCGGGGCCGGATAGTGGCCCTGGATGACGGCCTCATGGGCCTGGAACCAGACCATCCAGTTAATTAGAACCATGAGGTAGGAAACCATCGCTACGTCCAATCAGAAGCAGGAACCAGAGATTCAGTTCATGTTGCATCAAACAGACTTTTGGTTTTCACCTGTTCGAACATGAAGGCGAACTCCACGCTGTCCTTGGGAACGCCGTCCGTGTCCAGGAAGCAGTACAGTTTGAAGTACAGCTTCCAGCCCGTGTTGCTTTCCTCTGCGCTCGCTGAAAGTCTGCAGCAACGATTCAGAACATTAACTGGAGCACAGAAGAGAAACAACATTCAGCTCAGACTGAAACTCAGAGGGTCTTACTTCTCAAACTTGGCGAGAACGTCGGCCACCACGGTCCGGCTCTCGATGGCTTTCTCTGAGGCCTCGTTGTGTTCAAACAGAGCGAACATGTTCCTGCTGTCCTCCATGGCCAGGCCGCGGATCAGCTTCTCCACCACCTGACAGACGGACGGAGAGGGATGGACATGAAAATAAAGACGCTGTTCTGATTAACTTCTAACCAACAACAGCTAAAATCTGACGACACTCCAATTCAGTTTCCATCTGGTGAAGAAGGAAGTTGCTCTCAGCGTCTTCAGAGGTTTGTGTGTCTTTTCTTTCTGTGTTCTTGGTGCAGCGCCCCCACAGGTCAGGAGGGGAACAGTTTGGTTTGACTCAGCAGATCAAGTGAACCACAGATGGTTCCTAACAGTTGAATCCTAAGAGCCTTTCCTGGCCAACTACTTGGAACTAAAACTTTCTTCTTTTCAAATGAATCACTGAATGAATCAGAACAAAAATCTATGACCAACCTGAGGTTTGGTCCTTTCTGTCTGTCAGAAAGCGTCAGTGGATTTGTGATGGTGAATCGGTTTTGGGTGTTACTGATGGGACCCACCTCCCCTGCAGTGGTGTGTGAGTTGATGGTGATCTTGCAGGAGCCTCCGCCGTGGCAGTGCACTGTGGTGCTCATCTCCTGCCGGGCCACGATGGAGCGGATTTCCTCCTGCGACGGCACGTTCTCCCTGGCCCGAGTCTTCTTCAAGGAGTCGAAGGCGAAGGCGGCGTAGCGGTCCATCTCTGAGGCGGGGAAGAGCTCTCTGGTCCTGCAGAGATCACATCCATGTTACAGGTCAGACGTAAACCAGACGGGTAAAACAAACCCATCAGGCCGATGGTCTGACAATGCAGAATTTAAAGACCTGTCAAGCATTTTGAATGTTTTTCCACTTCTTCTTGAGTAGAAAAACTCCAACAGGGCTTCCAGCCGTAGCGTTTAAAAGAAGCATCCAGTTATTTTTCTGCAATAAGTTCATGTTTTTTTGGTGTCTGGAAAATGAGCCATTCCAGGACGGGATGTCCTGAAACATTCTGTCCTGGAGTTACTAGGTACTGCCTGTCGCCTAGCAACTCCAGCTAACCTCAGCCTGTCGCCTAGCAACTCCAGCTAACCTCAGCCTGTTGCCTAGCAACCCTAGCTGGGCTCTGCCTGTTGCCTAGCAACCCCAGCTAAGCTCAGCTTGTTGCCTAGCAACCCCAGCTAACCTCAGCCTGTCGCCTAGCAACTCCAGCTAACCTCAGCCTGTTGAAAACTAATTTTTGTACTAAAGGTTGTTTTTTTATGTTTGAACCTCTTGTATGGGGGCGGGGCCTCAGATGACGAGGTCTGGAGTTATGACATCACAGCTCACGTTCTCTTTTTTATAGGATAAGTATTTTGGTGTTGAGCATTTTAAAAAAGTTTTCTAAATAAAGGGAAAGAGGTTAACACCTGGTAAAACCAGCAGCCTGTTTCATTTGTGGTACTTGTAATATTAGCCTCTAGTTATAGATTTCTTAAAGTTTTTTCATTTCCACCATAAATGTACTTTTTGGGTTAATAAATGTGGTAAAAATTAAAAAGTTAAATTAGTGAAATAATAAAGCTCACCTCTTCAGGTGGAACTTCAGGTATCTCAGGACGCTCCGTGAGGGCATGAAGGTGCAGCACATGCAGGCCAGGATCTTCCAGCTGCAGAGGTTCCCCGGGCCGCCGGGCTGCGGCGGCCGGGCCGTCTGCTTGATCAGCTGGCAGTAGAGCTCGTCACGCAGCGGCTTGAGCTCCTGGCCCGTCTGCAGGATGCCCTGGATGATGGCGACCGGGTCGGCCACGCCGTCCAGGTGCTGCAGGGAGCCGAACACCCGCAGGGCTTCGTCCTGCAGGGTGGTGTAGCTCCGACTGCGTGACGCTGGGTGACGGAGGAACAGGAAGATGAAATTCAGGCAGGTCAAGTTGGTTTTTGTTTATAGACTCTGATTCTTAAAACAACATTTTCCACTCTGCCTGCCAGGTTTGTGGCTCACCGCTCAGCTGGATGTCTCCGTACGGCAGTGGCAGCAGCGGGGAATGCAGCGGGTGGTGGCTGTAGCGGAGGATGGGGTTCCTCTTGTAGATCTGCTCCACCACCTCTGAGTTCAGACAGTTCTCCTGCAGACAGAACCACAGCTCTGGGTCAGAACCTTTACTTTGCCTCTCTAACTGAAAGGTTAGGTGTGCTAATCAGCTCAGCTAATGCTAAAGCACTACACCAACATGCTGTTTAGTGGAAGCTAATGCTAAGGCGCTAACTTCAAACATACTTTATTCATCTTGGTTTCTGCTGTTTGTTTTGTTTCTGAATGTTTCAAAGACGACGTGATGAGAGGAAACAGAAATTCTGCTTTAACCGTCAAAATAAGAGCGTTAATGTAAACGGTTCACGACTTTAAAGTATTTTTAACAGCTGATGATCAAAACTTCAACACAAACGTCCAACTGTTACAAAAGAGCCGAGTAAATTACCGCCTTAGATTTAAAAATGTTTAAAAATGTTTCTTTAACAACACGTGAATTTCTCTCTGGGATTAATAAAGTATATTCATTCATTCATTCATTCATTCATTCATTACACCCAGCTTCAGTCACACAGAGAAAGATGTGTTTTCAAAGTGAAAACACATCGCTAACCCTTCCTTTCAAAAAAGGAAGAAAAAGCAAAAGTTTCTGTCATGAAACCGACAGAAGGAGGATTATAGAAACAGAAGGTGAAGCAGCATTTATGACAGATGAATGTAATAATTATTGAATAGTGAATAAAAGTGAGAAAAAAAACGTTCTGAAAGTCGATGTTTCTTTCCGTATTTTGTGACGGTGAGGCTGTTAAAGTTTTTCTCCCACCCTGATGTCCTGGATGAGCTGCTGGGTCGGCGTGTCGATGGGAGCTTTGGTGTCGATGACGTTCTGGATGGAGCTGGCCCAACGCGTGGCTTCGTTCAGCAGCTTACAGTACAGCCGGTACGAGTGTTTCCGCCCGTAGACGATCACGTTCCAGTATCCTGCCGCGGAGAGTCGTGTTAAAACAACGGGAACCGGGACGTGAACCCGTCAGTGAGTCGCTCTAACCCACCGGTCTCCTTGTAGAGCTTCTCATCGGGCTGCACCACGGAGCAGAGGCTGTTCAGAACCAGAGTTCCCAGTTTCAAGGCGTTCCGCTCGGAGCTCTTATAGTAGTCCAGGGAATTGTGGGTGAGCAGGAACCAGCGCTTCTTCAGCTTCAGCGAGGCCTTGGTGCTGTTTTTCATCTCTTTGTGCAACCAGCCTGGAGGAAAAACAGCATTTCATGTCCTTCAGGGTTTACCTGCATAAAACTCCTGCTTCATTTTTCATGCATCTTAGTTTCTTTTGTAAAACATTTGTTCAGTTTTAAATATTTATCTTCTGTTTCGATTTTTTGTTTTGACCAAACTTTGTTCTGGATGTAGCTCCATACAGCAGCAGCTTTTTAAACCCTTCAGCAGTGAAGCAGTTGGTTTTTCTCAGACGTTGAGCTCAAATATCATTTTACTGACTGAAGTAGGTTTGATTTTTTTCCATTTCTGCTTATTTTTATGGTTTATGTCAACTTTCTGCTTTTGTTACTGTGGGGATGTAAAATGATAAACTTTAAAAATAAGCTACGAAAGAGAAACTGTAGAAATCCACTTTGAATCTCCAGATTGTGTTAAGACCTTAATGAACAGGTTCTGCTCCAGTAGCAGTCTGTGCTGCTTGTCTCCCTCCTGAATCGTACCTCTGATGATGAACTCCTGCCCGTCGACGCGCGCGTCTCCTTTGGAGCGCTGCAGCAGAGTGATCCAGTGGTGCATCTCCTCGGGCGTGTCGGCGTTGCAGTGCAGCACCCGCTCCGCAGTGATGATGACAAAAGAGTTGGGTCTAATTTTAACAGGACAAGCTTACAGTCAGACAGCCACCAGATCTGGGAGTTTGATAGAGTTTGACCTGAACAAACCAATAACACACCTTTCTGGATTATCTGACGCACAAACCGAGTCGATCATGCCCACATCCAGCGTTCCCTGAGGGCAGACAGGTGAGGATGAAGGATTACAGGTAGAGGAAGTCGCGTCTTTGCTGGATTTGTTTTGCAGATATTCTGCTCAACTCACCACGGCGTTCTGCGGATTGGCCTGCTCATCGTGCATCTCGCTGATCTCCTGTTCTGTGGAGCCGTGGACCTGACTCAGCACGCTGAACCACTGACTGTAACCATGGAAACGCAATCATCAGCCACACGTCACAGCAGCAACAACGCTTTCAGCTGCAGAGGCCATGTCTGCAGAACTGCAGCATGTTAGCAAAAACACCTGATAGCAACTGCAGAGCACAGCAGTGGAGAGGTGGTGATGTGGGACACGTTTAATTCGACCTCCGACTGTTCACCATTCATTTTTCTCTGACTCATTTATTCACAGATGGTTCTGCAGAACATAACTCCAAATTAAATTCCTAATAAAATTAGGAATTTAATTTGTCTCTCTCAGTCTCTCTCTGCACAAGCAGAATTAAAATCCTAATAACTCCTAATAAAATTCACTTATTAGCTGATTTCTTTCATAGTTAATGTTGAAAATATTCTTTAAAAAAAATCAGTTTGTGAAGCTGAAATTCCTACGAGCACAATTCATGTTTTTGGTGCCGACTGGGTGAAACCCAGAGAGGTTGGATGAAAACAGACTGGTCTAAATGATTTCTACTGGTTGACAGATTCAGGTCTATTTGGTGTTGGAGCTGCTAAAACAGAAAGTTACAAGTTTTCTAAAGTGAGTCTCAAGTCTTTGCAGATTTCAGAAATTCACCAGGTGGGTTCATTTTTCAGGTTGGAGCGTTGGCCTACTGGGGAAATTATTCATAAACAATCCTGACAAATATAAGAGTTTGTCAAATCAGACGAACTCTGACGACATCAAAGTTTCCTCCCGTCTCAGACTGGATTTGGTCTCTGCTGTTGGAGAGTGAGCGGCGTGTGAAGACACACCTGGCGTCCTCAGCAGACTCTGCGATCAGGTGGTAGGTCCTCTCTGGCATCACGATGTCGATACCGTTCTCCTTACCCGTGTTGTCAACGATTTCTCTGCAGAAATCAAAAGAGTTCTTAGAAGCAGAACCAGGATTTGATCATGTTTACTAAAATTGCCCTTTGACCTTACTTGGCATTGTGCATGTCAAGCACTCCCTTCATCTTCTCCTCGCTGTCGTTCTCAAAGTACATGAGCCGGCTCTGCCGCAGCACGAACCAGCGGCGCTTCCAGTTGCGGCGGGACAGCGTGGAGGAGCCGCCTCCCTTCTTGTGCAGCCAGCCCTGCTTCAGAGCTTCCTGCTTGGCCCGGAACCACAGGAAGGTCTCGTCCTTCAGAACGCACCAGCGCCGCTTCCACGTGTTTATCAGGCCCCCTGAAGACGAGGCGACAGGACTGTAGTTCCTGCTGCAGCGAGGAGAACGGCTCCCAAAGTGTTCAGAGTGAATTCAAGGAGCTACCTTTGATGAAGAGGAAGCTGTGGAAGTATGGCAGCGTGACGCAGCTGTAGACCGAGTCCCGTCGATACGATAACTCATCGTCTGTGTCAAACCGGTCAAAGTCGTCTTCACTGTCCTCAAACTGCAACGAAAGTCAAAGGAAATGATTCAGCAGTTTTCCACCGAAGCTCCATGGGATTTAAATGAGTTTTAACACTCAGCAGTAAAAGTGAGGCTCATGAAGCACAAGACATCCTGAACAACATGATCTGATTATTGTGACTACAAACTGTGACTAGCTGCGGTGCATGGTGGTGGAGGGCTGGTGATGTGGAGGTAACGTCTGTCGGTCTGACGGTTCGGGGGTCGTGACTCACCGACGACTGGGCGCCCTCGGAGCTGAAGCGGTAAGCCCCTGAGCTGTTGCACGTTCCCACGGAGCCCCGGTAATCCGGAGACCACTGCCCGCTGTGGGAGTTGGAGAACGCCACGCTGCCGCTGGACACGATGGCGCCCTCGTCGTAGTCGTCCTGGTCGTAGTCCGAGTCCTCGTCTGGAGGGATCAGCTCCACCAGGTCGTCGGACGGCGCCTCGGACGACGCCTGCGGGCGACAGAAGGCGGAGTCGCCGCTGGACGAGACGCTGTGGGCGGCCGGCGGCAGCGGCTGGTGGAGCAGGGTGGTGAGGGGCATCGCTGGGATCGGAACGTCGTTGGCGTACGGGTCTTCTTCAGAGGAATCGTCGCTCGTCCGGATTCCGCTCGTCCGCTGGCCGTCGGAGTGGCCGTGCTCGCTCGGGTTGGGAGAGTCTTTGAAAGCCTCGTCGTCGGCTCCGAACCCTTCATCCACCTCCTCTTCGTCGTTGCCTCTTCTCCCTCCGTTCTCCTTCTCCTCTTCCTCCCCGACGCCCAGCGAGCTCTCAATGTTCCTCACACACTCATCAATCTCGTCGAAGTTGAGCGAGTCCAGGAACTGCTGCGCCGCCTTGCAGGCCTCGTCCTCCAGCCGCTGCAGCTCCTGATCCCGGAGGCGCTGCAGGCGGTGGAGCGACGCCTCCGTCAGGGACAGCTCCTGCTGCTCCTTCTGCCTCTGCAGAGCCTGGATCTCTCGCTCCAGCCGGAGGATCTCCTCCACCTGGGACGCCTCCTGGGGGCGGATCGCCTCCTCCTCCTCGAAGACCGAGTCCAGCTCCTCCGGTGTTTCTGGTAAAGCTGCAGCTGCTTCCTCCAGCTGAGACTGAGTAAAAACTAGAGAGTCCAGCTCTTTGAAGTGCTGCAGCTCTTTGGATCGCTGCAGCTCCTCGGCGTGCTGCAGCTCCTCGGCCTAGAAACAGAGGAAAACCATAAAACTCTTTGATGGAAACACTTTTTGGACAATGGTGAGTTAGCTGAGATGGTTTCTTTATAATATTTCATCTTTGAAATTTCTCACTTTCATAACATAACGTTTGTATTCCAACGAAGCTCATTTTGTAGAAATGTTTAGGATTAAATTGTCAAAATTAATTGGACTCTGTATTTAACTTGACTAAACACCACCAGTGTCTTTCTGCTCCCAGATTTAAACTGTGAAACAAACAACATGATGTTTTCCACCTCTTTGGCGCGTCGCTCCGCCTCCAGTCTCAGTCTCTCTCTGCACAAACAGAAACAGCCAAACGTCAGCGTTTATCGGCAGGCGGGTTGGAGGAGTAACTAGGACCAACGTCACCTCTCCATCTCTTCCTCCATCTTTCTGCGGCGCTCCTCCTCCTCCTCCCTCTTCCTCCTCTCGTCCAGCAGCCGGCCGACGGCCCGGCGGGCCAGCTGGCCCCTCAGGCGCTTCTGGAAGGTGAGCGCGGCCCAGCGGAGCAGCAGGAACTTCCTCCTCCAGTAGAAAGCCCGGTAGTTCTTCTGAATGACCACAATGCACTGCAGCAGCCTCCTGTACTGCTTCCTGGAGGCGAAGCCGCATAAAACGATCCTTTAATGTGGATAAAAACTTTGAGTTTATGAGTGAAGAGGTAGAGAGCGTACCGGGCCACGTAGCCCAGGACGTGGGCCTGGATGATCATGGCTGCTTTCAGCACCTCCACCTCCCTCTGCTTCTCCAGCCGCTGCTCCAGAGACTCTCGGAGGAAAACCTGAGAAGGCAGGAAAACACAATTCATGAAGGATTCTGCTTTCACGCTCTTCATCTTCACAACATTTAATGCAAAAAATCCACAATAATTATCCAAATGATCCAAGAACTTCCTACAAACTATGAAGGAAAAAAGCCTCATTTTTACAAACATGTTTGTATAAAAGTCTGAATAAACAAACATTCAGCTGGGATCACATGTTTACATGAAATCAAGGCAGGTTCATAATTATTCATACACCTGAACCTGTCGAAATAAAAAATGGATCAATTCATCACATAATACATTTAAATAAGCTCAATCATTTCCATTCTGATGAATAATTTTTTAAGAGTCATAATTAATTTTATTTATGGTTTCAGTTTTAAGTGTTTTTTTATTTCTGTTTATTTCTTATTTCTATTATTTCTAACCGACTCGTCTGTTTTAATCCAGAGCAGATATTATTCAGCTGTGACTCACCCTGGATAAAAGATTTAAAATCTTTTATTTTAAATCCCTTCCAGAAAATCCAGATCTGAACGTTTGGTGTTAATCAAACCCAGAACCTCGTCATTCATCAGATCACAGCGGCGAGGCGTTCCTGCCACAGCGCCGTGTGAAAAGGCCGGATCTACTGAGCAGCTGGCTGTTTTATGAGCCAAACCGTCGATACAGGAACCGGACCCACCGGGCCGGCCGGGTTAATCCGAGTGGGGAGGAGGAAAATGAGATACGGGACACGATGTCAGGCGGCCGAAACGACGGGAAAATATCAGAGGACTGGGAGAACAGATTTCTCTTGTTGAATGAGGAGCTCAGTGTGTGTGTGTGTGTGTGTGTGTGTGTGTGTGTGTGTGTGTGTGTGTGAGGGTGTGTGTGTGTGTGCGTCATTGGTGAATCCTGAACACTGAGGCACTAAAGAGATTTTCTGAGGAGACGTAACCTCGTCTGGATGCAGGTTAATTAACTCCTGGCGTTAGGAAACCAGAGGAGATGTCTTCCAACTGTCATGCAAATTTTGAGCAAATGTTTAAAATGTAATAAAAAGAAAAAAAGAAGCGAATCAGCTGGGACACAGAGAGCATGACTTCTTATTGGGTTTGGCTGTAATAAACAGGAAGTAGAGCCAGAGGAGGACAGATCTCAGGAAAACAGAGTTTTCTCCTCCCAGCTGGAGGGAAAGTTGCTACATCAGAACTTATTCAATAAAAGTTTCCATCTCCCTTTTTAGTGCATTAAGTCTCTTTTGGAAAAGTCAAAACCTTTTTTGTTAAATTAGAAAGTTTTCAGCCACTTTTCAATTACAAATGTGAGTAAAACTTTGTTGATATTCTGCAAAAGTTGAAAAAACAACTTTGCAATTTCTGTTTTGATCAAAGAAACAAAATGACACATAAATAAATCACTAAAACATGCCGTCGTCCTCATACCTTCTCTGTTGATCAGTAACATCTGGATGTTGATCAGTAACATCTGGATGTTGATCACATGACTCATGTGATGCAAAACAAGTATTTCCATTGCTGTTCTTTGCAAAATGCAATAATTTCTACACAGCTGAAAAACCACTTCCTCCTAGAGGAACGTTTTATTTTTATCAGAAATTGTGAGATTATTCAAAATTGATGCATTTCCATTAAGCAAATGTATTTTTGTTACTCCAGTTTGGATAGTTGTACAGTTAATGGAAATGCATCTATTTTTAATTTGCTGTTTCCACCAACTGTTTCTAATGCGATACTTTAAAATGCTCATGAATAAAAAATGTTGATGGAAACACGGTTAATGTGAGAGCAAAATGAAAACCTGCTTTTTCTGGAACCTGTTCAGAACCTCAGCCAATCACAGGACAACAGAAAGCAACAGAAAGCAACAAACCCGTCCTGGATCATCATGGATCAACATGGAAACATGAAACCTCCCTGAACAAGTTCACACATTTGCATCCTGATGAGTTGCACAACAAATCCTCTTTAATCATTACTGTGTTAATTAGCACAACAAAAAGCTCGGCTAAGCCTCGCTGCGTTTGATTCTTGCTGCTCCGGGTCGGGTCGGGCCCTCAGAGGGAACAGAGCCACGCGGCGCCGCTTCCCGGCCACAAAATTAAGTTCCAGGCTCTAAAGGCACAAAGCAGAGCTCAGAGGCAACAGTCGGGACATGTGCCGACTGAAAGGAGCTGCAGGCCGTAAATCTGTCTGAGGGACAAAGTGGAGGAATCCCTCAGAGGGACACAGCACTGATTTAACAGCGGCGCCGACTCTGTGGCCCAACGACAGCAGGAGGCAGGAAACAGTCAGGTGATCACAAATAAGACCTGGTGTTCAGGTTTCACACTGGAAACCACAAAACTGCAAAAAGAGAAAAGTTGAAGATGTTTGTACGTTTGGCAGCCATGATGGCTCAGATCTCCACAGCTTTACAGCACAGCGCCCCCGGTGGACAGACTGATGAATGGTTTCTCTGCAGGTCTGAGTATGGAGGCGCGTCAACATGTTAAACCGGTTCTACCAATCTGCTGGAAACTGAACAGGAAATGTATAAAATCTCTACTTAACTTTCATCAGTGATTGTTGGAGTTAATATTACACTGGAATATTAGTCATGCAGATTCTTACAGGTCTTTTCTTTTCCAGATTTCTACAAACTTAAAATTAGAACTCAGTCACCTCTCCAGAATATTTTGTAAGTGTTTCAGTAAGTCCAGAAGGAAAAGTGGAAGGATGTGCTGCGTAAGTCAGTAAGGAAACATGGATGAAAACTGAATGAAAACATGGAAGGAAGAAAGGAGGAAGTGAGGAAGAAAGAAAAGCTTTTCAGACTTTGAAAATATCTAAATAAAATTCCGTATTTTTCCATGTTTTTATTTCTCTTCCTTGGGTTCCAAGCCAACATCGACACACACAGGTTTCTCCCTCCTGCAGCGACACACAGTCCTGCTGTGGTCGGTGGTCTGTGTCCCCCATCTGTCACTTTCCCACCCCAATCACACAAACTCACCCCGACACACACACACACACACACACACACACACACACACACACACACACACACTCACACTCTGGCAGTAGCCATTCTTCCTGATCCGGTGTGGTGGAAGTAGAGAATGACTGAAGAGTGGATCCAATAACTGTGGCGTTCCATGCTTCAGGTGATGCTGACCTCGGTTACTCACACACACACACACACACACACACACACACACACACACACACACACACACACAAAGGCAGCGGCTCTGAATGGCTCCATGGAGCTGAATTTGTAGGACACATGAAGCCAAATTAAGCCTGGAGGGAGAGAAGCCAGAAAGGATTGGCATCTCTCCAGAGGCGGCCTGAATCTCCGTCCAATCAGGTTCTGTGTTGGCGAGGAGAAGACGTTTCTACCGATGTTAGCCGGAGGCAAAAAGGGCAGTGGAGCATTCAGGAACTCAGCGCTTAACAGCAGAGAGTCGATATTTCTGCAGACTGAGCAGAAGGCATGGAGCTCACCGCTGATAGGCAGGAAACGCAAATCCACAGAGAAATGTTTGAGAAAATTAATTTTCTGGCTTCAGTTAGTTTTTAAAAAACCCAGGAAAAATTTACCAAGTAAAAATGTTCCTCTGGTGTTCTTTGAAGCCACTCAACTGTTTAATAATTTTTTTCTAAATGACAATAAAACCCTCAGATTGACTTTTTTTTTTTTTTGTTTAGTTTTTTTTTCTTTTTTTTTTAGTTTTAGCTCAAAGCAACGGGAAAAAAAAACAAATTTTTTTGGTCGACTTTCCTGAAAATAATTCAACACGAAGAGAGAGGGAAACTGTGAAAACACCAAAAGGTTTGGGCCTTACTTTGGTCTTGCCGAGCTGCCAGTCTGCACTGCTGCTGTCATAGAGGTGCAGCAGCTGCTTGCAGCGCCCCCTCTGGTCGTCTGGAGTCAGGACGCCCCTCATCAGGACTTTGTACCTGAAGAAGAGCGAAACGTTAAACTAAACAGAAACGTGTTCATCTTCTTATGGCAACACATCAATACTGAATTTATTAATGAGCAGTAAAAACCACGTGATTATTATTATTATTTCTATTTTTTTAACATTTTGTATTTTTGAACATGAAAAAAAACAAGATAAATCAACATACATCTAAAAATAAATACATAAATGAATAAACAAAAACAAAGTAAAGCAACAATCAAAATAGACAAACAACAAAAACTCAACATAACAATTGTTATATTATTTATTCTACATCAAAACTATTAAAATAATAACAGCTTTGACATTATGTTGAAGCAAAAATAATTTTTTTAATATAAAACATAAAAACTGTAAGGCATACTCTGAAACTTCGGGGGAGATTTCAATACTACAAAATTATGACAAACGCAAAAACGTGAACAATGAATGAGAAACTTGAGTTGCATCAAACTTTTGTTGTATTTTAAGAAGATTTTATTTGTCTGTAAAATTTGTTAATCTTAAAAAAATACATTAAAAAACCAAAGTCCATTTGCATCGATCGTTAGCTTGCAGGTTATATTTAACCAAAATCATCAATGGGGCCATAAATGAGCCCCCGCACCACACTTTGATACCCCTGAATTAGAAAAAAGTAGAAACTGATTGTGTGTTCAAGTATTTCTGCTGCGTGTCCGAGTGTTTGGACTTGTGTAAATCTGGTTCAGACCTGGAGCAGAAGTCCTGGAAGGATCTGCGGACCGGGAAGCCGCTGCGCCGGATCTTCACTGTTTCCAGCATGCCGGAGTACCTGAGCTGGTTCAGAACCACCGTCTGGTCGAACTGGTCAGGCATCTGCAGGAGAAACAGGAGAAACATCAGATGACTAAATTAACCCGCGCCCCCTGCCGGAGTGACAGGAATCTGTGTGTTATTATCTAACAGGATGTGATACAGACGTTCCTCTGCCCTCATAATCACAGACTGATCTATGACTGCTCTGGCTGACCTTTTCAGCACTGAACGTCCTTTTGATGGCTGTGAGGATTGATTCTGGAGGTCTGGTTTGACTCAATATCACAGCCACAAACACTGTGCTTCCTGGGTATTATGAGGCTGATAACAACATGTCTGGAGGTGATGAATGGAAACAAAGAGGCAAAAAGCAAAACATTAAAGCTGCAGGATGCAACTTTTATATATATAAAAAAACATTTTTTAACATATTTTTAAAAATTGCAACCATGTACACACAGTTTGTTATGAGACAGATAATCTGTGAAAAGATTGATCTCTGTTCTATTATTACTGTTAAAAAATGCACCGCTCTCGACCAAAATCAACCAATCAGAGCCTCCATTACAGCCTCAGCATTCACAACAACGACTGCGACTGACAGCGCTAAGACCCGCCTCCTGGCTCTGATTGGTTGCTTCTAGTTCGGCAGAGGAGCTTGATGTTGTGATAGTTTCAACAAATATGTAAAAAAAATAATTTTTATAAACTGCAGCTTTAACAGTTTTATAAACCTTCAGACAAGCCAGCAGTCCCAGCACACGTAGCACTGAGATACCAGTGACAGAGCGGCATTCAGAGGAAGCCTTTCTCTGAGGCGACGCTCGTCACCCTGTAACCCCGGCGGGCGTAAGCGGGGTGGGGTTAGCGCCATATAAGTGGGAGCTTTCATTCCCTCTGGTAATACCCCCTTTATTCAGCAGGTCTCCCCTGATAGCCGCTGCTGGCCCATTTGGGTCGACTAGAAGGGAGGCCAACTCCCCAGCAGACCCTCCCTGGCCGATTGAATGGAGGCATTTAATGCCACCGGCCGCAGGGAGCTCTTCGTTAGCATAATTAGCATTAGCATACGGACGGCGATGCGGCCGAACAAAGCGGGCGGTGTCAGGACGACGTCCTCTGACTCCCGCATCTGTCTTCATTCACCGTCGTTTCCTGTTTCTGCTTCGCCTTCAGGGAGTTCAGAGATCCTTCCTCTGGTCAGAACAAGACTCCGTGTCCCACATCCAGATCCAAAAACCTCAGAGCTTTAATAAAACATCTATGGCAAATATTTCTATGCTAACAATAGCTCAATATCAGCTGGACCAATAAAAGTAACATTCAGGGATTTGATGGATGGAGGGATGGATGGATGGAGAATAAATAGATGAATGGAGGAATGGATGGGTGAATGGATGGATGGATGGAAGAATGGATGAATGAAGGGATGGATGGATAAATAGATAGATGAATGGATGGATGAATAGATGGATGGATGAATGGACGAATGGAGGGATGGATGGATGGAGGAATGATGGATGGATGGAAGAATGGATGAATAGATGGATGAATGGACGAATGGAGGGATGGATAGATGGATAGTTTCAGTCTTGAACAGTTTCCATATGAAATGAAATCTCGTTTTCTATCCTTCCAATATGTTTTTGCTCATAAATAAAAATCTTAACCAGTTCTTCCTTGTTGGTATTTCGTTAGTCTGCAGTAACAGGAAGTGGTAATAAGTAACAACAGGACAATCAGGCGCCTCCAGCAGAGGGAATCCTCTGGTCCTCTGCTGACTGACGGATGACAACAATAGCTGCTGCCTCAGCCTGACGTCTCCAGAGATCGGTGCATTCACAGGAACAAACGGGGGCGTGGCGGTCTGCCACTGGGGGGCAAACATGTGGGGGCAGCTGAACTCAGGGTTCGCTGTCCATCTCTCAGCCCAATCAGACGGCATGGAGAGCTGCAGAGCTGTTTCCTGTATCAGCAGCAACTCAAAGCCTCCCAATAATCCCCTGATCAGATAACAGGATTCACTCTGAAGTGTTGGCACGTAAAAAAAATCTAATTATCTCATGACATTTCAAAGAATGACATTTTCCTTCCCCGTCTGAGACTTACAAAGTTCACGCTGTCTCATGGGACAAAATGTAAATAAGTTATCACCAAACTGAAAATCCATCTGGTTCAATTAAAGGTTAATTAATGCAGGTTCAATCTAATAACATCTCCAATATGCTGTGAATAAAGCAACACGGTTTTACCAGCAGAAGCGTCTGCATTGACCTTATTGTAACCCTTAAGTTTCTAATATGAGACTGCAGCTGCACATTACAAAGTAATGTTAAAACTAACCTGATTACCCACTGTTAAGGTTTGAAGTATGAGACGTTTCTACATTCCTGCTTTGACCCACAAACTGAGAGCGATGAAATCCCTGAAGCTGCTGTTTGAGACACTCGGTTCTGACGGAGGGATCCATCAGAACCCTGGAAGATCAGTCCAGCCCAGCAGGAGGAACAATGGCGCTGGGCGTTAAGTGCAGATAAATCCAAACCAAACTGTCTCTTTTGGACTTAAAGACGGGTCTGTTTGAAGAAGGATTGGATTGGAAAAGCAGCAGCACTCAACATGCCTGCAGGGGGCGCACTGTGCAGATGAAACCCACAGAGAAGCAGCAGCTCACTGCATGGTGATACTATGATCAATATGTGGTATTGATCATTAACAATAACAGCTGGTTGTCAACCTGATGGACAGAATGGATAGGAAGATGAGGATGGATGCTGATGGATAAACATGGATGGATGGATGACAGAAAGAAAGACAGATGGATGGAAGAGTGGAAGGATGTATGGAGACTATTATTTCCAGTCTAAATCACTGATCATTTGATTATTTTTTCTCTGAATCAGAGGATCTGATGTTTGATCTCAGTTAATCTTCAGAAACCTCCAGGTCTGAGGCTGGCCATAGAAAATCATCTCTAAAGGATTTCTGTGCTGTCCAGAAATGAAACTGGGAATCCAGTTTCTGCAGCTGCAGGTGAAATCAGCAGATTGCTTAAAGGCTGAACAGCAAAATGTGATGATGACAGAATTCAAATAATTAGATTTTTCTTCCACTGATATCGGGCTGGACCAAAGAACATGTCTGTTTTTTTAAATTAATTATTCAAAACTGTACAAGTGACACTTTAGAAAGATAAAACACTGCAATTAGGTAATTATATCCCAATATAGCATCACAGATTGATAGTGTAGGGAAAATAATCTGCTTTAAGTAGAAGTGTAATCTCATTAGAAAGAGAAGAGACCAGAATGCCCCTTCCTCTTCATTAACCTGTCATTTACCGAACAGCCGGCTCATCCCATATCCAATCTCATTAATTTCATGCCCTCCAGGTCTGATAATAATCACAAAGATAAGCTCACTGGCTTCATCTCAACTATTATAAATGACCATGCATCATTTCAGAGCTGAAAGCCTTCATGTTCAATTATCCTAGAAAGGAAACAGGGAACATCGGAGGAGCCATGTGCAGAAAAATGCACCAAACACTTTCAGCTTTACAGCTTTGACTCGTGTTTCAGTTCCAAACACAAACTTCAGGATGTTTCTAGATGTTCGGACAATCTCCTGCAGCTTGATGCTAACGCCTAACAGGTGATTGAGAAAGTTGTGGAGCTCTCTTCAGACATCTAAAGGCTCACATTTTATAATCCAGACAAAACTACCAATTACAACTTTCAGACAACGTAAGAAGCTTGTTTTGTGTGTCAAACACAGATTCATCCAATTTTAATATCACAGCTGCAAATTTAAACCCTGTTCACTTACAAACACCCCCCTTCAGATCTGCATCAGGTCTCACCTTGCATCTTAGCGTCTCCTTTCCCTACAGGATTCCTTTCCTTCCAGACCCGACAGAAACTTCCCAAAGCTGCGGCTCCTCTGCGCTCTGCTCCTCCAGCACACCGACTCCTTCACACACATTCATCCACCACGGAGCCAAACAAAGGCTTGCAAACCCACAGCTCCACTCCCCCTTTTAACGTGGGGAGGGAGGGAGGGGGGGCGCGTTGTCATGGAGACGCATCTCCTGCTGAGGCCAATTTGTTCTGGCCACTTGTAGGGTCTGACTGCGTGTGTGTGTGTGTGTGTGTGTGTGTGAGGGAGGAAAAGGGCTGGATGTTTACATTTAAACGTGTCCAACCAGAGCAGCTGACTGGTCTGGTGAAGTGGTCAAACTGGACCGGGTCGGAACAGAAAATACTAAAATAATTCAAATAATCAATAGTTATATGGATATTTTGATTTTTAAACGGGCAAAACTTGAAACATTTTGGGAAAAATGTTAAAAATGCAGTAAAAACCTCGTCTAATATGGAACAAATTGGTGAAACACTGAGTTCCTCTAAATCAAGGCTAACACCCACCTGGTAATGCTGCTTTTGGATTTTAATAACTGAACAATGACCAATATATTGGTTATTAATTAGCATGATGTTTTTATCGATCTGCCTTGTTGCTGAATCGTGACCCTGATTTTCTTTATCAGTTTCATCTACATTTTTACATCATTCACATTTTCCTCATATTTTTACTGTCTCCTGTGAAAAAGTCCCAGACCTGCTACTGGTCCATCATTATTACTGTCACTTCACATATAAACACAAAGACTGCTGCGCTGCCAGCAGACCAAAGAGTTGCTATGGTGACGAGTGAGCAGCTGTTGTTCTGACAGCGTTTAGGAACCAGAGAGGCTTTTTAGTAGTTCTGTCTTCATCGTGTCTTTGTGCAGAACATCCTGTCATCTAGATGAGCTGGATGTCAGCGAACACAGAGACAAAATAAGACACAAAGGCTGAGGTGGAGTTCTTTTGTTTCCTCTGAAGTCATTTCTGACTGACGGAAACAAGAAACAAACTTCAGTAATTATTTTAAGGAGGAACTCAAGATTAGCCTGGTTGTTTTTTGGGGGGGTTTGCCATTTTTCAAGCTAGAAAAGTGTGAATATCCTTCAGAAATCTGCTTTGATGGTAACTGTCCACTAAAACGCAAATGCCTTGTTTATGGGAAGATGCACAGTATTGTAATGTACGGTGAAGAACATTATATATTCTGCCACTACGTTGATATTTCCATACATTCTCCACATGATTATTTTAAACTTAACTAAACATGTTTAACATAATTTTTTCATGTTCTGCCTTTAATCAAACTCAAATCTTAAATCTGCTGTTTTGCAACACAGAGTAAAGCAAAGCTTCAGTTTTGTCTGTTTTCCTTTCAGTCCATGCTCTTCTTTTAAGCCTGAGCTTTAATCTGATTTTAATAAACATCCATGAATAAACCTCTAATTGCTGAACATTCAACCTCTTTTGAAACTGCTTTCACTTGAACCCCCCGTCCTCCTTTGACACCTGCTCTGAATCAAACAGGCAGATAACTGGGGTCCCTCTCAGGGGTTTGGGGGCTGTGTTACTTTGACCCCGGTTTCCCCCCTGGGGAGACGCCAACATGCTCTCCACCTCACTACATTAAGCTCCACTCAGAGGTCATCAGGCCTGTTTAACATTCGATCTGAGGAAAGGTCCAGATGGCCGTTCTTCATAAAACGTGCTGACTGCAAACATTCAGCAGAAACAGTGAGGACAGTTTTTGTTTGTATTTCTTTGCTGCATCAAAGCTAGCAGACTATTGGGAAACCTTTTCAATGTATTTGTTAGAGCAGCAGAGGTCAGCTTGTGGGTTTCCATTTCAAATGACTGAATGTAATGTGAAATGTACAAGTACTGACCGTTTGCAACTACCAGTCATTGAAGGCGCCGTGATGATGGATAGAAGTGAGAGTGAGTGCTTTTAGAAGAGGCACAGATAATATCAGATCTGATGTCATCAGGGATGACTGTAATGTCATCAGGGATGACTGTGATGTAATCAGGGATGACTGTGATGTCATCAGAAATGACTGTGATGTCATCAGAAATGACTGTGATGTCATCAGAAATGACTGTGATGTCATTGATGACATCACAGGCTGTTACATCAGAAGCCCTTGAATAAAAAAGTTGCTAGCTCAGCGCAGCATTGCTACCATGGCACGTAGGCGACGTCGTGAGCAGCGCTCCTCCTGAGCGTGGGAGGAGGCGATACTACAGGCGTAGGAGGCGCAGAAGCGGCTACTATCGCCGTAGACGCAGAAGGTACCGCCGGCGTCGTCGTTATTACTAGTCGCTAACGTTGACCATGTAGCAAGCAGTTTAAAAACCACAAAAAAATTATAAAAAATAATTAAGAAATAAATAAAAAAATATTTCTTAATTATTAATTTAAAAAGTATATATAAAAAATATTTTTTATACCTTAATGATATTTTTATTATAATTTTTAAGTGCTTGAAAACGTTGTTCATGTCATGAGTGACATCACAGCCGTTCTTCAGTGATGTCATGAGCGGCTCAAAGCCATCAATGGCACTAAAAAAACTACATAATGACACGATGCCTGCATCATGTCATTATGTAGTTTTTTTAGTGCTTTTCCAATTGAACTAAAACTTTGGAGGCACAGATCATTTTAGTTCAGATGACAAACACAGTCAAACATTCAAAAATGTAAATTCACAAATTAAAACAAAAACCTAACAAGTAAGACTTAGAATGTATGTTAGCGTAAATTTTCACTCATTCATTAAATTATTACAACTTATTAATTAATTCTCCAATGAAAGAACAGTTAAAATAGAGATACACATTCTTATACTAGACTGTTTAACAGCATTCACGTTTCAAAATGTTTTATTGTTAGAAATGACATTGCAACATTCCTGACCGATTTAAGCCTGTGGTTGAATTGCTCCTTAGTTCTGCAGACCCAGCTGTTCTATTGCTGTCAGGAAAAACCGACAGGAGAGGCTGCAGCATCCTGAACACGATCTATCCAGATAAAAATCATAATGAGGTTTATAAAATGCCCCCTCTAGCGGCACTTTGTGAGGTTCATCTGTTGTCACATAAACATTTAGCAGGTACTATAAAACCAATGGAAGAGCAACAAGAAAATTATTATACAAATAATTAAATTGAAAATGATTACAATCAGTTAAAATTCTTAAAATAAGAAGAAATTATGAAAGAGTAATTTGAATAAAATAAATAAATATCAAATTTAAAAAATTGAAAAAAATAATAAAATACATTAGTCAAAATAAGTACTGAAGACTTCAGCTGCCATGCTGAGACGGCTGCATTGGGTGGAGGCTCCAGTGAGACTGATGATTAACTGTCAGGACATCCCCTTAAAAAACTGCAAACAAGAAAACGATGCCGACAAAAAACACCGTTGGTAAACAATAAACTGACCACAAAGCGTCCAAAGAGAAGAAAGACCCGCAGCAGGCTAACACTACGGCTAGCGAGAGAAGAAAAGCTAACGAAGCTAACGATACAGAAAGAAACCAAAAACATTTAAGTTGCAATAACAAGGAATGATACGTACTGATATTTATTCAATACTTCGTATAAGAGCCTTTGTTGTTGTTGATGTGATGTGACATCATGGGGTAGCCATTTTGTTCCAGCTTCATTCCTTAATTGTTTTTCTGATTTGTATTTTTATTATTTTTCAGTGTTTGAAACACCCGAGCAACTACTTGCCACAGCTACACTTCCCTCGCCCGCGGCCAGAGGAGGCGTTTTTACGCCTCTTCAGGATGCGGGCTTTGGGATTCTTGCGGTTCCTCTTACGCCTGGGGGCGTCAGAGGACGAGCGCTTTCTGCGTCGTGCTTTACGTGCCATGGTAGCAACGCTGTGCTCAGCACTGTTTTTTTTATTCAAGGACTTTTGAAGTACTGGTTTGTGATGTCATCGATGACATCACAAGAGAAAGCCTGTGATGTCATCGATGACATCATAGGAGAAGGCCTGTGATGCCATCGATGACATCACTATCGGTGATGACATCACACCTGATGCTAACTGTGCCTCTTCCTTTTTCATCAAAATGTAGTTCTAAATCATTTAAAGTGAAACATTTGCTCAGGAACCAGACTAAAGGTTAAAGGTTAAAGGTTAGGACTTTACATTCATTTGTGTGAACAGTTATTTCTATCTTTAAAATCTTAACATTACTTGTTTAAAAATTTATATTGACCTGTTTTACAATAAATACTACATTATTTGAAAGCACTAGTTTTTCTTTTTGACCTTTTGTCAAAACCCGACCTCCTTCACCTGGAGGAACCCGACCTCCTTCACCCGGAGGAACCCGACCTCAGACAAATTAGTTGGGTTTATCATTATGAATGCACTGCAGTCAAAGAGTCAAGCTGGATTCAATAAATTAAACACCACAAATGTCCGTATGCAGCAGTAACCTTTCAGGCGTGCGGTACAAATATTTATACACAGCCTGATCAACACGGTTCAGATATGAACTGTCAAGTAGTTGCTCACCAGCTTTATGAAAGTACAAAATGCACCTGAACCCGGGGAGCAGAGAAGGATGCATAGATCCAATAACAGATAATATGGTTGGACAAATATTTGGATGACTTAAAGTATAATAATAAATTAGATGAGAAATATTCTCCAGCGATGCTAATTTTGATCAGCAACAGCGTGCTGCATCATCACGTAGAGCAGAGGAAAGGTTTGACTAGAGCAGATTAACGTAGCCAGACTGTCCACTGTCCACATCATCTAAAAACAAAAATCAGGAAATCAACACAAGTCGGACTCTTTTTGAATGCGACCCAGGCCACTTGCATATCCGATACGTATTTGATTCAAATGTGACCTAATGTCCAGGTTGCATTCCTCCGACGTTCACTGATACTCAACAAAAGTCCGTATTCTGCTTCCTGATACACGGAGCAGGAACAAAAACAGCAGCCATGACGGACTGTAATGAGGATTAAGTTGTTAATGTGCTGCTCTGGTCTGAAAACAACTTCAAATGTGTAAGTTGTGCTCCACCGTTGGGATCCATGTTTACTTCACCAAACACAGAACACTGACGCTATTGCGCCCTCTACTGCGCAGGCGGGACACGTTCAGGTTGTTTGCCCGTTCACACTGCAGAACAAAACCTGGTAAAACATTTTGGTTTGACAAAAGAATCTGAATTGGGTCACTTACTTCAGGCTGCAGTGTGAACACAGCCTAAGATGTCATGGTGTAAAATCATGCATGGCACAGAAGGTTCCCCTGCTCAAATCAGCACAGGTCCAGACCCGTCTACAGTTTGCCCAGGACCATTTGGCTGATCCAGAGGAATCAAGGGAGAAAGCGATGTGGTCAGAGGAGACCAAAGTAGAACTTCCTGGTCTTCACTCCACTCACCGTGTTTGGATGATGAAATGATGAGAACCATCCCAAAAATACCATCCCTACTGTGAAGCATGTGGGTGGAAGTATCATGCTTGGGGGTGTTTTTCTGTATATGGGACAGGATGATGTCAGTGTATTAAGGAGAGGATGACCGGGGCCATGTATTGATAGATGTGGGGGGACATCCTTCTCTTCGATACTCCACCAGGTGAGATCTCGCATGGAGCTCCAATCTGAGGGAGATTGACTGTCAATCCGAGGGAGATTGACTGTCAATCCGAGGGAGATTGACTGTCAATCCGAGGGAGATTGACTGTCAATCCGAGGGAGATTGACTGTCAATCCGAGGGAGATTGACTGTCAACAGGAGGTGTTGTCTTTGAGCAGCTCTTTGGTCTTAGCCATGTTAGCAGTTGGAGTGTTACTGATTGTGTGGGACGAACAGGAGTCTTTATGCAGCCAACGACCTGAAACAGGTGCTTCTAATTTAGAATAATCAGCCGAGTGAAGGTGGACCTTGAGGGCCAGGATGTTTGCTGATTGCCAGGTGTTCAAATACTGTAGCAGCAGTAACACACAACTAAATTATTTAAAAAAAAAATCATACATTGTGATTTCTGATTTTTTAGATTATGTCTCACAGTGGACTTGGACCTAAGATGAAAATTTCAGACCCTCCATGATTTCTAAGTGGGACAACTGGCAGTATAGCAGGGTGCTCAAATACTTATTTTCCTCACAGTAGTGCAGTTAGCTTCACCACAGTGTCTGTCTGTCAGAGGTTTTCTCTACGTCCGTCTGGCGGAGCCATCTTGCCTTAGCATCATGTCAATTGTTCAGAGTTTGAACGTTTTATCTCACTGCCTGCTGCTATGATCACCTGAACTGTAAAACTGGGGGAACCACAAAAATCGCCGTCTCAACTGTTTGCTGAAAGAATATGGAAGACGGCAAGGAATATTTTCTTTTTCATCACTTTGAACCTCTGCGCTCAGAAAGGCATTATTGGGTTTAATAAAATTATTTTTTCGCCGTGCAATAACAATTTTAAGCCAAAGTAAATGACAACATCTACCTATAGGTTTTCATCAATGCACACATTGTAGCTATTGTGATTCCGAAGGAAATTTTTCACATTGGTGGAAAATAAAATTTTATCTTATTTTATATGTCCTTATAATACCATTTGTAGTGTTTTAAATATTTTCATGGATTCTGTACAGCATTTTGGATCGTTTGACAGTTTAAAGTGGAACTATGTTACTTTCAGTTGTTCTAAAATATTATGTGTATATTAAACTTTGGTGAAATTGGGCCTCTCTCTCTCCATTAAGTCTTATAGTCATAAAGGTCTTTGTTGTGTTAAAGTAAAATAAATTATGGATAAAAAACTGGCGGCACAGATAATGTCAGGTCAGACGTCATGAATGACATCACAGCCATCCATCTGTAAGAGATGACATCACTCACACATCTGACTTGACATTATCTGTGTTTTAATACATTTTTTTCCTTTTTTTGTGATTTTTTAACTGCTTGCTACATGGTCAACGTGAGTGACTAGTAATAACGACGACGACGGCGGCGGTACCTCCTACGTCTACGGCGATAGTAGCCGCTTCTGCGCCTCCTACGCCTGTAGTATCGCCTCCTCCTCCGTCTGTAGGAGCGACGTCGCCGTCGCCGTCTACGTGCCATGGTAGCAATGCTGCGCTGAGCTAAGTGGCTTTTATTCAAGGTCTTTTTAAATAAGCGCTTGTGATGTCATCGATGACATCAGAAACGGTGATACCATATTTATGCAAATTGTGATTACATGGAGTGATGTCATCAATGACATCACTCCATGGACGTTTTAAAGTGAAAGGTGACGTATGATCGACCTGGGTTTTATGCTAGTGATTATCTATCTGGAAATTTATTTCCTGCAACATTTTTATTTGTAAATTTGTATAAATGTCAGCTTTTTATTGTCTTTTATTTCAATTGTTTCAGTGCTGGTTCTGGTTCTGTTGGACCTCAGTGTTGACCATGACATATTACTGAATGGACTGGAGAGTTGGGTTGGACTCTCCGGTCCAGAGATTAACTGGTTTGAATCTTACATAAAGAACAGGGATTTTTTTGTTTCAATTGGAAACTTCTCATCAAAGAGGTCAAAGGTCACATGTGGGGTACCCCAAGGTTCAATCCTAGGACCCCTCTTATTCAATATCTATATGCTCCCACTGGCTCAGGTTATAACAGGAAATAATATCAGCTACCATAACTATGCAGATGACACACAGCTCTACATTATGATGTCACCAGGTGACCTTTGACCCCATCCAATCACTGAACAAATGCTTAGAACAGATAAATGTGTGGATGAGCCAAAACTTCCTCCAGCTGAACAGAAACAAAACTGAAGTTATTATTTTTGGACCTAAAGTGGAACGATCTAGAGCTATAGATCTAGAGTTATAGATCTAGAGGTATAGATCTAGAGTCAGTGCACAGCTTCAGTTATTACAACTAAAAACCAGCGATCAGCCCGAAACCTGGGAGTAGTGATGGACTCTGACCTGAACCTTCAGAGCCACATAAAGACAGTCACAAAGTCGGCCTTCTATCACCTGAAGAACATTTCCAGGATTAAAGGACTAATGTATCAGCCAGATCTAGAGAAACTCATCCATGTGTTTATCTTCAGTCGTATTGATTATTGTAACGGCGTCTTCACAGGTCTGTCCAACAAATCAATCAAACAGCTGCAGCTGATCCAGAATGCTGCTGCTGGAGTTCTGACTAAAACCAGGAAGATAGAGCACATAACACCAGTTTTAAAGTCTCTCCACTGGCTCCCTGTAGCTCAAAGAATAGACTTTAAAATACTGTTGTTAGTTTATAAATCACTGAATGGTTTAGCACCACAATACATTAAAGATCTGCTGCTGTTGTATCAACCTTCCAGAACCTCTCAGGTTCTGGTTCTGGTTCTGCTCTGCATCCCCAGAACCAGAATCAAATGAGGAGAAGCAGCATTTAGCATCTATGCACCACAAATCTGGAACAAACTTCCAGAAAACTGTAAAACAGCTGAAAGACTGACTTCCTTTAAATCTCAACTAAAAACCCACTTGTTTAGAGTTGTATTCGAAACGTAATCAATTACAAATTTATTGATGGAATTTGATTTAATGTGTTTTTATTGTTGATTCTCTGTTGCATTGTGTTTCTGTGTTTGACTGACAAAGCACTTTGAAATGCCTTAATGCTGAAATGTGCTATACCAATAAAATTTGATTGATTGATTGATTGATTGAATTGCTTTTCCATCATAATATTTTTGTTTTCTTAATTTGTAAGTTATTTTAATTTTAAGAATTTTGTCAAAAATTAAATTAAATTAATTTCTTCTATTACTTTTTCAGTGAGAGTTTTGATCTAATGTGAGCGGCTAACGACGACGGCGACACCACATCGGCGAACAGAGTCAGCCATTGGTTACATCCAAATTTACCACATTTAATTTCCTCTGCAATGTTTCCCATTGATCAGTTTATATAGCTCACTGGTTTGTTATCAGTGACGTCGGACCACTTTATTCAGTAAAGAGTAACCTAATGCGTTGCTATTTCAAATCCAGTAGTCAGACTACAGTTACTTTCAGTCACTGTGTGTTATTATCTTCTTTCATAATTTAATCGTATTTCCTCTACTCGTCTTGTCGAGTGACCGACGTCTCTATGCAACAGAAATGTAAACAATGGAGGGAGATGCGCATTTTGTTGGTGGAAAAACTGCAACTATTTTCAGTTTCTGTCGCCAAGTCCGATTATTATAAGCGGCTTTGGGCTTTCTTTTTACGTCGCTTACAGATTTAATGAGAGGCGGGTTGCGCCTTTTTGAGCTCAATTTGAACGTGAAGTTGCTCATTTGGGCTTGGAAATAAGCAGAGACTCATAATAAATCCCAGAATTTGTCCGTCAATAAGGCAGTTTTAGTCAGTCTCTCCCTGTCCATCGCTTCCCGGATGATCCGTCCCGCTGGGTCCTGTTGGTAGCAAAGCCGTATCGAACTAAGGGGTCTTTGAAGAATTTTTAATTAATATGAGTTACAATAATTTCCCTTTGGATCAATAAAGTATTTTTGAATTAGAATTGAATTGAAGAACTTTTAAAGTAACAGCCTGTGATGTCATCAGTTACATCACATTTCTGACAATCACTCATCACATCAGACCTGACATCATCTGTGCTTCTTTCTTATTTTGCATTACTTTTTTTTTAGTGCTTTTCCGTGCTTGCTACATGTTTACCGCGAGCGGCTAAGACAGACATGTCTCCCTCGTCTACGTCCGGAGGAGACGTTTTGACGCCTCTTCCGGCCGCGGACTTTGCGAATTTTGCGACCCCGCCTACGTCTCAGAGGGTTGTCGTCGTCAGAGGAGGATGACGACGACGAGCGCCGTCTGCGTCGTGCTCTACGTGCCATTGTAGCAATGCCATGCTAAGCTAAATGGTTTTTTATTCAAGGACTTCTGAAGTAACAGCCTGTGATGTCATCAACAACATCACTCCGTTCTTATCTATCACTGATGACATCACACTTGACATAATCTGTGCCTCTTCCTTTTTCATCAGAATGTAGTTCTAAATAATTTAAAGTGGATTGAGACTGAATATTTGTACCACATGTTACTGATTAACAAAGAAACTGAAAGGAAAACAGATTTGTATTGTATTGTATTGTTATTGGACCCAGCGTTACGCTTAAATCTCTGATTTATTCTTGAAGCATACAATGTAATGATGATATAATCCATCACACAGGTTGTAGTTATACTGTTGATCACTGCAGTATGCAGCTGCTCATGAGGCATTTGTCCATCTTTAACAATTGTCCAGACTGTTTGGGTTTTGGAAATGAATAAACTCCATTCTGCCCTCTTGAATGGATGTTTCCCACTGATAACCAACTATTTTTACCCATTACTTTTCATCAAATCGTGATGAGCGTATCCTGATCATAGTGATAAACCCCAATAACCTTGACTGAGGTTCAGTTCCTCAAGATCAAAGCATGTTTATTTTTTCCAGTCAGACCCAGAAACAGAGGAAGTGGAGCATCCCACATCCAGCAAGTCATTTATGAATGGTGAGAGATCAAGAAAACGCTTAGTCTTTTCCAGCATCCATTGTACAGCGAATACAGTCAGAAAACTTGCTGACCAAGTTTAAGATACAGACTCAGCACCTCAGAGTGAGGGATGTAATCATCCCTCACTCTCTTCTACACCGCCATCATTTCAAAACACTTGCTCTAGCATTGATTCCTAAATCACCAAATCAAGACCTCCTCTAGTGAAAACAGACCACAATCTTCAGCCAGGTTGTTTTGAAGCAACAGATTGGATTTCCCTTTGCCAGCCAAATGGAGAGGACATCAATGTCACAACTGAGTGCAGCACAGATTATATAAACGTCTGTGTGGACAGCAGCATCCCCACCAGAACAGTGAGATGCTTCCCTAATAATAAACTCTGGATCACCAGTGACCCAAATGAACTGTTAAACAAGAAAAAAGAACCTTTATGGAACAAGGGAGTTATTGATGAGTATACAGAAGCAGCTCAAAGTCAGGAACAGAAAGAAGCTGGAGAAACAGGATCAGAGATGTTGTCAGGGATGAAGAAGACCGCAGGCTTCAAGCAAAAGGAGGATCAGAAGTCTGGACAGAGCCAATGAGCTGGACACATTCTTCAACAAATTCAGTTTAGCTCATCATTCTCCTCTCTTGACATCCCACAAGATTTTGGAGAGACTCCTGCTGGTGTTCATCTGGACAACAGACTGGACTTCTTGAGGAAGCTAAGATCCTTCAAGGTTTACAGAAAGATGCTGCAGATCTTCTGTCAGTCTGTTGTTGAGAGCGTCATCTCTTCTGCCATCATCCTTTGGAGCAGCAGTATCAGAGTCAGGGGCCTAAAGAGGCCCAATAACCTGATAAAGAAGGCTGGTTCTATTCTGGGGATGATGACGGGAAGAAGGAGTTTACATAAAATCCCAGAATTCACTGTAATGCAGACCGCTGCAGGAGTTCCTCTCTGAATACAGTCTCTTTAATTAAAATGAGTTACAACATTTATTTTCCCTTAGGGATCAATAAAGTATTTTTGAATTTGAAATGTGCTGTGTAGTGGTTGCTAGGTGACGGGCTGCGTTCCGCTGTGGTTGCTAGGTAACGGGTTAGTGCCAGCAGATTGTGACTTATTAATCGGTATGTTTTTAAAACGGCTCATTTTCCAGACATGAAAAAACTCTGACTTATTGCTGGAAAACAGCCGGGTGTTTTCTTAAGCACTGGGATTTTTTCTAGGAGTTGTAAAAACCCAAACTCAACCAGAAAGATGTGTAAAAAATGAATATTGTATAATAAGGTTCCCTTGAAAAAATCCAGACACGGAGACATAAAACCTGCAGGACAACATTCCTGGAGGACTGGATTTGAGGATCCCTGATCTACTGGTTGTATGACAAGGAGGAATTTACAGGGAGAAGAAAAAGGCAACACTTTTCAGTTGCTACATGTTTCTCGTGAGCGGAAAACCTGTACCATGTACCATGTAGCAACAGACCTACCTCATGCGTCTGCGGACAGAGTAGATGTTGTGGCGCCTCTTGTGGCTGCAGACCTTGGCAGGCTTGCAGGCCGTCCTGCGCCGATGGGCGTCAGAGGACCGCTGTCTTTGTCGTGATCTACGTGTCATTGTAGCAATGCTGCGCTAAGCTAAATTGTCTTTCATTTAAGAATTGTTTTTAAGTAACAGTCTGTGATGTCATCAATGACATCACATCCATGCCTGATGACATCAGACCTGACAATGTCTGTGCCTTTTCTCTTTTGCAACGTATTTAACAACCGTTCACCGGAGCGTCCTGGTACCGACGGTGGGCATGCCTTTTATTTTCCAAGTTAGAGGATGTGGCTTGTAACCAAGTAAAAACAGATTTCAGCATTCATCCATTTCCTCCCACATCTCTGACATCATATTGTGACGTTAATATCGTATTTAAGCAATTAACAGAGTAGCTCTTTGGACACTACACATAGCAAAAAGCTTTTAAACTAAAATAAAAGCTAAAGTTGACTTATTAAATTTATTGAGTTAATGTTAGCCATCATGCTAGTGTAAGCATTATAGTAGCATTTAAGCTAACATATGTTTTGTTTTTAGCTAACTATAAATCAGAATATACTGATTGGATTAAGTTACTGTTACTCAGGTTGTGAAAGAGGGGGAGACAAAGGTTAAAAGCTAAATAAAGGCCACTAAAGTTAAATTACGATTAAAAAAAATAGAAAAGAAAAAAGGGAAGAGAAAAGAAAAGAAAGAAGAAAAGAAGAGAAAAGAGAAAAGAAAAAAGCACATGCTACAATTTCAACGAGAGCGACTAATGACAACAGACTCTCCCACGTCCGCAGACAGACGAGGCGTTTTGGCGCCTCTTCCGGCTGCGAACTTTGATAGCCTTTCGACCTCTCCTACGACGGGGCGCGTTGGAGGATCGCTGTCTACGCCGTACTCTACGAGCCATTGTAGCAATGCTACTTCTAAGCTAAGTGGCCACTTATTCAAGAACTTTCGAATTCACAGGTTGTGATGTCATCAATGACATCACACCCATGCATGACATCAGTCCTGACATAATCTGTGCCTCTTCCTTTTTAGTCAAAATGCAAGTTGGCATTATTTAAAATGTGACTGTTACCTGTTCGCTACTGAATCAGGTCAAAGGTCAGGATTTTAAATTTATATGGTTGTTTTTTTTTTTTTGCTAAATTCCTCTTGACATCTGTTCTTGAAAAAATTTTATATAGCAGTTTATTTTCTCAAAACCTTTTGATATTTAAATTGGTGGAAATGTTTAACTGTTTAGTTAAAATCTGTCTCATAACTGTTTTCTGCTTCCTGCAAAGAAAAGACATAAAACAGTGAGAACGGCCGAGTTGGTGGTTGTTTGACAAGAAAACAAACAGCCTTTTTTATTTTTTAAGCAATTTCAGAAAATAGGCTGTTTTAAATGTTCTTCAATACAAGTCATCTAAATAATAATTTAAAAAAACACAAAAATATTTAGAGAGATTTATTGTTGTGCCATGAAGATCAGCCAAAAGGTGAATGTCAGCTTAGGTTAAAATATATCTGTGTTATAATATCTGTGTTTTGTTTTTTTAAATACCATCTTCTAATTGAAGTCAAGAGTTCCAGCTGTATTTATTTAATCTTGCTGTCTGATTTATTTTATTTTATCTATTTGATGGAATGCCTTTAGGAGCCTTTTTATGTATGTATCCAGTTGGATGTTCTGTTTAAAGATGTAGAAAAACAAAAAGTTTCCTATTTCTGTTCATGCCGACTTGGAATGAACAAGTCGGCATGACATAATTTCGGCATGACATAATTTTTTTTATGTCAGCATCACCAAGAAGTTTTATTTTTATATTCACAAGATAAGTGTCCAAAACAGCAGCTGTATGATTTAAACTGAAACGTTCATGCTAGTGCTGGGCGGTGGTGAAGGGATAAAACACGCAGTGCCTCAGCTGTAGAGGCCTCAGTTCTCTATGCAGCGGCCACAGGTTCGAGTCCGACCTGTTGACCTTTGCCACATGCCTTCTCCTTCTCTCCTCTCTCTTCACACATTTTTCTGTTTACACCCTGTCAAATAAAGGCCACTAGAGCCAAAAACGAAGAAATAAGCGCATGCTACATGCTTAACGAGAGCAAACCTACTTCAGGCGTCTGCGGACAGACGAGGCATTGTGGCGCCTCTTCTGGCCGCGGACCTTGGTAGGTTTACGGGCCCTCTTGCGCCGGTAGGCGTCGGAGGACCGTCGTCTGTGTCGCGATTTACGTGCCATGATAGCAATGCTGAGCCAGGCTAAGTGGTCTCTATTCAAGAACTTTCAAAGTAACAGCCTGTGATGTCATCAGTGACATCACACCTGATTTGATCTGTGCCTCTTCCTTTTTCATCAAAATGTAATTCAGCATCTTTTATGTTAATTTGTATGGACAGTTCTTTTTGATTTGCTCTTTCGTTAAAACCTTTCTATCTGGTAAAGGTTAAATAAAGGTAATTCAGCATCTTTTATGTTAATTTGTATGGACAGTTCTTTTTGATTTGCTCTTTCGTTAAAACCTTTCTATCTGGTAAAGGTTAAATAAAGGTTAAATAAAGGTCACTGGTGCCCAACCGGTTGTTAAACAAAAAACCCCACTGACATGACAGAGAAGTCATGAAGGGGCAGTAAATGTGCAGGTCTGTTACATTCTGCATGTTTTGTAAAACAGAACATGAACCTATGGCCAAAAAACAGCCTGGAGTTTTTTAAGTAATTGGATTTTTAGAAGCAGTATGGACTTTTAAAAATGTGCAAAATGTAAATTCTGCTTAGTCCATCCTCTCTACAGCAGCCTCCCAGTGAGAAACAATTACCACGGTGCAGATGGAATATCCCAAAACCCATTTCTGCCTTTCAGCTGTCTGCCAAAGCCCTGCATGCTTCACTACCAGAGCCGGTTGCTAGGAAACCTGGGGCTAAAGGTCATCAAGAGAGCCAGACATTTTTTTTCCATCTACCTTGTGGAGGGGGAAGAACTGTTTAATGATTAAATGACAACCAGTTCACACAGACTGTCTGCACTGTGACATCCTGACCCACAAACATTTGCTCTCAGCAGTGCATGTGAGTGTGTGTGAAGCAGCAGGGACTCACCTTGTGTGTGTTTGGTTTGATGCACCGGATGAAGTACGGGTTGGACGAGCTCAGGGTGGCCATCAGGGAGTGCAAGGAGTCCTGGAAAAACAACAACACTCTTATTTCTTATCATCCTTCTTACCTCAACAGATTCGACTTCTAATTAGCACTTTTACTGATGTAATTAGTGGAAACGTCAGTACTGTAAATATATTTTTAAAAAATCACAAAACAAAATGTATGTATACATAATATGTAGATTTATATGTATATACTATGGAGACTACATACTCTCCATAGTACAGGAGTATACAGAGTATACCGGAGAATATATAGGAATCTATAGTCTATGTAGTACAGCGGAGTGTACGACACTCTTATATAGACTATAGAATTCTGTACTTTCTACAGAATTCTATAGTCTATATAATGGTATAGAACATTTTCTATAGAAAAAGAACATAGAAAGCTCCTCTGCTGTTTGCTCCCAGTTTAACTTGCCTTGAACTGGGAGCTGACTGTGGGCCGTCTGTGCTTGGTGCTGCTCTTCAGCGTGTCCTGCTTGTTTCGGCTCAATACGTGTTCAAACAGATCATAAACAAAATCCAGCCTGGCAAACAAAGGGCGGAGTCAGAAATGGTAAACAGGTGAAAAAGGTCAAAAACATTTTTCATCCTGAAAATCCTTGCGGTCGGTAAAACCACTCAGCCGACCTGCTTTCTCTCAGCATGTTGAGGATGTCGTCCCTGAACGTGTCTCTGTTCTTCTCCAGCATCCCCCTCACATCATACACCACCTGGAAACGGCCACAAGGGGGCAGCGCGGTTTTACACGAGCAAAGCAAAGCAGAGAAGAAACTTTTTTCTCCTCACAATTTTCAGATCTCAATAAAAACAGAAAGTAAAAGCAGTAAAACTGTCAGAGGCTCAGCTGTGAGGCGGTTACCTCTCCTGCATAATGTCTGACTCCGAATAGGTGCACAGCAACACGAGGTTTCACATAAAATGGATTTTTCTGCAGAAAAAGGAAAAAGTCAATTATTATTCTGAGGTAATAACCTTCACAAAGTCAAACAGGACCCACCAGATATATAATTTACCCTTTTTACATTGAACTGGTGCTAAATCAGCTTATTTAATTAAAATTTTATTTCCATACAAATAAAATTAATATTGACCAAGCATAGCTACTGAATAACAGGAGAACATTCCATTCAGGTGGGATAAATATGTAAAAATGTGATTTGGACAATATAATTTATTCTTCCAGTGGTTTCATGACATTTTGCATGAATATAAAACAGAGAGGAGGAAGCTGCAGACCCACCGAGTGCTGGCTGTGGAGTTTCTCCAGTAAGGTGTCGTCTGTGGCTTTGGGGAAGTGACTCTCCTCATTCATCAGCGCCAGCAGACCCAGTTTCTAAGAACAAATAAAAGGTTTGATATTCAAACTGTTCCTGCAGAGTTTAGAGCAAATTATAAATAAATGTTTATTACCAAAATAATCTTGATTTGTCTCATTAACCCACATGTGTCATTTTAATCTGATGTAAAATTGTTTTACAAACTTTAAAACTAAATCAGTTTAGAGTAAGAAATCATCTGCATACCTTCTCTATCAAATCCAGACACTCTCCATTGTCCATCCAGTTGATGTCGACCCAAACCAGGCCCTCTCTGCAGGAAGAGCAGGAACAAATGAACACTTCTGTTTTCCAGAACAACAGAAAACAACCGACAGGAAAATTACGTTTAATTACTGTTTCAGTTCAAAATGAAACATCAAGCGTTTTCCTTCGTCACATTTTACATTTCGAAGCTCCTCACTTCCCCAGATGGAGGCTCCGTTTCCATTAAAATGTCTACAGAAATGCACAAATAACTGAATTTGGGGCGCAGATCCCTTTATGGCCTTTTAGAGATTCAGTGTGTTTATCTGCATGTCCCAGCAGCTGTTTATAAAACCCAGAAAGTGAATGTAAAACTGCTACTCTATCACTTCAGACACCACCGAATCTCTGCGTCACAAACAAAATATCCAAGATCTGAGGTTCCCATACACATCCATTGTTTCATTTACTTTAAGATCATACAATTTTAATATTTTAAAAATGTGAAACTGAAGGAAAAGCTGAAACATTTTTAAATGTTTTTCCATCGTCTGGTTCCCTTCTTTCCATTTCATCCCAGACCTGAAATGGCTGAAAAAGAACGAAACGTTCAGCGTGGAGGAAAACAAACGAAGCATCAACACCTACTTGTTGTATTCAAGTTGCTCCAGGGAGAAAATGTGCTTATTGAAATATTCCTGAAGCTTCTCGTTTGCATAGTTGATGTTGAACTGCTCAAAGCGGTTAACCTGAGGGGAGCAAACCAAAGCACTTCAATTATAAAGAGCAAGAAATTCCTCAGGCTCCTACATCAATCTGAAACTAAATACACAAATAATACAGGACTATTACGAACAGAATTACAAGATCATGTTATAAAGTGTTTATTGTTGATCTCACACATCAAAGAAAAGGTAAATGCAAACCTCAAAGTTCTCAAATCCAAAAATGTCCAGGATGCTGATGGATTTGAAGTCCTCTTTGCCCCGGATGCGCTGGTTCAGCTTGTGAATGATCCAGTTGAAACACTGAGAATAAAGTGCCATGGCCATGGAGTCCCTGGAGTCCACCGCCTTCAGAAACACAGATTATTACTACCAAACAGAGTGCATCAATATTCACTCAGGCAGACATAAATCACCAACTGAAGCTGAAGAAACTTACAGTTAATTTATAATAATACAAAAGGATTTTTGCTGGAAGTTTAAAAGTGTAAACTAAAAGCCGGTGGGAGGCTTTAGAGCAGAGGTGATGTGCTCTAATTCCTTAGTTTTAACGACTTTGTAACTGTGTTTATGTGACTCTGCAGTTCGGGTCTGACTGCATCACTAAACCCAGATTTCAGGCCTGATGGTAGTTTATAACTGTAATAACTGAATCAGTGTGCTGATTAAAAACAATAACTTAAGTTTAATTTCTGTTGAGGTGAATAAACATTGACTTGTCTCTGAATCAGAGCTTCAACAGGTTTAACGTTGTGATGTCTTTATCTGCGTAGTCATGGTAACGGATCTTGTTTGTTAGAATTAACAGCTTTTTATTGTTATTTAAGTTTTTAGCCTGAGCTTCATCACTTGCTGGACTTTGTCAGGAACAGCTCAGAACCTTTATTAAAATAAAATAAATGCATTTTCTCCATATTTCATCCTACATGCATTGACCTCTGACCTGTTCGACTGTTAGCGGCGTGGAGATCTCCTCCCCCCTGAGGATCATGGAGCGGTGAGTCAGGACTTCGGCCAGCTGATCCGAGTTCAGGCCCAGAAGTTCAGACGTCCAACTCAGAGCTGCAGAAGAAAACAACAAAACCGAAAACAGATTTCACAAATATCAAGTAAACTCAGAAACTCTGGAAAGATTTCAAACATTTGTTTTTCATGATAGATTTTTACAACACAGTTAAAAACTACCAGATGTGATTAAAGATGCAGGATGTTTTTCTGTCAGGACAGAGACGAGCTGGTGGAGAAAACAGCAACATAAAAACAGTGAACAGTGTGGAAGGCGAGGATGAATTTTCCAACCTGATTTGGAGGCGACCTGAGCGCCGCCAGCCGTCATGAACTCGATGTTTCCTGCATGCAGAATCCCCGCCAGGAGGCGCAGGATCTCCCTGATGTTCTCCTCTGTGAACTGCATGGTTTGCATCGCGTTCTGAAAACCACAAAGACACGAAGGAGACGCAGCTGAAAAACCTCCGCATGAAAACCAGCCGACCTGCGGCTGAGTTATTAAATGACCTGGTCTTATTTCTTTGTGTCGTTTGGCTTTATTTACAGTCAGTATGTTCTCAGTTTTGAGGTTTTCACTGGTGGAAGTTTATGAAGAAGTTCTTAAACATTGATAAGATACAACCTACATACACCGAGGTGGGAAATAAAAAAGACAAGCAGAACATATACACTGAAATTAAATTAGAATAAAACATACAGACAAAAAAAATCACTTCTATTTAAAGTAACAGCGCAGAATAAAGATAATTTCTCTTCCTAATGTTGAAGATTTGAGACTTTTCTACTGAGACCCACTCTGAGCCTAAACTAGAAGTTGAGGTGTAGTTTAGGTTCTGAATGTTTGCTCAGAGAGACTCTGTGTCGGTACCAGAACGTCCTGAAAGGTGCCGCAGTCGTTGATTGTCTTGTCCTCCGTGCAGCTGGACTGTCTCAGGTAGTGGTAGCTGTCAGGACGCGTCAACCCGAACGCCTCTGCAGAAACAAACACAAAAACAAAACAAAATGTTACACAGCGACGCCAAAACCCAAAGAAACTGTTTGCAAACAAAGGTCAGTTCTTTTCTTAGCTCACCTCTTTGCTGGTTGTTGGCTCCTGCTAATACGGCGTAAAAAATGTGATAGTTTCTCTCTCCTGGGTTCTGCCGAACAACTCGGTTCTGATGAGGATGAATACTGGTCAGAATATTATCATCTGTAGGTTTATGCTTTTAAAATCAAAGCTGATTGCAGAGATGACTAAGATGAGAAGTTTTCCCAAAGCTTTTGTGATATTTTCTCAGTCTAACTTTTAATGTTTAACATCACTTGAGCTCCGGCTGTTGCTTTAATCCAGGGTTGGGCAGTCCTGGTTCTGGAGGGGATGGAGGTCCGGTCTCCTGCAAGCTTTAGATGTGTCTCTACTTCAACACACCTGAGTCACATAATGAGATCGTTAGCAGGACTCTGGAGAACCCGACTGCACCGAGGAGGAGATCCAGCTGTTGGATTCAGGCTGTTGGACCAGAGAGACTCTAAGAGCTGCAGGACACCGGACCTCCAGAACCAGGACCAGGATAATAAACCGCTGGTTTATTCAGACCGTGAAGACTTCAGTGCTACGCTTTAGCAGAAGTTGAGGTTTGGAAGAATCATAAGCACTTACTTTTTCTAGCAGATCTTTCATCAGAAAAGAATCAGTTAAGGTACAAAACAGTCAAATATCTCAGTAGAGTTACAAAATTAATCAAAATGTTAGAAATGAATCCACAGACAAAGACAATAACACCTCAACTTACTAACCATCTATCAGTCATAATCTGGCTGAAAACCATAAAACTATGGCTTACAAATATTAAAAACTGATTTTTAAAAGAATCTAAAAGCTATTTCACTTTCAACAGATATCTGGAGGAAGCCTTTTCTGATCTTAACCACTTCCTACTTTAATTTCTCCAAAACCTTTTCCAGGTGTAAACAGAGGAAATGAGTTTCTGAGTGCGTTTGAAAGGATACAGTCAACAATTCTTCCTCCCTGGATGTTTCCCTTCTGACTGAAATGCAGCTGGACGAACTTCCCGAAGCGGCTCGAGTTGTTGTTGTAGACGGTCTTGGCGTTTCCGAAGGCCTCCATGATGGGGCTGATGAGAGAACGAGTCGTTACATCATCGGGCAGAAGGTGAAGAGAACTGGGCAGTTAGCGTTAGCCGGGATAACGACCTGCTCTCCAGCAGCGCCTCCTCCACGTGCGACGTTTTGTCTCTGCAGGAAACCTCCAGCGAGTGTTGGCTCATGGCGGACAGAAACCTCAAAATCAGCTTGGTGCTTTCGGTTTTTCCAGCTCCACTTTCTCCACTGGGGACAAAGAAACCAAAAAATTCATATTTACAGTTTATAGCTATAAAATTAGAATGGCAATAGAAACGCAGCTCCGGGGGATTTGTGTGTTGTTTACCTGGTCCTTGCTTTTTTTGTTTTATCTCAGGTGGAAAAGTTATTTGGACAAACCGTCACTGAATAGAAACACTGCAAGCTGCTACACGTTTATGAAGCACAACTCTGGACTCAAAGAAAGTCTAATGTGGTCCGATTTGATATGTTTTATAAATTTAACTTGAATAACTTTATAAAAATCTTTATTTGTTTGTTCCATTACCAGCCTCCAGGTGGCGCCATAATGCTTCCCACCTGGCATCATCCATTCTATTTACTGATATTTGTTTACATTCATCAGGAATTATCAGAATCTATCAAATATATATCAAATATATAAAATATCTATTTTATTTGGCAAGAAAAAGAAGTTAGATAAAGTTACACAAACACAAGTTGTTACTTCACCAGACAGAAAATAAATTTTTGATTCCCAAAGAGCTGTTAGCCAAAACATCTGGAAGCAGTTAATAATTAAGAAGGAAATTAAGATTTTGCTCATTTTTTCTGACTTGGCCCTCAGGTACCGGTCTCAGGACCACCGGTCTGGACCAGGGTAAGGGACTCTCTGGACCATCAATAATCACTCTTAATAACTTTGGCTAAAATTAAAAATTAAATGTAGATACTGGATGCAGCAACTCTTCAGTCTTTTCATGGCGCAGTTGTGGCTCTGAACTGCATTTTGCTGCTTTGAGACTCAAGATGTTTCTTTGGATTCTAAGAGCTGCAATAAAACTTACAGAAATGAAAACTAGTTTTTGTACTGCAACAGTTAAAGGACAAAAATCTGATATATTCATCACCATTTCAGGCTGCAACACAAACAAAAGCCACAAACTGTGTGTTACACTAAGCTGGCACTTAAAACAGCTACTCTCCTTTCACTGCGATGATTACTATGATTCTGCATGTCCAACCATCCAGTCAGACACGCTGGACTGGTCTGTAATCACTGGTGCAGCGTGTCACTCCCAGTTAATCACTTACTGAGCGGACAGCAGTCAGTTCTACGACCAAAACATGACACCACCTGCTGGCTGTCTTCGTTCCGTTCTTATAAAAACACAAACCTTGTTTTCATTTAAAACACAGCAGGGACATTGACACTTTGAGTAAGGAGAGAAATCTCCCACCAGAGAAGATGAAGTGACGACTTCTCCGATGCTGTAACAGACTCCAGAGTACCATGCATGAACAAACCCCCTTACCTGAGCTCTCAGGTGAGGCCCGGGTAAGGCTCAGGTAAGGCTCAGGTAAGGCTCAGGTAAAGCTCAGGTGAGGCTCAGGTGAGGCTCAGGTAAGGCTCAGGTAAGGCTCAGGTAAGGCCCAGGTAAGGCCCAGGTAAGGCTCAGGTAAAGCTCAGGTAAAGCTCAGGTGAGGCTCAGGTGAGGCTCAGGTAAGGCTCAGGTAAGGCTCAGGTAAGGCTCAGGTAAGGCTCAGGTAAGGCTCAGGTAAAGCTCAGGTAAAGCTCAGGTGAGGCTCAGGTGAGGCTCAGGTAAGGCTCAGGTAAGGCTCAGGTAAGGCTCAGGTAAGGCCCAGGTAAGGCTCAGGTAAGGCTCAGGTAAAGCTCAGGTAAAGCTCAGGTAAAGCTCAGGTAAAGCTCAGGTAAAGCTCAGGTAAGGCTCAGGTAAGGCTCAGGTAAGGCTCAGGTAAGGCCTTACCTGCAGGCCGGACTGCAGACTGTTTATTCCTTCATCTTCGTTACTGAGAGAAATCCTGTGGTTGACTTTAAATTAAAGCTACGTTCAGATGAGTGCTGCCTTCGGGTTTGTAAACATCTTTTTACAGTTGGTGAGTTATCTGACTGCCCCTCTGCATAACGGTTGGGTAGATTCTTATAAAAGATAAAGTGGGAACTTTAAAGGTCTCAGTAAGGAGGGAAAGCTGCAGAAAAAAGAACGGAAGAAACAAAATGTCCAAAAGGTATTTAATATTTACAGACCTCTAGTCCAGTTTTACAAACAGTAAATAGTGTTTCTCTGCTGTGCTGATGATACTCAGCTGTGTTTATGTTTGAAGCTACAAGAAGCCAACAGTCACTAGCTTCATTTCCATCCAGTTGTTTTGCAAATTCTGAGTAAACTTCTGAAATGTCACAGGAAAGAAAAAAGAAAGGAAATTGGGTTGCTTCCATCTACAAGTTTGGACCGAATTAAACTTGATTTTCAAAGTGCGAATAGCAGCTCAAGCACTATGTTTATGTTGATGCTCCATGTAGCTGTAATAAACAGGATGTAAACTTTGCAAACTAGCTTGGAAACATCTCAGAAAAACAGAGAACTGGAGGCCTGAGATTTCAGTTTTCAGAGTTTTGTGCCTCTGGTAAGGTGGATGGAAGTGATTGCTACATTAAAACTGATTCTTCCTCCCCCTTAGTATGTTATCTGCTTTTGGGAAAAGCCATGAACCACCTCAAGGGTAAAAACCTTCTGACGGCTCCATCAATCTTTTCTAAAAACCGACGGTAACGGTTTAAGATGCTCACGTTTGTTTTGATAACATTTTCTCTCCTGAATGTTCTGCTGTCTTCCTCTCTGTGAATTGGAGACTTTTTAAATTGTTTTATGAAGTGTTTTGTATTCAAAGGAGTCGTATCAATAAAAATTGGGCTAGCTCCAGCAGAAGAAAAAGTCTAAAAGCACTGAGGGATCTTGTGGTAAGTGCTGTTAAAAAGATGTGAAATTATCCTTTATAGTTACGTCTGAATAACATGTAGCGGTTGGATCCAGTCAGTGGAGAAGTTTTCCCTATTAAAGTGGTGAAAACTGCTGTAATCTGCATGTTGTCAGGCAGTTCCAACATGTGCCTTGGGTTAACTGGTGTTATTACACTCCATGACGCCTCGTTCCTACAGGAGACAAAACGGGTTCAGATAAAGCAGAGCAGACATTTCTAACAGCCTTGTGGAGCAAGAACAAACAAAACTGCAGCAGCCAAGCAAACAACTCCAGCCGCGTCGCAGCGAACGCTCATACCTGATGGCCTCTGAGCAATCATTCATGACTTTAGGTTTAGAAATGAAGCTGAACTTTCACCTGTTAGCTGCAGATCAGGAAAAGGTTACGGTCCTGATGGAGAACAGGGCCGAGGATGAAATAAACACTCAGGGTCTCTGGCTGCAGCTGAGGCGAGGTGGGATGTTATGACAGGACAGACGGCGGTTTGGAAACACGCCTGGGAGACGACTGCAGCCGGCATTCAGGCTTTAGGTCACCGAGCAGCAGGAACGTCCCGACACCAACTGTCACTTTTATCACACTCTAACGTCATTTTTGAAGCTTTTATTGTTAAAAAAATCTACTCAGTAAATTATTATGCTAGAAAATTAGTTGTTTTGAAATACCTGTACAGTGTTTGAAAAAAGAAAATGCATCTCTGACTTTACTTTATCTAAATTACTGAGATTTCTGGATGTTTTCAGAGTTTTCCTTTGGACTTTGGATGATTTCTCAGATTTTCTTGTGCAGTTTGTTTCAAAAACAAGAAATTAGAGGAAAATAAGAAACTGATTTGTGACTTTCAATCAATGCTCCATGACCAAGATTAGGTGGATTTTTTTTTACAGTGTTTGACGTTTTTTCTCAAGGTTCTCACATGTTTAGTTTTTTGTAAATAGTTTAGACTATTGGGACGTCGGCTGTAACAGAGGTCCTTAAAGGTAACTCATTTAAAGGGCTTCTGGCGGCAAACACACACATACACACACCCACACGCCCTCACACACTCAGATCCATCTAAACAGCAGGCAGTCTTTGTGCCGGTACTGGACCTCCACACGCTGTTGCCACCCAAGGTAGAAACCCCCCACCGGCAGGAAGGAGGGAGCCTTTAGACCCACCAAACAGCATGTTGGACAAAGTGCCTGCACAGATCTGGACCTCACCCAGACTCTTTGTACAAACACAGAGCTGCAGACTGCGTCCACTGAAAGAGTTTCTCAGAAACTGAGTCGAGTCGTGACTGAAAGCGAGAACGGTGTTATTCGACCGTCTGATCGGGGAAAGAAAAGTGTTTTACAAGAAAACAGTGAAACGATCTCCCCGAGATAAAACACCAGCTTGTTGGGCAACAAAGAAGATTAAGATTAAATTACTTCTTGCATGCACAGCTAAAGCCCGCTTTGCCCCTCTGCGGGAGGCGGGCTGCGTCCGACCCGCTGTTCGGATTTAGGGAGCAACTTCCTGGTTGCTCAGACGGAGGCAACAAAACACAAACAGAAACTGTTTACACTCAGAGCCAAGACCTAAAGAGTGGAGGAGGCTGAGCCTCAGCTGGCTTCCTGTCCCACAACAAGATCCATTCAGCTCACAAAGGCCTTCGCAACAGGCCTTCGCGTACCTTCCCAACCATTAGTAATCAAAACGCCGCAGAAACAAAACGCCTGCCTGACTTCACTCTGGCATAAAGCTGGATTCAACAGGAAGTCGTTTAGGTTGTTGAGCCTTTTTATTTACTTCTGAATAAAATAAGAAATAATAATTATCTCTTCAAACTGAAGAGATAATTTCCAAAAACATATTGGTATAAAAATAAATCAAAACAACCTTTATTTAAAAAAAATTTGAAATAAAATAAAATACACAATTAAACTTGGCTGATAGTTTAATTCTTATCTAAAAATTTAATCTGCAACAATTATTGATACTTTACAAGTGATCAATTTGTCTCATTTTGTTTAAATTTGACTTTTTTCAGTTTTAGAATAACGGTCATTCTTTCAAATTCAAATATTTCTGCAAATCCTGATTAGGCAGCTAAGAGGAGACTTTTTGGTGCAGAATAATTGAATGTTTTACAAACAACTTTCATCTGAATGCAGTGTAGCATCAGCAGCTGAACTTGATCCAAACAATTCAGAGAAATAATAAAGAAATAAACATTTGAGAAGTTCACTTTGGGAGTCTGCATTATTAATGCAACCTTTATGTGAGCAACAAAAAGTGAATCAGATTAGATTAGATTAGATTATTATTGTGAGGGATGACGCCATAAAGCATGACAAAGTTTAAGACCTTAATGGAAGCTTCTATCTTATTAAACCTTTTTTAATAACCTGGGAGTTTGGATTTGGCTGAGAATATATAACTACTGCCCTACCGACGTAATTAGATCATGGAAATGAATGTTGAGCAACTTCTTGTAGAAAGTGAACTTATACAACTGTCTTTAAAACAACAGGGCACTGCAGAGTAAAAACTTCATTCTTACTGAGGTCAAACTTGTTGTAAGAAGTTATGAATGGATGTAAAAATGCTCCGTCCATCTCATGTTGCACCTGAAACCAACACGGTGGGACGATTTTTCTTTGCACGCCGTACGGCCTCCTTTGTTCTGATCCATTCCTTCCTTTAGTCACAGTTAACTTGTGACTCTTGGAGGAAACGAGGCAGAACAGAATCTCAGCGGATCCCCAGAGGAAAGCTCTCCGGCATGTTTTCACAGAGGTTTGCTGCTGGGCTTTCCTGACCCCAGATGCCTGACTAATTAACCAGGATCGAGACTATTGCGCTGACCTCACGCTCCACCTCTGGGGTCAAGAGGTCAGGGACAAAGTGCCGGGTCTGGATCTGATGACTGCGCAGGCTAACAGCCATACAGCTCTCCTCTGGAGGCTGTCAGCTTAGATCTTATTAAAATGAGGATTCAGGAATTTTCTCTTATTAAAAATAAATAAAATCCTGATGCTTTCTAACCGGCTGCAACCAAAGCCTGTTAGAGGATTTCATTAACCCTGCAGAGGTCCGGCCGTCTGTGTTTTCAATTAATTAGCAACAATGAACACATGGTGTGGAATTATCCCTTACAGTTTGCATATCCGGCGTACATCTGTCAGTTTCATCCATGTCGTTTTAATCTTAAGAACTTTTTGCAAAGAGCTTCAGCAAAACTGAGCTTGCGTCTTGACTCAGGGAGATTCCTGCTGCTGATTCATTTAGACGGAACGGGTCTGGACTCGGTTCCGACGATCTCAAACCCAGCAGGAAACACAATTTCTGGGCAATAAAGAACAGGATGTCACTTTTGAAGTGAAGGGATAAAGTTCCTGTGTTGCTCTGTGTTTAAAGTGTTAGTTCTGAGTAAAGTTGTTGTTTTTCTACAGACGTTGCACAAACACATGCTAATAAACAGAGTCTGAGGATTCTCCAAGAAATCAGCTGGTCAGCAGAACCGACCGGCTCAGAAACAGAATCTTTTCTGATCGGCTGCTCACTGCCACACCACTCTTCAGTGCCAAAGTATTTACTGAGGGAAAACATTGGCTGTTTTATTCAAAGGGTGGCCACAGTCTGTTTAGGCTGTTTCTAAATAATTGTCCCACCTAACTTAAATATTTCCATCAGGAGATGGAAACCATTTGGGATTTGCTAATTGTTGTTCTCATTGAAAAGGCTAACTAGCCAAACAAGCTAATAACAATACAGTTCTTCTGTATTTCACGTAATTAAACAGAATAATGTTTTGTTGTTGTACAGTTTGTGTGGGATTGGATTAGGACAATTCAATGTGAAAAAGCAAAACTGTGGATAAAAAGCTTTCTGTTGTGTTTTGTACATCTGGCAGCCATATTGGATTTTGAGACCAGGTTTGTTGACAAGCCTTTGACTTTTAAAGTCAGAACTACAACAGATATCACTTGGGTTTATCTGTTTGACTTTTTAATGTGCTTGGATTTGCTTGAGACTTTCCCAACTGAATATCTGATTTTTCAGGTTTTCATGAACTTGTGAGCTGAAACCAGAGGATGAACAGAACCAGGCCTGACAAAACGCCGTCTTACTGACAAACTTAGTTTTTAAAATACAGGAGGCCAAACAGGAAGTAAAGCTGAGATTAAAATGCTTCTATCAAATACCAAAACTGACTCCTGAAGAGTGTACGAATTTAAATGTGACAAAACCAAAATCTATTTATTCCAGCACCAAATGGACAATTTAGAGGGAAATTATAAAAGAGGACGTATGTTAAAATATTTAGGATAATAAGTTTGAATATCTTCCTCTCAGTCTAAAACCGAAGCTTAGTTAACATGAAAGTTTCCCAGTTGCTCTGGTGTTGTCGATTGGTAAAACAGAGATTAAATGAACTATTTGTTTTGATGAGGAGGTCCGATCTCCAGTCCAGGAAAACCTGCAGGACCCACATCAGTCCTTAAAGCACACCCAAACAAACGGGAGCCGACCCAGCAGCCTGGTCCTAAACGCTCAGGTTGCTGCGGCTGTCCTGGTTTCAATCTTTCAGCCATATGTTGGACCAGTTCACCCACCACAGGCTCTGGGAGGTGAAGGCGCTGTGCTGGCAAATGTGGCGTCTCAGTTTCTCCAGAAAGTTCTGGGTCTGGAAAAGTTCAATTTGCACCAAAGAGGGAGAACTTGTCCTTTGCCAAACCGGTTTTGTTCTGTTCAGCCGAGCCAACAGAGAGATGCTAATGCAGGACCTGCTGCTGTAAAAATGTACCTCAGAGTCTGAATCTGCTGTTTATTGCTCAATTAGCTAGAAAAAAAATGCCTTTGCTGTGCTTGGTGAATTTTTGAAGGATTTCCAAGGAATTTTGTGTTGAGAATGGCTTTTTGCTTAAGTGTGCAATAAAATCTCCCCAGGACTTGTGCATTAAAGCAATGTGGTTGGTTGCAGGTAGGTACCACATTAGTGGAAACGCAGACTGGCATTCGTGAGCTTTAATGAGCAGATGGTCTCATGTGAGAGCTGGTTTCTTCATCCGCCTCCTCCTCTTCTTCTTTTACACCAGCTCCTGTTTCAGTCGCCTGGATCTGATTACCAACAATCCCTAAATCCGAAGGGAAGGCTTCCTGCCTCGGCTGAAAGTGCCAGCTTGCAGATTTATAGCTCCTCTTGCTCTGTGTCAGGGGGGCAGGGGGTCCCGGCATGTTCCACGTTTTATGGGGGGTCCGCTCCGGGTTGTCCTGGCCCGCCATCAGCAGACATGTTTCTGAGGGTCAGTGATCACCGGAACCGGTTCAGGTTCTGGAGCAGCTGTGCAGAACTCTGGAGGCAAAACGACGGCCAGGCTGGCAGAAAGTGTTAAAAATAAAGCCAACAGCAAACCCACGAGGGTTCAGGTCGCGATCCGAGCTGCACAGCAACACCCAACATGTTGGGCAGCCATGTTCTCCAACAGAACCAACCAGAACCACAGAGCTGCTGGGAAAACTCTGCAGCCAGAACACGAAAAGATTTTCAAGAATTGAAGAGGAAACAATATTTGGTAAGACAGACAGAGAGTAAAGAAGCGTAAACATCGACATTTATGCACCAATCAGAAACGGCTGCTTTAGTTAAATCAATTTATCTATTGATTGTTACTTTTATTTTTTTAATGATTTAATTCCCCTTTTTAATTCTCTCCTTTAATATATTTATATACTTCTATTATTTTCTATTTAGTCTTTTTTTACATCTACTTTTGAAGAAGTTTGGAATTATCTTATAATTATTTTTTAGATATCTATTTTGTTTATCTACATATTTATATTTTTTGTAACTTACTTTCTTAGGGCTTGGAACCCGATCATAACTGCTTGCTGTTGTAGTTTTTTCATTTGATTTTGGAAACTATATTTGCATTTATTTTTGCCATTAAAAAATTGTTCATTTACATGATTAGCTCTTTTGTTTTTTTCTAATTGAATTTAATTAGGACTTAAGTTTTCTGTTTGTTTTTTTACAACTTTAGATTCCACATGTGGAGCATCTGCAGCGATACAGCTGTGTTCCTCTCTTCTTTCAGTGTCTTTATTTTATTATCACTGTTTCAACCATGAACCTGATGTTGCTCTCTAACTACCAGCTGCTGTGAAGGGCCTAGTTAAATCCTCCACAGACTCAGTCAGAAGTCGCACCTCCTTGCCAGGCAGAAACCCTCAGGCTCTTCTGAGGGTTTCTGCTCCGCCCGGCAATTATTCTCAGTTTCACACATCCGTCATTTTCAGACCAACTGAGGCTCCACAAAGTTTCTCAGTTTCTTCCCATCAGGATGAATTCAACGGGTCCAAATCCCCACTGTTAGTTTGACCAGATAACGCACTGAAAAACAAAACAGACCGCATCCAACCAAACAACCAACCAACCATCATCCAACCAACCAACCAATCAACCAACCATCCAACCAAACAACCAACCAACCATCATCCAACCAACCAACCAATCAACCAACCATCCAACCAAACAACCAACCAACCATCCAACCAACCAACCATCCAACCAAACAACCAACCATCCAACAGTCATCCAACCAACCAAACAACCAACCATCCAACAGTCATCCAACCAAACAACCAACCATCCAACCAAACAACCATCCATCCAACCAACCATCCAACCAAACAACCAACCATCCAACAGTCATCCAACCAAACAACCAACCATCCAACCAAACAACCATCCATCCATCAAACCATCCAACCAATCATCCAACAGTCATCCATCCAACCATCCAACCAAACAACCAACCAACCATCCAACCAACCATCCAACAGTCATCCAACCAACCATCCAACCAACCATCCAACAGTCATCCAACCAAACAACCAACCATCCAACAGTCATCCAACCAAACAACCAACCAAACAACCATCCATCCATCAAACCATCCAACCAATCATCCAACAGTCATCCATCCAACCATCTAACCAAACAACCAACCATCCAACAGTCATCCAACCAAACAACCAACCATCCAACCAAACAACCATCCATCCAACCAACCATCCAACCAAACAACCAACCATCCAACAGTCATCCAACCAAACAACCAACCATCCAACCAAACAACCATCCATCCATCAAACCATCCAACCAATCATCCAACAGTCATCCATCCAACCATCCAACCAACCATCCAACCAACCAACCAAACAACCATCCATCCAACCAACCATCCAACCAAACAACCAACCATCCAACAGTCATCCAACCAAACAACCAACCATCCAACCAAACAACCATCCATCCATCAAACCAAACAACCAACCAACCGCCATCCAACCAACCATCCATCCATCAAACCATCCAACCAATCATCCAACAGTCATCCATCCAACCATCTAACCAAACAACCAACCAACCGCCATCCAACCAACCATCCAACCAAACAACAACCAACCATTATCCAACCAACGATCCAACCAAACAACCAACCAAACAACCATCCATCCATCAAACCATCCAACCAATCATACAACAGTCATCCATCCAACCATCTAACCAAACAACCAACCAACCGCCATCCAACCAACCATCCAACCAAACAACAACCAACCATCATCCAACCAACAATCCAACCAAACAAACAACCAACCAACCATCCAACAGTCATCCAACCGACCAACCAAATATCCATCCAATCATAAATACAACCAACCAAACAACCATCCAACCAACCAACCATCCATCAAACCATCCAACCAATCATCCAACAGTCATCCATCCAACCATCTAACCAAACAACCAACCAACCGCCATCCAACCAACCATCCAACCAAACAACAACCAACCATTATCCAACCAACGATCCAACCAAACAACCAACCAAATAACCATCCATCCATCAAACCATCCAACCAATCATACAACAGTCATCCATCCAACCATCTAACCAAACAACCAACCAACCGCCATCCAACCAACCATCCAACCAAACAACAACCAACCATCATCCAACCAACGATCCAACCAAACAAACAACCAACCAACCATCCAACAGTCATCCAACCGACCAACCAAATATCCATCCAATCATAAATACAACCAACCAAACAACCATCCAACCAACCAACCATCCAACAGTCATCCAACCAAACAACCATCCAACAGTCATCCAACCAATGATCCAACCAACCATCATCCAACCAACGATCCAACCAAACAACCAACCATCAAACAGTCATCCAACCAACCAACCAAATATCCATCCAATCATAAATACAACCAACCAACAAACCATCCAACCAACCATCCAACCAACCAACCAAACATCCAACAGTCATCCAACCAACCAACCAACCAACCAACCAACCAACCATCATCCAACCATCCATCTATCAATCTCTAACAGATTTTCTACCTGAGGTCTCCTCAGCTGCAGCTGCCACTTTAACATTTTGTTGAGGATAAAGATGAAAATCTGGTGAACAGCTCTGCATTTAAAGACGAGTTTTTTATCAGAACACATTTGGGTCAAAGGAAACCAGAGGCTGGAGATCCAAACACAGACCTGATACATTTTCATCCACCACACAACTGGAAACATTTATCTAATTTTCTGCTTACATGTTATCTTCTTGCTACCACTTCAAATCAAAGTATTAAAACAACCATGAAAATTTATATAATCTTATATTTACATATGCAAAAATGTCAATGCCATAAGCAGGCATTTAAAGATGATATGTTTAAGTTATTTACAGCACATTATATAATTTTACAAAATTATATAAAATTTTCAACCTCTTCCCCAGAAAGGTATGTCAGCTGTTTGTTATTATTGGTAATTTATCTAAAATCTCTGAGAGCTCGTCAGCTGTCTGTGGAGTTCTCCAGGGCTCCGTCTTTGGCCCACTTCAGTTCCTTCACATTTCTTTGTATTAAAGGACATCATAGAAATATATTTTGAAAGAAAAGTTCTGATTGTCCATTTAGCAAATCAGCTGTTAAAAAAATTCACATATAAAACATTTAAAACATATTTGACATTGAAGTAACTAGACTAAAGGGTTGGCGAGGAGTTTTACAGCTCAGTGTGACATTTACTCTGTTTTAGCAGACAGTAAACCACCAGGTTGTGTTTTAGCTGAAACTACAGTAGAAGGTCACGACTGCGGTCTGTGGTTTCTCCTTCTTGGCCGACCTCACTGTTCTGCTGTCATGGAACAAAAACACAACCAAACTCTTTTCTTCCTCTTCAGGTCACATTCTGTGGCACACTAATAGTTTTATAAACTCCAGGCCTCTAAAATGAGTCTAAAACGTGTTAAATCCATAGGAAATAATGATTTCCTTCCTGAAAAGCAGAAGTTTTGTTGTAGCAGTAAAAGTCAGAGGAATCAGTGACACGTGAAGGAACACAAAGCAGATCTGCAGACAGAAACGCAGCTTTGTGCAGCAGTGGGACATGTTTGTGTTTACGCCTGCTCTGCCGCGCCACGGCGTATATTCCTCCCACTGACCGACATCCTGCCACACAAAAGGCCTTTCTGCTCCCTCAACAGAAGGACGGAGACAAATTACACCAGCAGACGACCGAGGGAACATGTGAAGAGAGACTGCATGCGGCGGCACGCAGCTTTCAGAGCGTCTCACTCACAGCAACGCCGGACAGAAATTCTACTGGGTTTAACGTTTATCGGGTTAAAGACGGTCAAAGCAAACCGAGTGCAAACCTTCTATTAAAATACATCTTTGATCCGCTGCATTGAGTTCTTCATTTACAAAGACCTAGACATAATACCACCTCCACCGAGCTTCATGAAGCTAAACAGTTCTTCATGGTTCCATTTCATTCCTTATCTGATCTGCTGCTTTCTTCAGCTTCAACCTCACAGACGATTCCTGATGTTCAGGATAAACCTCAATGTTTGATGACAGTCAAAACCATTAAGAACATTAAATAGTTAAATATGATGGTCATAATTTCCTTCAAATGGTTATTTCTGTAATAAACATATTAGAAATCATCCTTTTATCATTTTATGTGGGAAAAAAACATTTTTAAAGTTTTTAAATGAATTTGTTTCTAAAGATCTATATGTTTTGATTATGAAGTTAGTAATTTATTTCATTATTTCATTTTTCTTTTAGGAATTTATCTTGTTTACATCCATACTAATATTTTTATTTTTCATAAATTACCTTTGGAATCATATTTAATAAATTATATTAAACATCCAGTTGAGTCTCGTTTGTCAGATTAAAAGTATTTTTTGAAAATAAGAACCTTTTATGACACATTAAACAAACTTTTCATTAAGTTTCTGTAATTAAACAGTATTTTTGCTGGTTTGTTGTAATATTCTAAGTTTGATGTTCTGTTTTCATTAACAGAACATGGGGGTTTGGGTGGTTAAGTGGAAAACGGACGTAATTAACTGAAACAAAGGCAAACATAATCTATAAAGTAAATAGAATTTTTAATATTCAAATTTATTGAATTAATTTGTAGAGTTGCTATTTCTAAAAATAACAACAAACTTACAACTTATATTATTTTCTATCTTTTTGCGTGAATATTTTATTAATTTGTTACACAGAAACCGAAGCAGCTGTTAACTTTATAGGCTGTAAAACGTGTTTAGGTTGATTTTAAAACCGCCACATGTGTCTGATTATCCGATGAAACGACCAGTTTTCAACTCAACGTGCCTAATTGTCAGAAAACTGCTGGACTCTCGCCTCGAGCAAAAGGCTGAGACTCAGCAACCGTCTCCAGCGTTTCAGTTCCAGCCAAAATGACCGACAGTAACACGACTTATCCGCCTAAACAAGCTGAAATAAATCATCTGCAGTCACCCACACAGGCTGCCGCCGACGCATCGACTTCCTCCCACCAAACGGACAAACGTCTGGTGGAGGGACAGGCTTACGACGCCACCGGCTGCTTTTATGCACACTTTTATATAATCATACGTATTCTGGGAAAATTACAGCCGTTTGCGGTTTTTACTGAAAGTTGGCGTGGAAGAGACCACACAGCTGGCCTGAGAGCGAGATGCCAGGGAACAAGTATCAGCTGCTAGAGATGCCAGGTGAGGTTCGGTGGAGAAAAGTTTTATTTCTGTTAAAAAAATATCTGAAGGGCCAATTTTACTAAAATTAGCCGATTTATCCTCATTCAGAACAAGTTACCTTTATCTGTGTAGCAGATTTCAGCAGCAGGGCAGGTCAGAGGTCATAAAACATCATGTAGTCGTCATAACAATCATAAATATCAAATATATTGATCAGTGCTAAATTTACTGCTAATCAAAAGCAGGTCTGACCAGGTGGGTTTTTAGCCCCGACTTAAAGGAACTCAGTGTTTCGGCTGTTCTGCAGTTTTCTGGAAGTTTTGATCCATTTTTTAGGGTGAACACGCTGTTGCAGTGATCAATGTGACTGAAGATAAAAACATGGATGAGTTTCTCTGATGCTCAGACATCCTGGAAATGTTCTACCGGTAATAGAAGGCCGACTTTGTTACTGTCTTTATGTGACAGTTTTATTAAGGTTCCAATTAAACAATCCAGAGCGATTCTCAGCTTTTATGTGTTTTTTTTTCTGAGTATCGGTGATTCTGTGGAAAACGACCCGGATGACCCACCTGATCAGGACGCACTGGTTCTGCTGCCTCCTCCACAGCGAGCGGTAGCAGTCGTTGGCCACGGCGAAGATGTGTGGAGAGATTTCACCCAGGTGGTGGCGGCTGTAGAGCTCGATGCTGGGCCGGTCGTACAGGCCGGGCAGAGGCTGGTACGGGTTCACCGCGGCCAGGATGGAGCCGATGTACGTCTGAGGAGCCGCAAGGAGAGAGGAACGGTGAAGACAGGCAACATGCAGCTGAGGAACGACTGGAAATCATGGTGTGAAATGTTCAACGGTTTAAATTTACAAAAGTCTTAAAAATGTTTATGTTACTGTGAAGAAGGAGGAATTATTGTCCCATGCTTTCCCAGCATATGAAAACATAAAGCTAGAAACTCTGAGGTTCTGCACAAAACCTGAGCAACCAACATTCAGACGCTTGTGACCTTTAGCTTTTCTTTTTTCCCCCAAACCTCTGCAGCAGCAGATTGCTCCAAACCAGCGTCACATTTCAGAGTTCAAAGCAAAATGAACCAAACTGCTGAAATAGAAGCTTGTGAAGCCAAAATATGTCTTGGCTGCAGCTTCGGTGCTGCGGTGGTGACTAAGAGGTATAAAAAAAAATCCCATCTGCATGCATCTGGGAGAAAATGGCTGGATAACGCTCAGAAACGCTGCAGCAGCAGAACCAACCCAACCAGAAGCAGCTGTTCTGAGAAGACTTTGCTTGTTTCCAGGAGAACATCAGAGGAAAACAGCATGAAGACCAAACACAGCAGAAAGGACAAGCAGGAGCTGTCCACTCCATTATCTGATCCGAAGGGCAGAGTGCTAAGAATAGAAACGTGTGGAAGCCGCTGCTCAGGTCAGGTCAGACACTAAAACAGGAAATCTGGCAGAAAACATGAGGAGACGTTTCTGCAGGTGAAACCTGAGTCTGAAATTCATTTATTGCTTCTCTTCAGCAGAGAAAGAGAAGCTGGTAAAGTTGGATGATGGATGGAGTAAAACCCTGGAGCTGGAGGTTCACCTTCCAGTGACTCTAAACATTTTTTACATTAGCTGAATATCAGAAACGTTTTGAACACATTTATAATAAAAACACAGATATTAACTAGAATGAAACTGCTGAGTTTTCTCCCAGTAAACAGTGTTTTAATCTTGTTATTGTTGATGGGGACATTTCACCATGTTCTGTTCTGATCAGATTCAGGATGTTTTCTATGATGCAACCTGGACTGAAAGAGAAAATCTCATTACAGCAGTAAGTGCACACTGTTCCCATAACAACAGATTAAAGCAGGGAGAATCAATCGATGCCTCAAGGAGAAGAAGAAGAAGAAACGCATTATGTAGGAAAAGCAGGTTGGACATTTTGATCTGGAGAACATCTGAGTTCTCTGAGGTCAAACAGCTCGACGTTCTGAGACCTGAAACCGTCGGAGACAAACAGACACAAAGAGAAACAGATTCAGACAGACTGGCTGTCAGCTTCACCCTGCAGCGTTAGCTCACACACCCAGAGACAGAGGTTTTCTGCTCAGTATTAATATTTCATTCCTGTAATGGAGTCAGACCTTCAGAGAGCACTCATTCAGTTCCCTGAGTCGTCCTCCTATAAGATCAAACTGCTTTGTTCTGTTTTTTATGGTGCAAACTGTTCCAGGAAGAACCGACTGGAAACACGTCAAGGTGCCTGTTTTACTGATACAGACTAAACTCTGCATGCATCCACCCACAGCGCTCTGGCTCCAACTGGTGAGGCACCAGCAGGAGCTGCAGAAAAACCCGCCAGCAGACGCAGGATGAATGGATCTGCTGCTGCTGAGGCACGGTGGAGGAAACCTTCCACAGCAACACAAGGAGGAAGGAGGAGGAGCTAAGAAAAAGGAAACTGCTGCAAAAGCTTCACAGGGCAAACTCATCCTTCTTTCAAAAATTAAAATGAGGTTTCAGGTGAATGTTTCAACCCACTGGGTTTTTTAACTTCTTTAGGTTTGTGAATCTGATAAATTCCTCTGGGAAACAAAAGTCTCTCACCTGGTGATCACAGTCTAGATCATCTGGTTCTGTTGCTAATTGCAGCCTGCTGGTTGCCAACTCCTAAAATGTCCCTTAACTCAAAACATTTCTTAGATATTAATCCCTGACTTCAGACATTGTGACCATATTTCATCCTGACAGATGACAACATGCTGAAACTCTGCCGGAGCAAATAGATCTCATCTACAAAGCAGATTCTATCCACTGATGTTCTACGTTTTTCTGCAGCTGCATCAGTTTTATTCTCCTTCTCGTTTAATGTTTCTGTAGAAAACTTGAGTTTTACCTGAATACAGTTTGTTTTTACCTTTAATTATTAAACAGCGTTTCAAGATTTGGCACTTAGACGGAGTAACGTCACATCTTCAGTATTTATTTATTCTTTATTCTTTCTCTAAGGATTACTTACTTAAACTGTATGAGAAAACTGCAAGAACATTTTTGATCTGATTGCAGGAGGAAAACAAAGTTGCCATGAACTTTCAGACTGTTGTCACCAACCTGGTTTGTCTTATAATGAACATGAGAAACACAGCAGTCTAAACTTACCTGAGTTACTCATTTATGTTGAGTTATATATTTCTATAAATGTATTTATCAGTCTACCATCTCACACCAACATTGCTGTAACAGTCTGAAGTGGAGAAGCTGAACATAATCACATTTTGTTTCTTCCTGTATTGCTTCATTCCTTTCACAGCAAATCATAAAAATCCATAAACACAGTTTCATAAACGGTGCGTAAAACAGCAGGTGAGTGTAAGTTTTATGCCCTTTTATTTCCTCGTTTGGAAATAAAAACTATTTATGAGTGAACATGGAGCCAGAATTCGACCGGCTCTGCTCTGAGGTGGAGCGCCGCCATCATGGCCGACTGACCTCCTTTCAGCCCAGATGCAAATCCACTGGAATGAACGTTGGGCTGACGCATTTACATGACAAACACAGGGCCCAGACAGCAGGGGATGCCTGTACCGAGGCACAATGGATCATAACTCAGGCAGAGCTGCATGCAAACACAGAGCGGCGTCTCAGGTGACAGAGTTAAAGGGACAAAGCAGAGACGTTTCCTCTGCAGGAGGTAGAAACAGGAGGCAGTTGGTCTCTGAGGGGCGGAGTCTTTGAGCAAATATTTTCAAATCCTATTTGGTGGTAATTAGCAAAAACACACAAAGAAATATCTGGTAACTAGACGTCATCATGGTTGGTGTTTGTTTACATTCTGGATGCTTTCAGCCGGGATCCGATTCAGTTTGACTGAAATGATAAGAGTTAAAATCAGGTTTCAAATCAAAGCTTGGGGATTATAATCCATGATGAATAAATTATCCGCAGGCGGACAGAAAACTCCACCTTTGACAAGTTACCCAATCAAACAGTGATGCACATCGATGCCAGCAAACAGCAGCAGCTTTGCTGGTTTTTATGAGTCAGTCTCACTTCACACCTGCTCCCCGACTCGGACGTGAATACTTTCCTTAACAGCCTCAGAGAAATAAAACTGAGATGACCAGAAGGAACATCAGACCTGATTTAAAGGTTTCAATTTAGTGTAATTTTGCTTTTTAAAGTATCCTTGAAGTTTTTGCAAAAGCAAAAAAAAAAAAAAAATCTGACAATATTTAGAAAAACACAAGCTGACTGGTTGATTATGGAAGTTACAACTGCAGGAAGGTTTGCTGAATAAACAAACTGCCTGTTATTGGATCCTTAAATATAAACGTCAGTTAAAGGTTTTTACAAGCTGATCAGTTTTTCAGAGTGAATCTGAATCTGCTGTCCACGCAGTTACAACATCCAGTCCTGACAGAGTGACATGTCTTTAAATGTTGCAGAAAAGTGTCAAACATTTTCTGTTGCTTTAACTGTAACGACGATCCGAGTCGTTTCCAGGCTGAAACAGATCTGATGATCTGCTTCCCTGAACCTGAATCCACGGGGAAACATTTCAGGAAAGTCACGTTTGGCTCAACATGCAGCCATGAAGCCTCTGTGTTCACACTGAGCGCTCACCAGAGCAGAAAGCTTCAGTCCGACCTTAACGTGATGAGTTACCGCCGGTCGGACCCTGATGTGGGTCCGACTTGGTACCGGTTCCTCTCAGAGCCTCCAGGATCATTAACTGCAACTTTAACTGGACAGAAACTTTCCCCCTGATGGAAACCAGGAACTCCAGATCCACTTGTTAAAGTTTGAAGTGTTTCTGACAGTTGAGACGGTTTTTAGCGGGACGGGTCCAGCCTCCAGAAACATAAACACTGGGAATTGTTTTAAGTTTGTATTTTCAAGTCTGAACAAAGTTTGATCCACAAATTAATCTACAGTTTAAAACTGAGCTGGTTTTAAAGGCTTGTTTGCAAACATGTTTTTCTTGTCACTTTTGCAAACAATTTACTTGTAATTTTTATCATCTCATTATATTATGTTCTTTATTATCTGCATTTAAGTTGGTTATTCTAATAATGCCGTTCATATTTGTTCTTGGAAGTGTAAATTTGATCATTTCCTAGTAAAAAACAAAATTTGATCTGAACAAACTCCAAACACTGGATCTAAAATGGCTGCCTAGTGAATTAAAGCTGATGATGGCTGCAGGTCTTATGGTTTGTTTCTGTGATGCTGATCAATGCTGATGGAGGATGAATCTTAAATGTCTCTTCCCTTTCATCCAGCTTGTCAAACTCGGTTAAGTCTCTGGTATTTGAACAATGTTTTACTAAGAAAAGTTTTGTATTTTATGTTTAATCCAGCAGTGACGCTGATAAATGGAGAGATGCGGTCAGGCGAAACACTGGCTGCTCTTTCATAAGGGATCAGATGAATGGAGGTGACCGTAGAGCGGCTCTGTGTTTACAGAGAGGCGTCAGTCGCTGCTGACGGTGGCGGAGCTGCAGATTCACTAAACATCAGATCTGCCTGAGCCGGCCAGAGCCAGAGGGGGAAATGAAGACCAGATGGAGGAGGAAAACCTGGCTGACAAAAAGACCAAACGGACGAAGTGAAGTTACCGCAGACATTCCTACAGTTGTTACATTTAAAGCGCTCGCGATGCGCCGCCTGGTTTCAGGCCGGCTGCTCAGGGGAAATGAGTGGATTTCTTCTCTGGTTCTCACAGGTTTCCTCTCAGCAGATCACAAAACAAGTTTACTGAACGGCAACACCGTGAAATTCTGCTTTAGTTTTCAAACTGGACCACAAAGTTACTTTACAAATGTGAAAACAAAGTAAAACTCATTTCACCACATAAACTGCTGCACAGATTAAACTAGGTTCTGCAATGTACAAACAAAGCATGTAGAATGTAAAAACATTAATAAAGACTGCAGCAGATTGGACTCACTGACAAAACTTTGTGTTTGTAACACAATGAAATAAAATAAAAGATCAAAACTGGAATAAACAGGAACTGACAGTAAAACTTAGGAATAGTTGCTGGGATTACATCCAAAATTAGCTGCTGATAATAAAAGTAATGGATTACATATTGCACAATATGATGCAGCATGTGCAACACAGGCGATATTTACATAACGTATAATATCACAACAACTAATTCAGACGCAACACTATGCAGACACTCTGTCTGCGCTTATGAAGATAAACACGCTTCTGGAAGCCGGATGCTTGAAACTGAAACTGACAGCTTGACCTACTTTATGGTCAGTTGATCCCTGAATGTGTGAAAAAAGAAAAGATAACGACGACAAGGAAAAGTAAAGAATCCGGATGCAGTTCAACATTTTACACCTCCGATCCCAGGATACATGAACTGTTCACAACAGATTCTTCATGACACACGTCAAGATATGAAACAGTCTGACGGCAGCTTCACGGCTTTTTTCTTGCCTGGATAAAAATGTTTTGTTTTTCATGACAAACTCCTGAAAACACATCAAGACGCCTGGTCACATAAAATAAGGTGAATACTTTTATGTTTCAAGTTAAAATAGTTTAAAACTGTATAATAACCAAAAATAATGTAAAGTTTTTGTATTTCTAGCCAGAAGAAGAGCAGCTTGAGATGAGATTATTGTGTTTGGAAGCTCAAAACTGAAAACATGCCAGCAGAGATCTGGTCAGGAATGGGTCTGATTTGGTTCCAGAACCACCAGAACTGAACTGACAGAGCAAATCAAACGAGGGAGTCTCGCTCCAGACAGAAAGACGTTTTAAATCTCTTTCTTTAAGGGCTCATTTTAAGAAAACGCGTCTCCCAGGAGCTGGGTAAGCACTCCTCCAGATATTATGAAAGCCAGATTTGGATCCAACTAAAGCATGGACTGTACCGGTCCCAGCGTCAGTCCAGTTTGGTTCTGTTTTGATAGCAGAACCTGTGAAAGCGGAGCAGCCGCTGCCTGCTGCAGTCCGTCTGTCAGCAGACCGACAGCAGAGACTCGTAATAAAAACCCAGTTACTCCGATCCACACACAACGCCGACCCGGAAGAGCCTTCATCACCACCACCACACTGGGATGATGAAGAGGAGGAGGAGGGCCCAGTGGGTTTTCACGCTGGTGCAGCGTTTCCCTCTGACCTTCCATCGGGACGGTTTGAGTTCAGCTGAAAGCGCTTCCTGTTGGCTCTCTGTCCTCCGGCCTCCTGCAGAACAAACACTTTCTGTCCGACTCCACGTCTTCAGTCGTCTCACATTTCATACAACCAAAGCTCACAGGCATATTTTACATTTCCCAGATTCCTCCCTAATCAAGGATGTCTGTGGGAAATTTGTACAAGATGTTCTCTCACATGTTTCCAGGCAGAACAAAACATTTTAGGACTATTTTTAAAGCACCCCCATAACTATTGACACCCTGAGAAACGGCGTGTAAAAGACCTGAAGGGTCTTTACTGCAGAACTAACATCTCACACTGGAAACGTCAAGAATCCAGTTAACAGAGAGAAGCTTTGAGGAATACTTTCCAACAAAATCACAACCTGTTCACACCCCTGTGGTCAGACGTTAAACAGAGACACACAGCAGCTCTCAATAAAACTACCAACATTTCTAACAGATCAAGCAATTAAAACATCCGACTCGATTCAATAAGCTGATAAAATATGAGTTAAAAACAAGAGTGAGCTTCATTTGTCTGTAAATAAAACTAAATTGTTGGAAGAACTCGAAGTGGAAAGCTTCAGATCCTGTAGATTTTCATGTTGATGGAGAAGAGGAAGAAAATACATTTCCCAATTTCTGATTGTTTTAATTAGTTTGTGTTTGGATGTAAAACCAGGAATGGAGCGTTTGGGATGTGATTCCTTCATCAGTTCATAATTATAATTTTCATTCAATATTTACATCCAGATTTTCTGTCTGGCTTCTTCTGGTGCAGAATTATGATGCAAGTGATGCAACAGACGGATGAAAAGCGACATGAGCGTTCAGACTGATTCTGATTCTGATCCACATCAGGAAGTGAATTAAATCTGATTTTTGGGGTGAAAATGTTTTTCCAAACGTTTGTTTCTGTTTTCCACTGCATTGAGGAAGAAACTGATGATGAACTCTTCAGCAGAACGTTGAAGACGGTCAGGAATGAAACTGAAGCTGGTTCCGACTGAGGCCACGGACCCGACCGCCTCCAGAATCTCTGCTTCAGAGTGAAGGAGACGTTTTACTGAGGATGAAACACTTTCCACTCTGTGACGCTCAAATTCGATTTTCTGAATGGATGACGTTGTAAAATGAACCAATCAGACAAAGAGGTCAATTAAAGACCTCTGTGTGAAAATCAACAGTCTGAGGAGCAGAAAGGTCCATCAGAAGCTGTTCCCATCAAGCAAACAGGATCCCAAACCAGTTTATTAGGAATTCCTGGATTTTCTGCCTGGACTGACCCCCTGCAGGATGCCGGGGGGTCCGGCCCTGAAACGGATCCAGAGGGCCGCATTCCTCAGTGTCTGTCTGCTCAGAGAAACGTGAGGCGAACGGAACCGACGGGCTGAAACAGAAACATGTGGGACGGAATAACCAGAGAACACGGCTGTCGAGCAAAAGACCCACCATGTGGTACGGATCAGGTCCAAGAACCGAGCGGAGGGACAGGGGGGGGGGGGGGGGACACGGAGCGTCGCTCTGCTGGAAATGTGTGTGTGTGTGTGTGTGTGTGTGTGTGTGTGTGAATGCTTCCACTGGAATCTGCAGAGGAGACGAGGGAGGCCACCGGTCGACAGCACAGCTGGTTGCAATCACAGCGGCTAAAGATGTTACACACACGCCCTCACACACACACACACCCTAACACACACCCCTACACGCCCTCACACACACACGTTCTCACAGGTCTCGTAGTCTGCAGGCTTGTTTCGCTACACTGTAGATTTTTAATTTTATCCAGAAAACGACTCAGAAGTGAAACTTTGAGGAGTTTTAAAAACTCTCTGAAAGTTAAACTTCACTGTAAAACATTTAGTTGTGTCAACCATCTTCTTCTCTTCAAGTCAAATAAATTTAACGAGTTCTACATTTTGAACCTAAATGTGAGTTTGTGAAAGATAAACTTATAATAAGTTGTGTTAACTTTTCATACATTTTGTCAAACCTCCGGGAGTTTTTAGGTTAACACTTTAAAAAAATGAAAGAAGAAAAAGACAGGAGTGGGAACTATTTCCCAGAATGCTTAGCGGCGTGTTGCTGTACCCTGAGATGGGAGCGCGTTACACTAATCCGACTCTTATTATGCTAAATGTTTATAATGCTCTGTTCACATTAAATGTTTTAAGCAGAATTCACTGAGATGTTTAATGAAACTCATTACCAGATCAGAAATTTTGTTTTGAAACAAGAGTTTAAATTATTCTGAAGTAAAATAAATAGTTATTTTGACTTTTCCACAATCAAATTTCTAGATTTTTCTGGGAGTTTCTCTGACATTTTGGGCTTCTTAATACAAAACATATGGGGAGTTTTTTTCTGCATGATTCCAAAATGAAGTTTGATTCTGTTTGTAGAAGTTTAAATTACTGGAAAACATAAACAAGGCCGAAATGTTTCACATGTAAACAAGTTGAGGTGAAAATCAAACTTAGAGCATCTGGAGGCCAAAAGAAATCAAAATATAGTTTTAATGTTTTCAAACTCTGGATTTTTCTCTGTCAGTGATGGGATGAATAAATTAGACAAAAATCCAAGCTGTGATGCAGCAAATTAAAAAATCATCTCAGGAAGTTATTTAGAGACAAAACATTTCTATTTCCAGGCTGGAAACATTCAAACATCTGGTTCTTTTACAAGCTACTCCTCTTTGTTCAACTTTACTAGGTACTGGTTAAAAATATTTTAAAACTAATCCTGAAATTCTAAAGTTCTGACTCACGCTCATTTCCCCCACACACAACGTGTGTGTGCATGTGAGTGGGTGTGTGTGCGTAGCCACTCGCTGTGGTTCACCACAATCCACTTCACCAAATCTTCCCGTCCAATTTTCCCTTTTCTCAGCTACGTCTTTCCAAAAGGAGGAGAAACGAGTCGGGCTGCAGATCGGCCGGCTGTGATGAATTGATTGGATAATTTCAGCCATACGGGAACATTCAAACGTCATTAAAGCAACAACATGGCATTTGTCAAAGGTTACTTCGTCTGATGCGTGCCAACTGCAGAGCACAAGGCCGGCTTTGTGTTTGTTTCTCTGCGTAAAATGTCGGGTCGGGATTGTTCATTAATCCAGGAATTCGGGAACAGGACAGTAACGAGCCGTTTGTCCCGCATGACTTTTGTTTTTCTTTTTTTGTTGTTTTGTTTTCTCCCCTCCAGGGGGTCTGTTTGGCTCTAGTGTTCCTTATACCACAGTAGGCTGACAGGAAAGGGGGAAGGTGAGGGGGGAGACATGCGGCAAATGTTGCTGGGTCCGGGAATCGAACCTGCGACGGCCGCATCGAGGACTCAAGGCCTCCAGACGTGGGTCACGCTTTCCCCTATGCCACGCCCAACTTTTGTTTTTCTAAACCAAACACTGGAATTTGTTTTCAGAAAAACAAAAAACAGGAAAATATTGTAATAATCAGCCACATTGTTGATAAAAAAGAAGGCAATTTAGTGCCACCTAGTGGCAACAATCCAGATTGCAATAAAAATAGCTTCTACTTTCTTGCACAAACTACTGGATACATAAATTTTGAAGCTTGATCTTTTCTTCCCAGTTAAATATTGCAACATTACGAACAGTCAGGGCTCTTGCGATTATTCCTGCTGTGTCTGAACATGTTTTCCTGGATGCCACGGCCTAAACTCAGCAAATTCAAACATTTCCTCCAGGGATTTTACGAAACATTCCCAGGAACAGAACAGAATGCTGCCCAGTCAGGATTCAGAGACGGGAAGCTGGACGTTTTCTGACACATCGATACCAAACCCTGCATGCCGCACGTTTCCCGTCACTTTAAAAGCCGCGCTGTTTTCACTTTCCCTGCCAACATCCAGCTGGTTATCAGCGGCGTTACGCAACCAGGCTGACCTGTTTCAGGCTGTCAGGGTGATCCCAACAGAGAGCAGTTCAGAGAGGGCACTGTTCCCAGGCAGCTGAATCACTGGGGGCCAGGATTGGACTCTTCTTCATGTCAGGTGGAATGATTTCCTTCATGTGTGAACCTTTCATTTATCAGGTTTTACATTTTAGAAACTGGAAATACGACTTCCTTCGGTCCAGATCCATTTAAATCACATTTTTAAAGAAAATTTATGTTTGTTACCATCCAGAGATGGCAGAGAACCCAAAGACTAATGAAGTAAGAGTAGAAATACTTCAACAGGTTTTTCCTCAAGTAAAAAGTATTCATCCAGGCGGTTGCAGTATGAAGTGAACTCACATAGATCTGCCTCTGCTGGTATCGCTGGTGGAGGTTGTGCATGATGGCGCCGTCGTGAAGGTCCTCCAGCGTGGCCATGTCCTCCACGCCTCTGACGCTGCTGTGGTGCATGGGCTGCACCTTCTGCCTGGTGAGGGCGTTCTGTTTGTAGGTGTAGACCTGGACCAGAGTACAGAAAACACTGGGATCAGACCCAGACAATGACAGGAACCTGGACCTCATTCAAACCTTCAAATGTTCACACTAACCAACTGCAGCTCCTGAAAACGTTCATCTTCTGTGTCAGAAGAGTGAAAGTGTGATGTCAGCTTTTACTTTTTAAAGGAACATTTGAGTTTCTTAAGGTCTGGAGTTCATTTTGGAAACTTCCACACCTGGTAGTCCGGTAGACTCAGTTACCCTGGAGACCAAAATTGCAACATTTGGTTATTTTTAAAAAAACCGCAACTTAAACTGACAGGCGCTATGATGGACGTCTACTGGACAGAGCAACTGAAATTGTTTTCCAAAGTTATTTTTACCATTTTATTCATGGCTTTTGTTTGTTCAAGTCGAGCTAATCTGTCTGTGAACGTAACTCACCTGGTTGGGGTTCATATGCGGCGGGATTTACAACCTTTGGAAACAGCTAGCTTAGAAACCGACCCATACCGCCTCCCTCCTGACGTGTTGATCAAATTACCGACTTTGCCTGAATTCACACCACACGATTTATATCACTGTTTTAAACAGGGCTTCCTTTTACACCGGAGCAGGATTAAAAACGTACAAAGAGGAGATGCTAACCAGTTTTTCCCATACATGCTAGGCTACGTGACGGTGTGGCACCGTCTCCATGGTTACTAATAGTTAAACCCGTACCTTCTCCATAACGCGATATTTGATAGTTTTGTTATACTTACTTATAAAGTAAATTAACGTTAGACTTCTGACCTTGTAAAAGAGTTCGCCACAAATCCGCCGCCAGTCATTATTACTGACATCTGCTATCTATCATCTTTCCTCATTAAAAGTTACACAATAAAATGACAAGTTTGGTTTGCGTCCTTGTCTGTTTCAGGAGCTGACCGCGCAGAAAGTGAAAGTATGCTGTTTCATTTTAAAGAATATCTTTAAAGTGATATGAGGTGACAGATGTCTGTTTTCAGACTAGCTTTAAAGGAGCGTTTTGGTCCGTCATGGCGGAGTGGGCGGGGCTCTGGAGAGCGTGACGTCACGTGCAAAGAGTCAACAGATGTCATCTCTGAATTCAAGCTTTGAACGACCTGAAGCAGTCAGGACCAGGACTTACTTTTACTAGAATATTACTTTATCTCATCATACATCAGTAAACCGGATCGTCCCTGGATCGATACCCGAATCTGATCTTCTGCTGTCTTTGCTTTTTGTTAAATGTCGGGAGCCAAAAATACTAAACAGGTTATGAAATGTATTTGACTAACAGTCAGAAGTCAAAACATTTGTCTACTTCTGTTCACCTGTGAAGTAAAGACCCGGGATGCAGAGAACCTCCTCATTAGCAAATGTTTTGCTGCTCGTCCCGGTGAACCTGCTCACGTCTCGTGTTACATTTCTCCTTCCACAGCGGTGACACCTGGCAGGCAGCGAGGATAAATTTGATCCTGAGCTGCAGAAGACGACTCTGCAGCTAAACGCTGCCAGAAAAAGGCTGATTCTTGTTCAAGTTTAGGAGAAAGTCTGAGTCTTTTCTAAAGGTTTACAGGAAGCAGAGGAAACTATCCACTCACAGATCAGTTATTTTATTATCAGACCTGACTGGACTTTTTCAGATCCCCATAAAACTCAGTTTATAGCATATATACAAATTAAGTAATTAAAATGTAAAAAATAAATATATTGAATGCAGTTATTTCTTGTTCTGAGGAGAAACTGAATTATCGAGTATTTGCAGGGTAAAGTTTGAAAAACCAAATTAATCTCATTGATCCGGACTGACCAGTCCAGTTTTCAGGTTTTAGACACACTGAAGGAACGATCCAATTTATTTTGAAAGGATCTGGCATGTTGAGAATGTCTGATGATTCAGATATGATGTAGATTTTCTGTAATAAAATCATAAAATGGAGCTAACACCGTGAAGCAGGGGCCGGCTGTGGCCCCTCTGTGACCAGCTGCGGTCCACCGGTTCAGAGCAGCGACTCCTGAAACAAGCCGGTCTCTGTCTGAGGAGTCAGTCACCTCTGACCTCTGAACCCCCCACGCACACTCACACATTAACAGCACAGAAGCCCCCCAGCATCCTGTCGGCCTTCGTTTCTCACATTCCTCCCGCTGTGGCGCGTCAGCGACAAACGGGTCATCACTGAAGCTCTTCCAGAAGAAGGCTCTGCGTTCTGCGGCCGGCGCCCGGAGCTGACTGATCAGGAGATGACGGCAGCAGAAACCCAACAACAAGCCTCACTGGTCCTGGTTCTCATCAGGTTCATTCACACCAGGGAGAGGCTCTTGCAGCAATTTTACTGACTTGTTCATGACCGTTTGTTGGTTTACTCAACCAACAAAAGGTCACAAAGTTCAAGGATGTAAGAAAAGTTCAAACACAGAAATCCCTTCAAACAATCCCAAACATTCCCAATCCAGAGCAATCCCAGAATTAGAGCTCCGTCCCAGCAGGACCCCAGATTTTCACTTAATTACGTTTCTATATTTAGATCATTTATCTCTCTGGAGAGTCAACAGGGGTCTGCAGCTCGAGAGAAAACCGGGGGGCCGAGCGCTAAGACCAGCAGCAGATGCCATAAGGGGTAAATCTCTGGGCCACAAAGCCAGCAGGCAGGAGAGCGCTAACTGCCAACAGTTAGCATCATTAGAATGCTAACCGCCAACAGTTAGCATAATTAGAATGCTAACCACCACCAGTTAGCATCATTAGAATGCTAACCGCCACCAGTTAGTATCATTAGAATGCTAACCGCCAACAGTTAGTATCATTAGAATGCTAACCGCCACTAGTTAGTATCATTAGAATGCTAACCGCCAACAGTTAGTATCATTAGAATGCTAACCGCCACCAGTTAGTATCATTAGAATGCTAACCGCCAACAGTTAGTATCATTAGAATGCTAACCGCCACTAGTTAGTATCATTAGAATGCTAACCACCAACAGTTAGCATCATTAGAATGCTAACCGCCACCAGTTAGTATCATTAGAATGCTAACCGCCAACAGTTAGCATCATTAGAATGCTAACCGCCACCAGTTAGCATAATTAGAATGCTAACCACCACCAGTTAGCATCATTAGAATGCTAACCGCCAACAGTTAGCATCATTAGAATGCTAACCACTATCAGTTATCAAATCTTACAGTAAAATATTCTCATTTTTAGTATTTCTTATTTTCCTCAGATTATTTTTTTCATAAATTTATTGAAACTGATAAGATATGACTGACATTCGTTGATGTAAGAGGAAGTAGTGTTCTCCGTTTTTATTTTGTTCTTTGAACAAACTTTCATCTCCTGCCTTAAACTCCCTCAGGTGTTTGTTCCTGACAGAACCTGGAGCGGCTGATCGGTCCAGTAACGTTTAACCATCAGCTCGTATTTCACGCTAATAATCATGGTGTCAGAGCGGCAGAATGACGGGGAAACCGAGCCGTGTCTGTGTGTCAGAGAGGTCGGCAGGTAAGCCTCCAGCTTCTCCTTTCTGTCAGCATCAAAAGCAGCAGCTGCTGTTTGAATCACCATTCATCTGCTGCTGTTTTGTCCTGCAGCAGCCGGAGGAGGAGCCTGTCTGCCCAAACCCTGAAACCCGAGGAAGACGAGCTGCGGCTCCAACGCCTCAGCTGCCTCTGAAAAAAAAACTGCAGGACAAACGTCACTTATTCACGGCTAATATCTGAGTTTAGATGCACAAACAGCTCAGAGCGACCAGCTGAAAACACTGGAGTCGCTGTTTACTCTGTTTAAATCTGCCTCTGGAAAGACAGCCAGTTATTTTCTTGTCAGTTTTTTAATCTACCAACATCCAGAGCCTCAGGTCGTCTGGGGATAAAATCCCACAGATTAAGATTAAGGTTAAAAACATGAGGGGGAAAACTTTGATGTTTGATTCATTTATTTATTTTACTATTTTATAATTTGTTTGTTGATTATTGTTTGTTTGTTTGCATTTAAATATTTTTTTTATTTTATGTTTGTGAGAGAATCGGGTTGAAGATGCTGGATGCTGCAGTTCATCACTTCCTGCTGCAGTTCATCACTTCCTGCTGCAGTTCATCACTTCCTGCTGCAGTTCATCACTTCCTGCTGCAGTTCATCCCGACTGATCCTCCATCACATCTAAATATTGGCTTTCCTTTATTTCCAAAACATAAACGACCGACTCTAAACGTCCTTCCCCTCCCCTCTGTTTCCACAACACGGATCAAAGCCGTGAGGCAGAACCAGCCGAGCTTCAGCTGATCCACCTTACCAAACGGATCAGCTGCTGAGTCGGGATAAATGTGGGAACGACGTTTTGGTTCAGCTCCGCAGAAAACACTGAAGCTCCTTATAGAAACGACCCAACAGAACCGATACCAGATTCCTTCATGTAGAATCAGATCAGATGAATAAAACGTCTGCAGCAGCCGAGTTCTACTCAACGAAGATCCAGTTAGAACCCCGGTTCTGTTTAAAGCAGGACGACAGCTGAAAGAGGCAGAACCGGTCAGAGACCTGGACCCAGAACCAGAACCGATCAGAGACCTGGACCCAGAACCAGAACCGGTCAGAGATTTAGAGGAGAATCTTTAGACAAAAACTCACAGAAACGTAAAACTCAGAAACTAAGCGAAGCTTGAATCCGGCTGGCAGATCAAATAAAGATTATTTTACTAAATGATTCTCCTATCGATCATCAGATGATTAATCCGATTTAAAAAAATAACCACTTCTGCCTTTTATGCAATATTAGAAATGTATGAAATGCTGATAAGTAGTAAAATAAACATTTTATTGTGTAAAATTCAACAACATTACATTCCTTTAGTGATTATTTGTAGCAAAAGATTCATCTGCTGATAAAAATCCTTCTGACATCAACATGAGAAAAGCTCAGCGCTTCCTGCAGGACTGAACATCAACTGAATGATCTGCTGGTTATTTTTAATACCCAGTTAATAATAACTGGATATTAAAACACAGAAATCTGCTGCGATGATTAAAAACCTTAAAATCTGCCTGTTGATTGTTGTGACCATGTATGAACATTTGTTGTGATTGTTTTGTTTGTTTTCTCAGAGTTTATCCAAAGTTAATTCGTTTTATTGTTTCTGCATCACAGAAAGTTGCTTCAATAAAAACTGAAATAAAAACTGAAATAAAAACTTCAGAGGTGAAAACATGAGAGGGATTCCAACCTGACGGAAACGCGCCACGCTTCTGAGGCTCAAGGTCACTGGGAATGTTTTTCATCTTTGTGCAGATTAATGGATTTCTCCTTGACCCAAAGCCACCCTGGCGGTACCGTCAGCTCTTTCTGACGGTATGGTCAGAAAGAGCTGACGGGTTTCAGACAGAGTTCGGTCCGATCCGGGCCGGCCGAGGTTTCTCACCTGGCCGTAGTCTGTGGCGAAGACGACGACGCCTCCAGAGCAGGAAGACACGGAGCCGGGGAGGAACTGCTCCTCCTCCCGGAGCCAAACCCGATCCCCCTGGAAACAAGCAAAAATCATCACCGTTATTAAAAACCAACCAGTTCCTGTTTCACTGCAAAGCGCTGAACTCTAAACCATCAGGAATCATCTGTGATGTTCCTGAGATTAAGCGGCCTGAGCCTGAAGCTTATGAGAAGACTGACAGGATCTGTGGTTACCATGGCGATACCATGGCGTTACCATGGCGCTGACTTTCAACCAGGAGGGCATTCCAGGTGAAAGCCAGGGCAGTGTTGGGTTTCGGACCTGATCCGTTCAGAAAAACCTCAGCAGGATTTCATGTTTGGGTCAGAACACCAGCTGATCCTCAGAGTCTGGAGAAACCCGGACGGTTCAGACGGTTCGGGCCGTTCGGACGGTTCAAACGGTTCGGACGGTTCGGGCCGTTCGGACGGTTCAAACGGTTCGGACGGTTCAGACGGTTCGGGTCGTTCAAATGGTTCTGACGGTTCGGACGGGTCAGACGGTTCGCTCCTCCGTTCTGCTCCAGTCCTGTAAATAAAAGCGTCCTGATCTTTCATTCGGTACAAAGTGACGTTTTCCAGTTAAATCTTGATGGACCCCCTGCGGGGCCACATGCTCTGCGGTGCATCAGCGCGGACGGCTAAGGCTGATGGGAAAAACACCCGCCGTGCTTTGGATGAGCCCTCCCCTCTCTGAACCTCCAAAACGAAACGACCTTTGACCTGACGGCCCCCGGAGGATCCTGGTAGGAGGGAGGCCAGCAGATGAATGTAAAGCTCAGGTTTGCAGCGTCAGCAGCAGGTCAGAGGGGCCCGGGCCCCCCGCGGCCCCCCACTCTCCTCTCTGACTGAACGTTAGAAAAAAATAATCCAACGTTGCAGATTTACAGAATTTAAAAAGCAGACAGATTCTCATTTACAACGACTGAGAATAAATATCAAATCACAAAAAATTTTGTAACTAAACAGAACTTCTGACGTTGCCGTGGAGACGGTTCTGGAAGATACACAGAACCAAAACAAATAAATCTTATTCATGTGGCACATTTCAGCAACAAGGTGTTTTAAAGTGATTTACATCAAAAAGTCCTAAAAACATCTTAAATTGACTAAATGTAACAAACATTTTATCATCAAAGATTATCGACACATCAAATATATTAATCAATAGTTCATTGATTATGGGTCTAAAGCAGCTCTGGGTTTCCAGCCTGGATTAAAGGAACTCAGTGTTTCTGCTGTTTTGCAGTTTTCTAGAAGTTTGTGGTGCATAGAAGCTGAATGCTGCTTCTTCAGAACCAGAACCAGAACCAAAACCAGAACCAGAACCAGAACCAGAGGGCTGGAGAGGTCTGGAAGGCTGATGATCTTTAAGCCGTTCAGACATTTATAAACCACCAACAGGAGTTTAAAGAGAAAACTACAAAGAATGAAAGATAAATGAAACTGAAGGAAGGAAACATCTGGACTCATTTTGGTTTCGACAGATTTGAGATGAGCTTCACCAGGTTCATAATCCCGTGTTGTGATTGGTCAGAAGTTTAGACCTCAAGGTTAACATTTCCCTTCAGCTAATCCGGGTTTTCTGTCCACAGACATTAAAACCTTTAAGGCGTTTATCCGACGGTTTGGATGTTTGTATATTTTTACATCCTCGTTAAACCTCAACCTGACTGCTGCGGTTTGAACTCAGAGTTGTGCAAAAACAAATATTTGCATAACTCACTAAAATAAAGCAGTGTGGGAATAGGAAGTGAAATCAGATGTCTCCATGGGGACGCACGAGTCTGATGAAGTCAAACAGAAAAGAAGTGCTGACAGCAGGTTCAGGGGCTGGATCAGAGGCTGAACGGTCGGATTGGACCTGAACAGAACCGTCTCTGGATCAACCTGTTAGAGGCTCACTTCGTTCTGCTCAGTGCTACAGGAAATTTATTCATTTATTTCACACCTGAACAGTTTGTACGTTTAGCAGCGGGTCGTTAGAGAAAGTGAGGAAGTTCTGATCACAGCTGCTGCATGAAACCAGTTTTAACGTAAAGACTCCACATGGAGTCATATTTGAAAAGGAAAACAAAAAGAAAGTCATGATGTTGACAAAGGTTGATGGTTGTTTAACGATCCATAAAGGAGCCAAACAAAGGAAGGAGCACAAAGCGCGGCCGGCACTGTTTACCAGCAGAAACATTCCTGATGTGCAGCGGCGCAGGAATCCGCTGCGACCAGAGGGAAGGCCTCAGGGTCCCTCAGTGTCCCTCAGTGTCCATCAGTGTCCCTCAGTGTCCCTCAGCGTCTCTCAGCGTCCCTCAGCGTCTCTCAGTGTCCCTTCGTGTCCCTCAGTGTCCCTCAGCGTCTCTCAGTGTCCCTCAGCGTCTCTCAGTGTCCCTTCGTGTCCCTCAGTGTCCCTCAGCGTCTCTCAGTGTCCCTCAGCGTCTCTCAGCGTCCCTCAGCGTCTCTCAGTGTCCCTTTGTGTCCCTCAGTGTCCCTCAGTGTCCATCTGTGTCCATCAGTGTCCCTCAGTGTCCCTCAGCGTCTCTCAGTGTCCCTCAGTGTCCCTCAGCGTCCCTCAGCGTCTCTCAGTGTCCCTCAGTGTCCCTCAGCGTCTCTCAGTGTCCCTCAGTGTCCCTCAGCGTCTCTCAGCGTCCCTCAGCGTCTCTCAGTGTCCCTTTGTGTCCCTCAGTGTCCCTCAGCGTCCCTTTGTGTCCCTCAGTGTCCCTCAGCGTCTCTCAGCGTCTCTCAGTGTCCCTTTGTGTCCCTCAGTGTCCCTCAGCGTCTCTCAGTGTCCCTTTGTGTCCCTCAGTGTCCATCAGTGTCCATCAGTGTCTCTCAGTGTCCATCAGTGTCCATCAGTGTCCCTCAGTGTCCCTCAGTGTCCATCAGTGTCCCTCAGTGTCCCTCAGCGTCTCTCAGTGTCCCTTCGTGTCCCTCAGTGTCCCTCAGCATCTCTCAGTGTCCCTCAGTGTCCCTCAGCGTCTCTCAGTGTCCCTTTGTGTCCCTCAGCGTCTCTCAGTGTCCCTCAGCATCTCTCAGTGTCCCTCAGCGTCCCTCAGCGTCCCTTCGTGTCCCTCAGTGTCCCTCAGTGTCCCTCAGCGTCTCTCAGTGTCCCTTTGTGTCCCTCAGCGTCTCTCAGTGTCCCTCAGCATCTCTCAGTGTCCCTCAGCGTCTCTCAGTGTCCCTTTGTGTCCCTCAGTGTCTCTCAGTGTCCCTTTGTGTCCCTCAGTGTCCCTTCGTGTCCCTCAGTGTCCCTCAGCATCTCTCAGTGTCCCTCAGCGTCCCTCAGCGTCCCTTCGTGTCCCTCAGTGTCCCTCAGCGTCTCTCAGTGTCCCTCAGGGTCCCTCAGCGTCTCTCAGTGTCCCTCAGCGTCCCTCAGTGTCCCTCAGCGTCCCTCAGCCTCTCTCAGTGTCCCTCAGCGTCCCTCAGTGTCCCTCAGCGTCTCTCAGTGTCCCTCAGCCTCTCTCAGTGTCCCTCAGCGTCCCTCAGTGTCCCTCAGCGTCTCTCAGCGTCTCTCAGCGTCCCTCAGGGTCCCTCAGGGTCCCTCAGCGTCTCTCAGTGTCCCTTCGTGTCCCTCAGTGTCCTTCCGTGTCCCTCAGCATCTCTCCGTGTCCCTCGGTGTCCCTCCGCCCCGCAGCAACATGCGCTCTTCACGTTAACCCCCCCGTCTCAGGGCGCGCTGTGCCCCCTCTCCTAATCCACTCAGCCCTCCCTCTCTTCTTCTTCTACACTTTAATCCAGCAGGAGACTCTCTGAACACGGCTGTGAGCCAAACGTCTCCCTCCCTCATTCATCAGCGCTGACGGCCTGAACTCACATCAAAGTCCCAGTTTGGAGTTAATGATGGACGAAAGACGGAGAAAAGCCGAGCTGCTCATCCCGTTAATGGATAAAAATCCCAGTTAAGGAGCAGAAATCTGCCCAGAGCCGCTGATAAAGAAACCGTCAACATTTCTGCTGCAGAGTAAAATCCAGAACAAACTGAAACGTGACCCGAACGGAGAAACGACTTTTCCCATGATGCTTTGAAACGCTGCCTTCTCAACCAAATGAAAATGTTTAGACAGGTTTGTTTGGAAATGTTAAAACTGATTCAATAAATTTAGTGAATGATGTTAGAAATTCATTTACCTGTTTATTATAACCAAACGTATCAGACTGGATCAGACTGGATCCGTTCAGACTGGATCCGTTCAGAACACTCAGAACCAGCGGAGGACGGTTCGGTTCTGAGCGTCTTCATGCTGTTGGCAGAACCCGGTCGTTCTGCTTTCTGCCACCATAGAAATAAAATATCAATAAATCTGTTGGAAATGGAAATAAATCTAAACAAAAAGTCATTTTGATGAACCTTTTATAAGGAAAATGAACTAAGAAACTTTGTAGAGATCAGCTAAAATGTTGAGCTCATTGTTTGACAGCAACATGAAACTGGAGCCTTAATGGAGGAAATGTCAACACCAGCATGAGAAGTCAGTCCAAACAGACTGGGAGCTGTGGACCCGGACCCAGCTGCTGCAGCACAGCAGAGCTCAGAGAGTCGCGCTGCAGCAGAAAACGACTCGGAGGCCGAGGAGTCAGGCTGCAGAAAACACCAGGGCTGTTGGGAAGAAACACGGCGTCATCAGGAACAGCAGGTCGCTGGACGGTTCTGTTCAACGGATCAGCGAGACAGGACGGTTCTATTCTGACACCAACATGCAGCCCGCCGCCCTGCAGAACCTCCACATGTGTGGCTGAACGCTCAGGGCGCTGAGGGGGGCGGAGGGGGCGTTCGTACGCCATCGGGGTCGGGAATGAGCAGCTGTCCTGTCTGAGATTCCACTTCCTCTCCTGCAACAGACTGAGTCTTGTTTTCGGCAACAGGCTTCCTTTCTGTCGCAGAAACACTGGACGATTTTTTCTCTCTTCTGAGCGCTGAAGCTGCGCGTCGCCATGGCGACTCGTTCTCTGACTCCTGGTTCTGGATCGACCCTCGGCTCTGGAGGTCACTGCTGAAACCAGCCTGACAGGTTGAGGGCTCCAGCTGTTTCCCAGTTACAATCAGAGCCCAGAGTTCCTGCCGCTGACCTTTGACCTTGTCTGAACTGGCTGATGGAGAACAGGAACGTCTCCAACAGCTGCGGTCCAAAAACCCCCGGCTGAAGGGACAGAACCACAGACTAAACATTTACTGAGCTAAAATAATAACATGAAAATAAAACTTTTAATTCTTAAAAGGAAAAAAAAACTGAAAACTTCCTGAAACTCCGACTTTTATTCCTTTATTCTCCGTTTTATCTTTCGTTGTTTTTCAATCTTTCTCAGTTTGATTTAATGCATTTTAAAATGTTTTATAAATAAAATGGCACTTTATTACAAATGTTAGCTCAACTAATAGCAGAGCTCACTGTTAGCATGACTCTTTAGTTAGCGGTGCAAACCACTGATAGCCTTTATAAACATCCTTCTCTACTCTGATACCCGTAAATAAAAGCCAGCAGGGGGAATGGGAGGAGTTCAGCCACCAGAAAACTCTTTTCTGTAAATGTTGTATTATGTTTACACTCATTCTGATTGTTTGAACGGATCCACAACATCCTAAATATATGCAGATATAAGCTAGCAACCGAACCTGATGATGCTAAACACATGGCAGCTAAATGCTGCGGGATGTTTTTCTCCAGTGAGATTCAGGAGACACTGAAGACGAGTTTAGATGTGACTGAAGGGCTGCTTGACTTTAGAGAGAGAGAAAGAAGCAGCAGGACACACACACACACACACACACACACACACACACACACACACACACACACACACACACACACACACACACTGTGACGTTGATCAGGAGTGTGTGAGGCTGCAGGTGAACGTTGTTTCCTCTGAGTTGGAAAACGCTTCACAAACAATCATCAGAGAAAATCTAACTACCTTCAGCTGACCTCTGACCTGCTCAGGAGAACTGAATGAGGGTAATAATCTGACTCCTCGGGGCATGAAGGTTCAGTCAGTGACTCAGCAGCTGCTATAAAACTGTCCACCCGTTCAGTCAACACACCGCAGTCTGAACATGAACCTGCGGTCTGACTTCAGAGCCGTTTCGTTTTTCTTCATCATTTTTCCTCTCAGGTGACGAACAATCGAAACGTTTAAAGGCAAACAGGCGTTTCCAGCAGATTTGACGTTTTCTGCTGCTTTTCTTTGAGAAGTGAATCGTTCCGCCTGCAGCTTTGTTTTGTTTTCCACAGATAAGAGCCGGATCAATCATCAGGTCACATTAATTATTAACTACTACGTTTTACAGCCCAGGTTAAAAGTGAGCAACGGTCTCGCCTCTCCTGCATCCTTTGAATTTACCTCGTCAGAAAGAAACAGATGAAACTTTTCAAATATGACTGCTAAATAATTAAAAAGTGTTTTCACTTTTATCAGAGGAAATTAAATTTTTCAATCATAAATTAAACCTTCAAGACATTTTGAAGCAAACAGAATTTTCCCAGAAAATAATTTCTCTTTTCTTTTCATTAAAGAAAAGAGAAATTATCTTTGAATTCTCTGAAAATGCTAAAATTATCCTCCACATGATGAAGCTGCAGGCTGGGAACCAGCAATGAGGAAATCCATGACCCTCCACCTGACTGCTGCACCGACCAATCACTGAGCAGCGGCTTTGGAGGGAGCCAATCAGAAGGAGTTATTTGGATTTGAAAGTCTGGAAATGTTTCACAGAGTAAGCAAATAAAGATTTTAACTGGATTAAAGTGAAGCAGGAAGAAAACTCGTGATGTGATCAGATGTTCCCGTGGGAATGAAACATAACGGCAGCCAGATGTGAAAACATAAAAATATAAAGCAGAAAATCACTTTACATGCAGAAAACAGAATTTATACCTGGATTATACAAACTGAAGGTCGCTTTGAGTCAGTACAAGATAGATGTATACAAGATAGAAAATGACTTTTTTTTCACACTGAAGTAAGAAATAAAAATAGCCTGTAGAGATTTTCTCTGTCAAAACAGAACATTTCTGTTATTCCTAACTGACCTAAAACAGGAACATTTATTCTGATTTACCTGAAAACATGCATATTGAATATGGTGTCTGTAAACTTCTGGTTTTAGCTGTACCAATATCAAACATTTCTCCGGCTGGTTCCAGAAACCGAAATCATTTTGATGTTTGAAACGTCATGAAAGGCAGGAAGGAATTAACAGAATAAAAGTTAAAAATTCCCAGAGAATAAAACTCAATTTTTCGCTTCATTACGAGGAAAATGTTGACTTGATCTGTCAAAATAAGAGCTGCTTTTACTCCAGCTCCTCCTCACTGAGTTTGATGGATCCTAATTAGATGCTGCGGCGCCAAATCCAACCGTTAGCGAAGCCTCAGAGTCACGTTGGCTGCCAGGAACATTTCTGCTGCATCTGAAACGCATGAGGAGGATTTATAACTGCAGCTTCCTGAAGGAGAAGAAACGGGGCGAATCACTTTGGATCCGTCTGTGAGAAACACTAAAACGGAAACTCTGGATGAGAAACACGACTGTTAGCTTGTAGGTGAATAAGTGAAACCATGTGTGTGGCATCGGCTCCGTCCAGCTTCTCAAACATTTCTTCCTGTTTTATTAAAACACGCAGAGATCGCTGCTGGCGCAGAAACTAACGCTGATCCCAGATCAACAAGTGTTTGGAGATGTTTTATGAAAAAGCTTGTTGCTTGGAAGCAGACATTAGAGGCATAAAACTGGTAAATCCTCCGTTGTCGTTCCCAAAGCAGGTTGTGTTTACAGGGATGAGAGCGGCAGGGAAAGAGCCGCAACGATGGGAAAGAAATTACAGCGGCCGCGCACACATGACCCGGATCAACACCAGAACCGGCCAATCAGCCGCTGACTGAACTGCTTTTAAAACAGGATTATTGTTTTTTTACAGGCTGCAATAATTTGACTGCAGGCCACGTATGAAGCCGTTTAATGAGAACTTTATGGAGGAACTGCACACATGCAGCTGCTTACATGTTTGGGTCAATTTAGTTCCTGCTGACTGCAAACTTTAGCAGCGTTATCTTTATGACGAAGCGCAGCAGCATGCCCTCACTATTAAAACTGTAAAACGGAGGGAAACTTGTGATTAAGCAGTTTACATTTACAATTAATAAACCAAAGATTATAAAGAATGAAAAGGATTTCTGGAAAGGAACTAGTGGTGATAATTGAAGCTCTTTACTGAGGCAGCAGCAAATACAACAAGTAGGAATGATGTGAAGAAGGATAACTGAGAGATTAAAACCAAAATGGATAACTCTGGATTTGCACTACATGCTGCTCCGCTCTGCGCTGGAGACCAGAGGGAAATGCAAGGTTTCACAAAAAAGTGATAAAATATTGCACTTCCAAAATGTATCTTTCTTCATCTGTTGCTCTAATGCTGCGATTAGAGAGAGAAAATACGACAAGGTAGAAAAAAATCCAGGTTTAATTTGCATTATGTGTGTATGCACCGTCATAAATGATCAATTTTGACAGGAATAAATAGAAATAAACCAGTAAATGTATTAAAATAGAATTTTGAGAAAATGTAGCTTTGTTTTTTGTAACTCGAGTTACCGCCCCGCCTCGTGTTACCGCCCTGAGCCACCGCCCTGTGGCGGTATGACGAGTTTACAACCAGTCTGCTTTCACCTCCATAGAGAAACATGCAAACTGGGATTTGAACCCAGGACCTTTTTGCTAACCTTTGCCACCATGCAGCTCGCGTTAAACGGGATCTGCTCTGACTGGGCTCTGTTCACCTGGAAGCCCCGCCCACTGAGTGCCAGGTGCAGCGCAGCAGCGCCCCCTGTGTGATCAGCTGAACATGTCGGTTTCAGATGTAACCAGATGTTCGGTGCCGATTGTCCAAAATGTTCCGGTGAAACGTTACAAACAGTTCTGGTTTTAACGGCCGATGAGACGGAAACTTTCCACAAGATCCTTTGTTTCACATTAAAGGCCTGAACTGAGGAGAAATCCGGGAAGTACGAACAGCTTCCTATGAAAACGTCGTTTGGACCTAAACAAAAGGTAATTCTTCCATCCAGACGTTTCCAGCTGCAGCGACCACAGGATCTACTTTTAAACAGCCCTTTCTCTTATTCGCCTCCGAGTCTTTTTCTACCGCAGATTCACGTCATCATGAGCTCAGATGCTCTGCGGTCGGAATACATTTAGAGTCCGGACTCGGCTTGGAGACGATGTGTGGCTGGAGTCTCTGCAGGGTTCAAACGGGGAGAGTTGGTTTAGTTCTCAGCTGATTTCACAGCAGCAGAACCAGCAGAGGCTCCAGTTACAGGACGTTCCCTGATCTTAGTAGAGAAACTGAGGAATCAGATCCCAGCATGCAACGGTGCAGAAAAATAAAATCACTCTCTGTCCAAAGAAACCATTTATCTAAACTCAGTCAGGAATCTTTCCATCATATTCCATAAATTCAAACAGTTTCAGTCCAAAAACCTCTTTACTTTGTGGCAACTGAAGCAGAAAAAATTTGTAAATGAAGAAACTTTGAGAGCAGAAATGACATCATTTCTGTCTTACATTCGTTCCTGTTAGAGCAAAAACAAACATGCAACCCTAAAGTCAAAACCACATCTGTTAATGATTTTAAACTACAGATTTGTGAAAAATAAAGAAAATGTTCCCGACGAACGTCTGTCAGGATTTTATAGGAAATTAAAAACACAACTGAACATGAGTTCACTGAACTGACATCCAGATTATAATCCATGACATCTCCTCTGGGATGTGGAGACGAATCTGCAGAACTTTGTGATTTTATCATGTAGATCTGGAGAAAATGTTGAATCTGTTCCTGCTGGAGTCAAGAGAGCAGAGAACAAACTGGTCGACGCTTCAACAAACACTGAACTCTACCTGCAAGAAACATGAAATATTCTGAGTATTTAGGAGAAAATCCTCCCCACTTCAGACGCACTAATCAGCTTCTTACGCTCCACTCTTAACTTCCTGACCTGCTGGTTCACCATGAATCCAAACTCACTGCACAGATTTACTTTAATTCAACAAAAAGGTCAAACTGAGAGGCCAACAAAGAAAATTAAGTTTTTATAAACCGTTTCTGAGCTCCTGCAGCAGTGACACGTTTACAGGCCAGCAGACACAGTGGGAATTTACAGCTTTCAACAGAATCAGTTTTAGATCCACTGATCTTGGTCTTCCAGAGGACAACGGTAAATATTAACGACATTTTGAAGGTTTTTTTATTCAAAATGAATAAAAAGTGAAGCCTGCTAACAGCTGGCAGGTCAGAACTATTAACAGAGGGGTCAGAGGTCACTTCAGGGTGTCAGGAGGCAGGTGTGAACAAAAAGGTGAGGCTCAGCAGGAAGCAGCTGCTGTTCGGCGGATTAACAGGCTGAGGGACTGATTATTGATGATTATTGATGATTATTGCTTATCAAACGTTTCCAGTCAGTTTTCAATCCATGAAAAGGGCGGAGAGTTTTCCACGCTGCGCGGTGAACGCCGCAGCTCTCCGTCCTGCTCCGGTCGCCGTGGAGCAGCTGAGAGCAGATCCGGCCGACCCGGGAGAGACGTGAGCAGAACCAGAACCAGACCGGACCTGGAAGTCAACCGCCACGGCCTCCATGGTGACGAATCAGCGGCTCAGCGTCTTCTACCCTAGAAGAACCTACCCTAATGTCGAACGAGGAAGAACGAGGAAGAGTACGTTTAAATAAAACTCTGGAAAAGTTTGAGATTCAAACTTTTCTGGAAAAGTTTGAGATTCAAACTTTTCCATTCTTGTTGTTTTTTTGAAAAACAACAAGAATATTTCTGAGCTAGAAAAGAAAAACAATTGCTAGAAAAAAAACTCACATTTTGAGATTAATCTCAGAAAATTGTGAGAAAAGCAAAAATTTCTGAGTTTTTTCAAAAGTCAAAACAATAAAAAAAATTTTAGAAATTTTCTGAGATTTGCCTAAAAAATTCTGAATTTTTTCAAGCAGATTTTCTGTTTTTCAAACTCAAACATTTCTTTTTTTTAAAATTTCAGATATTTTGTTGAACTCTAGTTTTCGTTTCCATCCTGGCCCGTCGGCGCCGTGAGAACCAGCTCAGGTTCCTCCTGAGTCTGTATTTAAAAAGGCCCGAAGGTTTTTTCCCAGCTTCCTTTGCAGCAGCTCGCCTCCATGTTTGACAGCCTCGCCTCTGAAAAGCATTAAGGAATCTGATTTCATTACGTCTCTCTGCAAACTGCAGGTTCGTGTCAGGTTTTCACAGCGAAAGCTCCTGAAAAGGTTTTAATCCGTCCTCTGTGAGCTGCTCATCACAAATGGATCCAGGTCCGAACACGTCTGCAGGTTTCTGGACGGGTTTCCAGGTCTGATGATGAAACCTGTCTGACTCAGCTGAGGGGGAAAGTTTCCCATAACGCCGACGGGGAACTTACTGAATAAAGAGTCAAACTTTGGCTGCTGTGGCTGAAAACTGAGTGGAATAAAAACACCAACAACCATCAATCTGACCCAACGGACACCTGGACACTGGTACCACGGTACCACGGTACCACGAGGACAGAATGAGGAGCTGGACTCTGAAGATGAACAGATTTTATTTGGAAATGTTTCCGGCGCCTCAAAAACCTGGAAACATTTCTAGATGCTCCACTTTTCCTTCCTCCAAAACACCAAAACTTTGCAAAGGGAGGAAGTTTTGAATTAATAACAAATTAATCTGTAAGGTCCGACATGTTTTTAAAATTCAAAGCTTTTCAAACTTTTGAGTTTTTGAAGTTTTTCAAAACCAAATTCCAGAGAATAAATACAAAGTTTACTGAGAGAAAGATGATTGATGAAAACGGATGAAAACTGATGAAAACGGATGAAAACTGCGTTTCCACGGATGTTTTAAAGAAAGGAACTGAAAAAAGTTTTCTCCTGGTTCTGTTTCCATTTTCTGTTTGTTTTCAGTTTCTTCTTTTGCTTGAAAGAAGAAACTATTATTATTATTATTATTATTGTAGTTCTGACTGTTCTGCTGGTTTTCAGACAAATAAAACTCTTTTGAAAAGATAAAAATCGTGTCAGATGTTTTAAGACGTTCTGTAAGAACAAACTGATTTACAGTCTGAGTGTTTTGATGAAATCCTGATGAGAAGCTGCTCTGGTTGTCCTGAACCTCCTGATGAGTCGTCCCGTTAGTCTTTCCCTGTTGCCGTGACGACGCTCTGGTAACGCGCTCCAAACTGCCCTGAATTACCCATCATGCACTGCAGGTGGCCGAACCCTTCTGTCTCTGAGCGTGATAATGTGAAAACATTTTGTCTTGGTGACACTTAAAGAAGTTTGTTCAGCAAGTTGGTCTGAATGTGGGACAGATTAGTTCAAACCAAACTGTAATTACAGCCTGAAAGGAAGAAACAAACAAGCAGAAATGAATAATGGTGCAGAAAAAGCCTGGAGAGACGAGCTGTTTGGGGGTCGGATGTGGAAATCTGGGAATGCATCGTTCCCAGATTTCCCGCTGAATATCTGAAGGAGGTGGGCGAGTTGGAGCTGATGGAGGAAACAGCTGCTTGATTTGAAAAGTTCGGCTTCCAGAGCCTCTGTGAGCCGAAGCCAAACGTGAAAAACAGAAGAGTTGCTGTTCAGCTATTTACTCAGGAGTCACATATTTACAGCCGACGTGTCAAACTCAGACGTCCTTTATCACAAACACTAAATGAATTCGATACGGAGGATGTGGGAGGAAATGCAGGTTGTGTTCTGAAGTAACGGCAAAATGGTGGAAATTTGTGCCGAACCGTCATGGAGAGAAGAAATCTGAAACGATGAGCTGCTGCTACAAACACGACCCAAAGGAAGAACTGCTGCTGACAGGCCGGGTCGGTTACAAATCATTTGATTAAAGAAGGAGAAAAGACCTGCACTCCACACCAAACTAATGCAAGGATGGCGGCTGATAACAACCTGCCAGGCTGGAGATCCGCCCGGTTTAACCAGCAGAACTCAAAACCGTTTTTTAACCCTGACGGCCTGAAGACATCAGGAGTAATGAGGTAAATAATGAGGTAAATAATGAGGTTGGAGGTTTGCAGCTTTCGGTGGCTGCAGATCATTTTAAAATCTCAGCCAGGATCCGTTTCCTGTTGATGTTTTTCCTCACGCGGCTCTCAGGCAGCGCGGCCACCTGGACGCTTTGACCTTTCGCTCGTTCGCCTCTCAGCAGAAATCTCCCGGTTTTCTTTGAATCGCCTCGTTACTCGCTGCCAGCACCTGGATGCTGGCGCTGCTACAGACGATGCTTTGGGTTTCCTGTTTCAATGCAGCCACATGAAACAACAAAGGGCGAAAAAATTGTCTAAATGTTGAAACCCGAACATAAACACACTTATCCTGTGGATGCTAAAGAGCTGAACTGGTTCAAAAGCGACGGCCTTTGAAAGCTAACGGCTTTGAAGTGAAGAATTTCCCGCTTGCTTTTCCTGTCTGGAGGCAAAGTTTCAGATTATCTTCCTGATCTGAACTGGAGGATTTTTATCCCAGCAGTGACTTTGGTCTGACAGCAGGAGAGCGAAAACCCACCGTGAAGGTTTGTGATGTTCTCTGACTGACTGTATTTCTGGATCCTGTCTGGCAGAAACAACCCTGCATGCCAGCAACTAAAAACAACTTTAATCCAGAAACAACCAGCAGATGTTTCTGGATGAGTCGGGCCGTTTTGGGCTTCTTTTGGGTTTGCAGAACAAAGTGAGCGGGAATGCCACAAACCCAGGCTGTAATCTCCGCTCTGTTTGCAGGGCAGATCCTTGTTTTTGTTCCCATTCATGCAAACATGCAGCAGCCACAGAAACGCAGCAAACAGTTTTCGGGTCGGCCTTTCTGTCAATGAAGCCCTTCACTCTTTCATGCTGATTGTTTCCGTGCAGAAAGCTCCCATTAATCTTACAGTCTTTTTATTCTGTGTAGATTAGCAGAGTGGAGGCTGCTGCGCTCTGATTTCAGTCACATGCAGGACAGATTTATGTTTGATTCAACCTTCACGTCTAAAATTATTCCACAGAAATAACAACATGAACGCTGAGTGAGAGCAGCTATTCTGGGCCGGCTTTCATCCTCCGCTTGATGCTTTTCCAACTCCTGGACAGAAGTGGGACTTTCCTCTCTGATTCACGGCTAGAAAATCTGAGCTGGGCTGGAAATGCACAACCAGAATGACGAAAAGCAGAAAACAGAACAACAGAAAGAAAAACTGAGCGGGAAAAGAAATCATTCACGTTACAGAAACACAAAACTCCGGTTTCCTCCTGGACCTGCTGAACTGAACCCAGAAGGACAAACGGTGATCGATCGACTCTGAGCAAGCATGAGGCGACAGTAGGCAGGAAAGACTGCAGCTTAACAGGCAGAACCAGAACCAGTCAGAGCCAAGTGGGTCCGGCAAGCAGACAGAAACGAAGCCAAACGCCGACAGGTCCTTTAAATGGGGGAAGATGCTGCCCCTCCCCCACCTGCTGCTTCACCTGGAAGCTGATGTCCCAACTAATTAAAGATGAACTCCTAGTAAAACAAACTAAACATTTCTGGTTTAACTCAATAAACATTTTGATTCAACTAGAATCAAAATGTAAAGATAGATTTAAACAGTGGAGATGAAAAGTTTAATAATTCACTGAGAGGTTAAACCTGAATGGATATAAATGAGATCATTATAACTCATAATGACTGATTATTCCAGCAGCAGCATGATGACTGTTTGTTTTTCTGTTTAGAATAAAAAGCCTGATAAACTCGTTTGCTTTCCCATCCTGTGTTTATGTTTTACTGTGACACTGAGGACGTTTTTCTGGAGGTTTCGATGTCGTGAGAAGAAGATTATTGTAAAGGTTGTCCAGCATTAAATCTCCGCTCACGTCATTCCCAAAGTTAATTAGAGTTTTTCCAAGAAGTTCAGACCACAAAGTGGCTCAGCAACGAAACACCAGGACGACAGAACCGCCGTTACTGTCCTTCATTCCTCCTGCTCTTCTCTTCCACCCGACCGCAGGCGGCCGGACGGAGCCGCTCTGCAGCCGGACGGAGCTCTGCTGCCGGACGGAGCCGCTCTGCTGCCGGACGGAGCCGCTCTGCTGCCGGACGGAGCCGCTCTGCTGCCGGACGGAGCCGCTCTGCTGCCGGACGGAGCCGCTCTGCTGCCGGACGGAGCCGCTCTGCTGCCGGACGGAGCCGCTCTGCTGCCGGACGGAGCCGCTCTGCTGCCGGACCGGCTCCATGCTGGGAGTTTCTGTCGTTAAACCTAGGAGATGCGACCTAATCATTACCTCTGTGAGGAAAGTATTCAAACGGATTTTTACCCAGGAAAATCAAACTCATGTGAGATGAGTTACAGATTCAAAGCATTAACAGGCGGCTGCAGCAACGAGCCGACAGTAAACTAACCGGACCTCTACTGGTTCCCATCGCTGAGGATCACCGTGTCCAAACGTCTTCTAATAGCCAACCTGACCTACTTTCCCTGCAGTGTGTGTGTGCAGAGCGAAGTGTGTGTCTGACTGCATTGTTCTGTTGTTTACAGAAGTGTGTGAAAGTGAGACGGCCTGCAGCAGAGAGCATTGTGGGTCGGTGAGTGCCATGTGTTCCCCAGCTGCGGCCGCCTGGCATCACCACAGAACAGGAACACGAACAGCGTCTTCACTTCTCCTGACCACCAGCAGGCGGCTCGTCCAACTGAACGGAGCAGCGAACTGAAGATTTTACCCAGAAACGCCGTCCATCGTCTCACCCGGTCACCGCAGAGATCAGCAGGAAGAGACGACAGACGGAAAACCTCGGAAACATCAGCAGGTTTCAACGGTTCACACTTCCAGATTCTTCTGCTGCATTTTTCCTACTTTCTCTCATATTTTAAGGCTGATTTTCTGCACAAAATCAAATTATTTTCTGCTCCTATTCCTCATAGTTTGAGCCTGAAAAATGGATCTGAGATATTTCTATATTTTATTACAGTTTATCAGCATCACACATTAAATAAAAGGTCAGAAACCCACAAACGTCATGAAGCTCCAAGTCCTTCAAGCTCATAAAGTATCAGTTCACTCTGCATCAAAACAGAACGAAAAGAAAAGAAAAGAAACGTCTTTTATTGTCCTGCAGGTTTCTCTTCAGTGCATAAAAGTAAAAAGTAAAACAAGTCAAAGTAAAATATGATATAAAAAATAAGAGACTGAAACAACAAAAAGGAAACAAAAAACAAGTAAAAACTAAACTCAGCCAGATTTTCTAAATTTGTAGTCAAAATAAAGTTACAAAATCTGCTGGAATATTTGAACATTAAAAATAACAAATTTCTATTTAATGGCGAGTGGAGAAACTGACTGACAGGAGGGATGAGTTTGAGTTTGTTTGAGGAGAGGAAGGATCTGGATGCAGCAGATCTACGGTTCAACAGCTGATTCCTCTGAGGAACTTCCTACAGCTGTTCGGACCATCAGAACATCTGGATTGGATCCAGAACCTTCTCCTGGTCAACATTTACCTGGTAAAGTCCAGAGTTGGAGCAGAAACTGTTTCTAATGACTGATGGAAACATTTCAGGACACGGAGAGTAAAAACCGTCTGGGAGGAGATTACAGAATCAGTGTGTGTGTGTGTGTGTGTATGTGTGTGTTCTGTGTGTGTGTGCAGTGTGTGTGTTCAGTGTGTGTGTGTGTGTGTCCAGTGTGTGTGTGTGTGTGTGTGTGTGTGTGTGTTGTGTGTGTGCGTGTGTGTGTGCAGTGTGAACAGTTTTCACTGAATCACTGACGTTGTGAATAACGAGTTCAGATGAGTAACTTTTCTGAAATGTACTTTTAGGAGTATTTTTACTAGGCTGTACTTTTTACTTTTTCTAGAGTAATTTTATTATGAAGGATATTTCAAGGAGAAATATTCCTGCTGTTACTTCCTGTATTTTCTTCCCAGTGAATAAAAAACAAAGGTTTTAACACTGATGATGTAATTTTTAGATGTTAAATAATTTAAATTATGTGTACTTGAGTAAACCTGTGTTGAAGCAGTGATACTCCAGGTTCCTCTAGTTTCTACCTGAGCTCAGGGAGGAAAACTCTGACATCCAGGAGAAACTTTCAGAGCTGCTGTTCTGGTTTCACTGCACTTCAGCTTCCTGCCTGCTGTCATCAGCAAACATCCAGAGAGAAAAGGCAGGTTGGCGTCTCCAGTTTACCTGCAGGAGCTTTAACTGGAGCGGATGGTTCAGTTTGTCCCGATGCAGCAGAAGATCTGCAGTTATTACTCAGCAGACAGGAATCCAGATGGATTTGATCCCTGAGTCAGAGAGCGACGGTCTTTCAAACCATGTGGCTAAAACAGGAGCAGCTTCAGGACACAAATCTGCCCTGATGCTGCTGCTGAACACGAAATTCAGTTTGTATTTATACAACTGATTATTTAGCAGTTTGAACCTCTACAAACCAGAAGTAGAGTTGAGTTCAGCTAACGAAGAGAGACGCTGCAAACAAACATCAATGAACCGCGTTGGATCACATCCTCTCCTCTAATAGAGCAAATAAAACCCAGATTAATGAACCATTAAGGACTCTGAGCCTCTCAGAGGAGAAACTAACATCCTCACTGGCAGCAGCATCGCATGGGAAGGCAGCTAATTGGTGGAAATGGATGTTTGGGTTTTTGGGGTTGTGTCTAACCAGGATGTGTGTGTGTGTGTGTGTGTGTGTGTGTGTGTGTGTGTGTGTGTGTGTAGGTGTGTGTGTGTGTGTGTGTGTGTGTGTGTGTGTGTGTGTGTGTGTGTGTGTGTATACAGTCGGGGGTTTTCCAGGAAGTTGCATTCACATTGGATCAGATAACTCTCCTCCAGCGTCTTGTTCAGATCCGATCAGAAACAGAACCGTCCGACTGAGGATGTCCAAAACAATAAGCAACATCCTGCAGCAGTAAAATGCATGCAGACAGTTTTCATATTTTAAAACATCATTCCAGCGTTATCTGCTCTGGTCTTTAACAAACAACACAAAGCAATCTGCATCTTCACACAAAACCAATAAACCAAAGCAGACGTTTCACTAATGAACTCATTTAGACCTTTAAACTTTAATTAGGAGGAAATTTTCCTGATTGATGCTAAACAACAAACTGAAGAAAGTCTCTGGTTTTTATTCTCTTGTTCCCACAAATATAAATAATTTCTGTCAGGTTGATTTTTTAAAATAAAAACATCATAAAGTAAAGTTTCCTTGTCCTTTACAAATGAGAGGGAAAAGTTTTGAAAAAGCTGGCAGCTCTAAAAACCTTCATGATGAATAATTAATAATATTAATATTAATGTGTCACAATTCACTTCTGTTACACATAATAAAACTGAATGTTGCTGTGATCTTCTCTCCTAAATGAACAAATGAAAATAAAATGATAAAATTCTCCATGACTATTCCTGAAGGTCTGAAGGTAGAAAAAGTCAAATTCTGCATCTGCCAACAATCTCAGCTCAGCAGGAGGAGAAACGCAGGTAAAGGTTGGTGTTCAGTCATCAGGTTTGGGTTGGAAGAGGAAAATTATGTTTGGAAAGTTTTTACTGCCAATGAAACTACGACTGACTTAAGAAGAACTGATCAACGGAATCCAAAAATGTCCCAGTCAAAGTTCAGCTTCATCTTTAATCCAGATCCAGTGGAGAAGAACGGATCTGTTCGGTACCTGACTAATCCCTGGAAACAGCAGTAACACCTGCCTGACGCCTCGTTAACACGTTTTCCTCGGTCCGTAAAGAGAAAGAGGAGAAATCGTTTCCTTCCTGCAGCTGCTGCCCGTCAAACAGACGGAGATTTTCTGTCGAAGCTTCAAACAAAACAACATCCACTCAAAGAAACGTCTCCACATCAGGAACAACCAACTAACAATCTCTGGATTTCTAGTTTGACTGAATGTTTGATTGGTGAAGTTAACCGGGCCGGATCAGAACCTCTCAGAGGGATTAGAGTCAGAACAGTTTCATTTTTATTTCCTAAATATCTGACCTGTGTTCAGTTTCACTGAGCTGAACGAAAAACGAGAGGAGAAACGGATCCAAACATCCTTCAGGAAACAGGAAACGTTACAGAAACTTTATTTAAACCAAGATATTAGAAAACTACAAGGTCAAAGGTCAGTTTAACTCCGGCTGCAGCAAAACCAGCTGAGATGTTTCAGTTATTTGGTAATGAAGTGAATCTGGAGTTTGGATCAGATTTCATCCTTTATTAAAACTAATTCACAGGAAATCCAAGAAAAATCTGTTTCCTAAATCAAAGCATGAAATCTGTACTAAACTACAACTGTTTTAAATTCGGTATAAACTCCTCTGCATTCTGCATGCTGAGGCGACTGAATCTTCACAGGTGCAGACAGAGCGTTGGCATAGCATAGCATGACATTAGCATGTGCTACTGGATCATTTCTGAGACGTTTCCAAGCAGTGGTGCGTATCTGTGATATATTTTACATCTGTATTTGTGATGCAGCCGTTTCACACGTTCAGCATAACGAGTGAAACATCTGATCGATCAACAATAAAAAGAGAAATATCTCCAAGTAACAATTTAAAAACAAATCCAGAATTGGATCAACTGATGCAAAAACACGTTGGCACCAGAAGAGTTAAGAACTGCAGTTCACCAAACAGAACCCGTCCGGTCCAAATTAAAGTCTCAAAGATCAGAACCGTCGATCATAAACCAACTCTGGTTTTATCTAAAGGGACAGAAATAAATAAGTTTGATTCTCTGTCTTGTTTTCCTCCATCAAGAGACTGATGAATTCAAACAAGAACATGTGGACGGAGTCGGACCGGGCCAGGAGGTGGGAAGAGTCCGGATCCAGAGGAATGTGGAAGCTGAACGTTGGACAGGAAGCCAAGAGGAGCTAAAACGGTCCAGGAGGAAGGAGAGAGAGGAGGCAGAAACAAAATGATTTAATCCTTCAGCACGTCAACGGCTGCAGTTCACTTCCAGCAAACAGAGAAACATGCAGATTTCACTTCCTGTCTTGTGATAATTCACTTCCTGTCTTGTGATAATTCACTTCCTGTCTTGTGATAATTCACTTCCTGTCTTGTGATAATTCACTTCCTGTCTTGTGATAATTCAGTCACTGATACGTTTGGACCAAAACAGCAGCTTGTTGTTTGGGTTCAGTTTGAGATACAAACTTAAATAGTCTGAAGTTTTTCCCCATTCAGGCCATAAAGCTGCAAACAAAAAGAGCTGCTCATGTCAAGAAATCCAGATCGACCTCCAGTCCTAATCTTAGTCCTAATCTGCGACGAGTTGATAGTCAAAACATTTAGAGACGATCCTGGGCCGACCGGAACCAGCAGAACACAGGAAGAACCAGCAACAAACAGACAAGAGACGAGGTTCTGAAGGACCAGATTAGAACAGAAACCAGATTAGATCAGAAACCAGATTAGAACAGAAACCAGATTAGATCAAAAACCAGATTAGAACAGAAACCAGATTAGAACAGAAACCAGATTAGATCAGAAACCAGATTAGATCAGAAACCAGATTAGATCAAAAACCAGATTAGAACAGAAACCAGATTAGAACAGAAACCAGATTAGAACAGAAACCAGATTAGATCAAAAACCAGATTAGATCAAAAACCAGATTAGATCAGAAACCAGATTAGATCAAAAACCAGATTAGAACAGAAACCAGATTAGATCAAAAACCAGATTAGAACAGAAACCAGATTAGATCAGAAACCAGATTAGAACAGAAACCAGATTAGAGCAGAAACCAGATTAGATCAAAAACCAGATTAGAACAGAAACCAGATTAGAGCAGAAACCAGATTAGAACAGAAACCAGATTAGAACAGAAACCAGATTAGAGCAGAAACCAGATACACACTCACACATTAATATTAATTCATTAATCCACCATATTGTTTAGTTTTTTCCTTTTATTACTATTGTTATGAATATTGTATTATTATGTATAATAAATACTTTGTTTTAAAAGAAAAAAGCAGCAGAGCATCCCACTCACTGCTGCAGCACTGACTGCTGCAGCAGGGCGGGCGGCTTCAGGCAGAGCGCAGCCGAACATTTAGACTCTTTAACTACGTGTTATTTTAACAGCAGCACATAAAGCCAGCAGCTGAACTCAGCTGCCTCTTTTCCCCACTGGCAGAAATAAAAATGATGTAAGAAATCAGATGCCAAGGCTCCGGCGACAGGCTGGTTCCAAACATAACCAGACGGCTGCAGACGAGACGTTTATCCCAGAACTGCTGCCAGTGAAGCAGCTTCAGTGGAGAAGTGTGAGAAAATAAATCTGTTGTAGTTTCACCCAGTTTACACACAAAGAAAAGCAGTTCCCAGATAGGAACAGGATTACATTCCCAGTAAAGAGTCGGTGGAATTCGAACCATCCAGTCGACTCGACTGGGAGTCGTGGTGTTTATGTTAATGAGCAGAAATGCTCTCATACTCGACCTCCTGACCCTGAGCATCAATCACGTTGAGGCGCCATGATGGACGTCAGGAGAGTTGAATTATTTCCTAAGTTGATTTTCCCAGTTTATCCACGGCTTCTACTGGTTCCAGTTGATCCAATTCATCTGTAGCTCGCCTAGTTAGCCGTATCTTAAAAAGGTGGAAAGAGCTGGAAACCGACCCGAACCTCCTGACTCGTTTGTTGATTTGAGAAAAACACTTTGCCTGAAAGTTTTCCAGCGTTTGGTCATAAACGTTGTTTCCTCACTGGAACGATCCATTTCCTCATGAAATGAACTTAATAAAAGTGACATTAGGAGGCTAAAGCACAGACAGGTTGTTTTAACGTCCACCCTGGTGGAGCGGGACGCTGACATCACGCACCGTCATTCACCGTTACGCCTGGGATTCATCACAGCAGGAAGTCAAAGAGACAAAATGATGACGTGCAAAAAGGATCCGAGATCAGAGGACGCAGGTCTGCCTCACGTCTTCACTGCTGTCTAAAGGTTATAGATCGATCAGGACGCTCCCGACTTTCCAGGCTCATCCCTGCTTTGGGATTTCCCACAACGTGCAGGAACGCCGGTGGAGGAGAAGTCTGAGTTTTATTCCTGGACTTGGAGAAGCACAAGACAGATGGACGGATAAATAAAGAACAGCAGCTTATTGTGTTTCTTTTAAAAAGTTAAACCACACAATGGATTCTGACATCAGATGATGCTGCTGCTCCTGCCACCAACCAGTGAGCTACACTGAGGTCATCCAGCCAGAAGAACCAGCAAATGCTGATCTAAAAACGTCACTTCTCCAAGGTTAAGACAAATCCTTCAATGCACGCAAAGCGATGACATCAAAGGTCAGAACAGAAGTATGTCAGTCATTTGTGTCTAAAAGGCCTCAGACTCCCAGCAGTTACTTATCAACGTTCTCTAAACAACCTGGTGGAGACTGGAGGAGTTTGGTTGTTCGTGTTGCAGAGCCGAGGCCGTTTCCAGCTCAGATCTGCAGCCGTTTAAATTCCTTCCAGCTCGGCTTGGCGGCTCCACAGGTGTCGTGTTTCAACGTTAAAACAGGCCATGAAGCAAAAGCAGGAGGGGAGAGAAACTGTGTGGCTCCGTCATTAAAACGCCGCAGCAGAACGAGGGCAGGGCCGGCCTTTGTTGCGGCGAGCCGATTAACGGCGATGATTGGGCCGTTTCTTTTTATGGGTTTTAATGAGAAATGCAGCTGAGGCTTCTAGCAGCAGGAATAAAACCGACTCCTGGAGAACCGGAGCGTGGAGCAGAAGTCGGGTTCTCTGGGTTTATCGTCTCCAGAACTGAGCTCGGACCGCCGGAGCTGCAGCTGCTGCAGCTGCTGCAGCCGCTCATGTTTGCTCATCATTTATCTTCGACAGGGTTTATTTTCTGACAGCATAACTGCAGCACAGCTGTGCCAACTCGGACCATAGACCTGCATATTCCCACAAACCTCCAGCTAACACCGGGCTCCGCTGATTTACCCACAATGCATTTCACTGACAGGAAACAAGATCGGGATCATTTTATTTTATAGACTCAAATTCACTGATTTCTGCATCAATTTTAGGTCATTTTGACACAAAACATCCCAAAGTTTCTGAGCATCTCTGGGATTTTATCTTAATAACATCATAATAATTATCTGACATTCAGGAGAAACAAACCGTCTGGATACAAAAAGATTTGTTCCAACGGAGCAGAAACAGGTTGAGATGAGCGGCTGGTCAGAGCAGAGACCAGAAACTGGACCGGGACCGGACAGTTTCTGGACCGGGACCGGACAGTTTCTGGACCGGGACCGGACAGTTTCTGGTCCTGGTCCAGAAACTGGACCAGGACCGGACAGTTTCTGGTCCTGGTCCAGAAACTGGACCGTGGATGAAACAACCTGCTGGATCTACTGATCACTTTACTTCATTTCTTCAGTTGATGGTTGATTATTTGTAGTAAAGATGATCTGGGGATCATTTCTCTGATTAATGGATGAATAATTAGAGTTAAAAGGTTTAAATGGGAGATTTTACAGAATCTGAACCTGGTGAAGCTAAAACTGACGGGTGGAGTTCTGGAATTAAAAACAAAGATTTATTTATGTTAAATGTTTAGATTATTTTCTGCTCTAACTCTTCTTTTCTTCAGTCTGTGTCATCCAACTATCATTAATCAGTTACTAAATTAATTAGCAATTATTTAAATAATTGATTCAACACAATAAATCCAACTTTATGTTTCAATGAAGCATAAAGTTCAGTTTGCAGATCACAAGAGAAACTTGCTGCTGTTTTTTAAACAATAGTTTATGGAAATGAATCGTGGTTCCGTCCGTCCGATCGGCTGCAAAACACCCAGAAAATACTAATTCATTCATCCAGACCCTGAGCAGAACGTGACTGACCTGACCTGACCTTTGACCTGCTCTTTGTTGAACGACTTTACCGTCACTAATACTGTGATCACTGCAAACACACACCTGAGGCAGAGCTGCTCTCTGATTGGCTAACAGCCGAAGCTCCACACCTTCAGGTCAAATAAAAACAAACCGACTGACTGAGCTGTCAACACACACACTCTGGGTAAAACACACTCCAGGTAAAACACACTCCAGGTAAAACACACACCAGGTAAAACACACTCTGGGTAAAACACACTCCAGGTAAAACACACTCCAGGTAAAACACACTCCGGGTAAAACACACTCCGGGTAAAACACACTCCGGGTAAAACACACTCCAGGTAAAACACACTCCGGGTCAGCGCTTTTGGACTATTGGACCCAATCCGACCAGAACCAGCCTGACGGGCCGTTGATTGAAACGAGACTCCAGTTTAAAAACGTTTCAGATGAATTTCCTGCAGAAGCTTCGTTTCTGCAGATGAAACTTAAACATGTTTGACGTTTTAATCTGTTTTTATTTTAAAGGTTCTGACAGGTTGGACAGTCCATGACGTCAGCCAAGACCAGAACCGACCAACTTCCCTCAACACGTTCCTCTCTTCCTGAAACTACGACGGCCCATTACCGCCACTGGAAAAAAAACAGTTCATTTCCAACAAAAAAAAAATCAGAAAATTCTCAGATTAAACTCAGAATTTTTTTACAAAAACTTTGAAATTTCTATCTGAAGTCTAAAATTTTAAGACTTGGAAAAAAAAAAGAAAAATGTCTCAGTTTCAAAAGTTTTCCACTTTTCTACTCAGAAACAAACAGTCTAAAAATTTTGGACTTTTAAAACTGAGAAACTTGCCAAATTTTTCTAGAAAATTTCTGAAATTAATCTAAAAATTTCTGAGTTTTGTGGTAGAAATTTCCTCCGTGGTTTTTCTGTCTGAATATAAATCCTTCCTTCATCGTGGAGCTGAAACCTGCAGCAGCTTTACGGGTTCTGGTCTCGGTTCAGTAACTTTCCTGTAAAAATCCAGCGGGGGAAATTCTGCCTGATTGTCGCTGTGCAGGAAAACGGCTTTTTGTTTAAATGGCGAGGTGATGAAAAACGGCGCTCTGGATTTGTGGAAACTCTATTTATAGGCAGCGCCGGCTCCGGTCCAGACTGTTTTGGCTGCAGCTCAGTAATTAGAGACACGCAGTTCTGCTGGAGGTGGCGACACCGTCTGTGGTGACACCGTCAGGCAGCATGCAGCAGCAGAGGTCTGTGTTCCTCCTCAAACCAAACAGTGGAGAAAATGACGCTTCCTTTAAACCTGCTGCATTTCTCACCACAGGCAGAAAGCCGTCCTGCAGCTGAGGCATTTCACACCGGACCGGGCCCAGAATGCTGCTGATTCTGGTTCCGAAGCCAAATGGAAGATGGAGAAAGAAAGTGGAATGAACATCTGTGCAGAGTTTGAGCCCAGCGTAACAAAACGATCTCAGTTCTGCTCAGATTCATCAGTTTCAGGGTTTTATCCCGGAGTTTCCGGTTTTACCGTACGAAACATTCCCAGGTTTTAGAGAAGAATTAAACAAATAAAGCAGAAAAATCTAACAAATTCTACAATAAAATAAAAACCCAGAGGCATACCGTTGGTGTAGAAAACATTGCGTCACCTATTCTCTGATCAAATCCATGTAAAACTGCATAAATCCAATAAATCAAATCCAAGCTGCATATCGATACTAATGGTGAAGATTTTTTGTTCCCAAAAGTTTTTTTTTTCCAGCATCTTGGAGGAAAATGTTTAAAAGAAAGTGAGTTGTTTTTGTTTTACTTCAAAATAAAAGCACCACTGTTGGATAAAGTACGACAGCCTCAGTAACTGGAGGAGTTTTCTCTGCGTGAGACCGACTGAACAACAACTAAAACTGGGTTGTGGGTTTTTAATGTCCGTGTTTCAGGCTGGAACACAAAAACAAACGCCACAAACGACTATTTATGACCGGATGTGGATCTGCAGCGACTATGAAATTATCCCCAACTCTGGGATTTGATTTCATGTTTGAAGAAGTGCCTTGCTCGGTGGCTCGGGCAGGTCGGGTCAGAAGAATAAACTGTAGTTAGTTGCAGTCATGCTCACAGATTGTAGTTTTAAAAGCAACTGCTGTAATAATGATGTGACTGAAATAATATGTTCTAAAACGATGATCCATCAACCAGAACATAAAAATATAAAGTCAAACTCCAACGCTTCCTGTTGTCATGACAACCAGGTGATCCTCAGGCTCTAAATAATCACTGGAGGGGAATAAAAACTTCTGGACAAAATTTGGCATCTTTTAAAGAAAGTTCTTCATCCTTTATCAAATATGATGTCAGACAATCTTAGAAAATACAAAAATAAACTAATTCTATAATCATTTTAAGTAGTTTTTACTAATAGTTTTGCTTCAATATAAAACATGAACAGTTTTTAACTATATTAGTTATACCAAAAATAAGCTTTAAAAAACAACAACATGACTTTAAAAGCTGAAAAATAATAAAAATGTCAAAAGTCTTGAGATTAAACTTTGATATAAAGACAGAAAACAACAAAAAAAAAGAAATTCGAGAATATAAACTAAAAGTTTTTTGATTACAGGAACAAATTATGTTTCACAATTTATTTTATTAATAAAAGAACTACAAATTTTGAAATTCCTGGATTAAAAAAAAAATTGTAAAAAAATATAAAAACACCAAAAATATGAATGAGGAAGATTTTCTAAAATGCTAATAGATTTTAAAAACTCAGAGGTTTGGATGAGCAGAACTTTAAAAACAGATTTCATGACTTCACAATCAGCTTTATTACAACTTTATTACAACTACAGCAGAGAGAATAAACGTTTCCTCCAGCTTCCTTCCCGGTTCTCATTCCTCAAACTTCTTGCCTGATTCTTCCTCGTCTTTTCCTGACAGACTGGGCTCTTTGTTCGGCTCTGATTAGTGAGACATGAAGCCAAACCAACGACATTTGAAACTTTTGTGCTCGTCTTCCTGCTTCTGGCTCTGAAGCAGCTAAAAACCCGTAACTGTGGCGGTGCGGCCCACCAGACGACCCGCCGGCCCGTCATGGGACCGGCGCCACGCTGCACTGCAGGGGAAACGCTGCGGTACCCGCACCTTTAAGTTCTCATGACCTCTGACCTTTCATTCCACTAAAAACTCCTTCTGGATTTCAAAACCGGCTCAGCACCAATCAGAGCACAGGAAGGGCTTTCAACCAGGAAGTCAGAGTTAACGGCCGTTACAGATCTAGATGAGGTAGAACAGGTTTTAAAATCCGCTTCCCTGCAGCTGAACCCTGAGGAATGACTCACGCTCCACCTGGATGACATCATCACTACCAGGTGTGGTTTACTGATGTAGTAAAACCACATGGATCAAACAGCTCTGCCAGCACACTTCTCCCAGCCGCTGACTGGTCTAGTTAAAGGAAAATATTTCCAGCAGACGTAAAATGAAATCCATTAAAGAGGTAAAAGTTATTTAATACCATTCTGAGTTCAGGAGGAATGTGATCAGAGACACGACGGTTCAGTTTGGACAGAATCTCCTCCATGTTCAGTCAGCAGAGGATGAAAGAGTCGGCATCTCAAGAGAAGAGTCATCAGGCAGTAGCCTGAGCCTCCGACTGTTTAACCTCAATCTGTGAGACGTTTATGATGTGATTCATCAATTAATTTCTATCCAGATTAATCAAAATGTTCAGTAAAGCATCAGTTTGAAGTTTTAAGCATCTCGCATGCTGAGGTGAGCCAATCATCATCAATGCAGAAAACTGAGCAAATTGGAATTAAGAAAATAAATTTACTTAATGTAAACATGCAAAATTCTAAAATAAAAAAATAAAAACATTTTTGGATGAAAACTGTTTTGTTTCTTCATGTTTTCATATCTGTGTGCATTTTGCCAAACTGCAATAAAAACATTTTTTCTGCATCGCATCAGTTTGTTTACAGCAGTAAAATGATTATTTGCAGGCGGCTGCTCAGCTTTTTTAATGACTTATCAATTATTATCTCATTTAATGGAAACAGCAAAGAATCTCTAGAAAGTTCTGCTGGGATTTGAACCGCAGCGACCGTCACAGTTCATGTGTGACTAACCTGCTGAGATGTTCAGCAGGAAATAAACAGAAGAACGAAGCAAATGAGCCTCATGCAAGCCGACGATGTGACTGGATTTAACCTCAGATGAAGCTGTAATGGATTTAAAACGTTCCGTCTCTTTCTGCAGTCACTGTCAGGTGCTTCAGGAGCTGCCAGATGAACCTCTACCTGCTTTGACCTGAAGCCACCGTGCAGAACGATCAGCTGGACCTCAAAGCATCCAGATAAGCAGAACCAGAACCAGAGCCAGAACCAGAACCAGAACCAAAACCAGAGCCAGAACCAGAGCCAGAGCCAGAACCAGAGCCAGAACCAGAATCAGAGCCTGAACCAGAACCAGAACCAGAACCAGAGCCAGAACCAGAACCAGAACCAGAACCATAGCCAGAACCAGAACCAGAACCAGAACCAGAGCAGTCACTCATCAGGTGGCTGCTGACCCACTCAGCTTCAGTCTATTAATCCCTAAAGGAAATTTTTCCTCCTTCTTCTTTCGGAGGAAAGCAGAAAATGAGGTGCGGAAATACCGAAGACCTACTGGTACCGGACCCGAACCGAACCTCCTCTGAGGTACTCCATGTTTCAATCCACCGAGCCTCACTGGACCGGGTCACGGGTTCATAGCAGATATAAAGTTCTTTACAATCAGCAGCAGGAAACAAATTCAGAAATCTAAAATTTGATCACATTTATATGTTTCACAGAAACTATGAGAATCAATCTGCTGCAGCAGGAGCTTCCTGATCTGCTGCAGCAGCTGCTGCAGCTTTCCTTACCTCTGTGAAGAAGTTATCCATCGCTCCTCTTTATTTTAATCCCAGAGGATTCCCTGTGTGTCGCTGATCCAACTCATTCCAAGTTAAAGGTTTGCGAGAGTTTCAGCGCATCCTCTTCATTCCTGCCAGCCGCGGGATGCTCCTGCTCCGTCACATTCACTCTTTGTTTCAGGAGTTTTCCTCCGGGGGGAACAGTCAAAGCCCGTCTGGTCACACTCTGCGTCCCGCGGCTGCGCGTCTGGATCCGACCGAGGTCCGTTTGTCCGGAGCAGAGAGGAGCAGAAGCGGCTCGCCGCGGAAACTTTGGACGCTTCAGTCCGGGACTCAGTCAGCCCGACCCTCCGGACAGTGAAGCTCCTCCTCCTGCTCTTCCTCCTCCAGCTCCTCTTCCTCACGTCTCACTGACTCCTCCTGCTGTCAACATGTGGACCATGAGACACTTTAAACGTCCAGCATCCAGAATGGAAGACGATGAATGGCAAGTCGGTTTGTCATATAATCAGAACCAAATATTTACACAAACCATAAAAAACTTTATGTTTTCTAACTGCCTGACTTTAAATCAGATTAAACTTTTCCTGTTTTTGTTCGGTTAGGATTAATAAAAGTGTTTCTATTTACTAATAGTCAGAATAATATTTTTTAAAACAAAAACTAATTCAGAGGTTTACACCCCCGACAGAACAACCTGTGGTGGTAAAAACTGGTCACATTTACTTGAATCGTTTTGGAAAAATATTATTTTAGGTCTCACTACACTAAACACTTTACTTCTACTATATTAATGCAAAGTATCAGTACATCTACTTGAGTAAAATTAGTTTGAGTTGTGAGTAATTTATCTAATAAAGAACAAAAAACAGTCCAACAGTTTTGTTAAAGTGAGACATCCTGTCTGAACACAGCAGCTTTGTTGTTCTAATGTTATTTTCTACTGAACTGGACAAACTTTAACTTTTCTTATCTTATTTAGAAATTATTTTTATTTTAGTCTTCAAAATACCAAAATTTGAACATAACTTAATATTTTTCCATCCGATGATTTTAGTTTATATCATATTGCGTCGCTTCCTGCTGCTTGTTACGGAAAACCTGACATGTTTATGAGATCACTTCCTGGTTCATGTGTCTCTGGGAGCTCCGCCCACCTATTTGTCTCAGAGGTGATTTCAAACACGGGCCACCTGTCAGGACACCGTCACCATAGCAACACCTGACCTGCAATCTGCAGCCGCTGACAGAGGTCAGACAGCAGTCAACCCTGATGGTGATGACCTCCAACTCCGCCTGAGGGATCATGGAGAAGCTGCAGCAGGAAGCTCCGCCTTCCTTTAGTCAGACCCTCATTAATATGGCTGCAGGCTCCGCCCATCATAAAGCTTGTTGTTGTTTCTGTTATCTCTGATCTCCTGGATGATTTGTAAACATGATGCACCTTCCCACCGTGTGACTGTGGAGCAGAGCTCCCAAGGATTTGTTCTTAGATAAGACCATCATATCAGACTGTTGCCTGGGAGACCGCACTACACGGTTCATGGTCATACACACACACACACACACACACACACACACACACACACACACACACACACACACACACACACACACACACACAAAGATTCCTAATCTTACCTAACATGGAAAACAAACATTTAGTTTCATCAGAACAAGAATTATTTTTTCTCACTCTTATTAAACACGGGGAATCAATATGTAGTTTTATACTTTTACATTTTTGTCTTTCTGTTGGTTTGTTATTTTGTTTGTATTTCCTTCTAATTCCTGTAAAACACTTTGAACTGTCTTGTTGCTGAAAATCATAAAGGATTTCATTACTGATGTTTTCTTTCATTCTTATGGCAGAAATATTGTTATATGTGAAAACCTAAACTTATCTGGTTTAGATTTATAATAGTTTTGTTTTAATATTTGTGTTGATGGATTTGGATGTTCTGGTTTGTCTTCCTCTGTTGGAGAACAAATATTGTTTAAATCAGTTCAGATTGAAATGAACTGAACTTTGAGATCCAAAGAAAAAACTGAAACTAACATCAAATTCAAACTGATTTTCTAAATTCATTTACTGTAGATCAGGAAAATAAACGTCTGCTGTTCTGTCTCTTTGACTTTCTTCAGTAAAATAAACTGATTACAGAGAAATGTGAAAAGTTTTCTCTTCATTATAAATTGTAAGTTCTGATGTTTGGCTTCTCCTTCGTAGAGGATAATCTGCTTTCTGCTGCAGAAAGACTAAAGTCATAAACATCTAATACACTGATCAGTTAACCTGTCAGTGCAAACAGACGTCAAGTCAATCAGTTATTTTTATCTATAGATGGCCTATAATAATGATCATGATTTAGTTTATGATTTATGTGTAAAATATTTAAAGTAAGACTAAATATTTGCTCCTTGTGAAGTTAAAGGTTTTATTTTAAGGTTCAAGGTGAACATAAGAGAATAAACTCTGTAAATATTTAACTATTGATAGTAAATGAGGAGACAAAGTTTAGATTCCCAGTTCTGCTCCTTGTACAGGCAGTAAAATCCTGACAACCCTCCCTCAGAGTCCTGATTTAAATCTGCAGAGGGAGAAAGCTGATTGGCTGCAGCCTCTCTGCACTCAGACATGAGTCACAGATCAGAGCTCAACCCAGTTTCTGTTTTCAGGAAGTGAAACTCACAGTCGCTGTGACTGAGAGCAGAAATGGAACAGAATCAGCCGGACCGAGAAACTTTCTCCTGTTCGATCTGCCTGGATCTACTGAAGGATCCGGTGACGATTCCCTGTGGACACAGTTACTGTATGAACTGTATTAAAAGTTTCTGGGATGAAGGTGAGCAGAAGAAGAACTATCACTGTCCTCAATGCAGAGAGAGATTCACACCGAGGCCTGTTTTAAAGAAGAGCACCATGCTAGCAGCTCTAGTGGAGCAGCTGAAGAAGACTGGACTCCAAGCTGCTCCTGCTGATCACCGCTATGCTGGACCTGAAGATGTGGCCTGTGATTTCTGTACTGGAAGAAAACTGAAAGCCATCAAGTCCTGTTTATTCTGTCTGGCCTCTTACTGTGAGAAACACCTTCAGCCTCATTATGATGTGGCTCCTTTAAAGAAACACAAGCTGGTGGAGCCGTCCAAGAACCTCCAGGAGAACATCTGCTCTAAGCATGGTAAAGTGATTGATATCTTCTGCCGCACTGATCAGAAGTGTATCTGTTATCTCTGCTCTGTGGATGAACATAAAGGCCACAACACAGTGTCAGCTAGAGCAGGAAGGACTGAGAGGCAGAGAGAGCTGGAGGAGAGACGAGGAAACATCCAGCAGAGAATCCAGGACAGAGAGAAAGATGTGAAGCTGCTTCAACAGGAGGTGGAGGCCATCAATCACTCTGCTGATAAAACAGTGGAGGACAGTGAGAAGATCTTCACTGAGCTGATCCGTCTCCTCCAGAAAAGAAGCTCTGATGTGAAGCAGCAGATCAGATCCCAGCAGGAAACTGAAGTGAGTCGAGTCAAAGATGTTCAGGAGAAGCTGGAGCAGGAGATCACTGAGCTGAAGAGGAAAGACGCTGAGCTGGAGCAGCTCTCACACACAGAGGATCACAACCAGTTTCTCTTCCGCCTCCTCTCACTGCCAGCACTCAGTGAGTCTACACACTCATCCAGCATCAACATCCGTCCTCTGAGACACTTTGAGGACGTGACAGCAGCTGTGTCAGAGCTCAGAGAGAAACTACAGGACGTCCTGAGAGACTCATGGACAAACATCTCACTGATGGTCACTCAGGTGGATGTTCTACTGTCAGAACCAACGACAAGGGCTGGATTCTTAAAATATTCATGTGAAATCACTCTGGATCCAAACACAGCAGAAACAATGCTGGTCCTATCAGAGGGGAACAGGAAGGTGACTTGGATGAATCAACATCAGTCTTATTCTAGTCACCCAGACAGATTCACTGTTTGGCGCCAGGTTTTGAGCAGAGAGAGTCTGACTGGACGTTGTTACTGGGAGGTGGAGAGGAGCGGGAGAGTTTTTGTAGCAGTTGCATACAAGAATATCAGCAGATCAGGAGGTGGGAATGAAAGTGAATTTGGAGGTAATGACAAATCTTGGGCTTTAGATTGTTACTCAAATGGTTATCAATTTGGTCACAACAACAACTGGACCTCCGTCTCAGGTCCAGTTTCCTCCAGAGTGGGAGTGTTCCTGGATCATGAAGCAGGTATTCTGTCCTTCTACAGCGTCTCTAAATCCATGACTCTGATCTACAGAGTCCAGACCAGATTCACTCAGCCGCTACATGCTGGAGTTTGGGTTTGGTCGGGTTCTGCAGAGTTCTGTAAACCCAAATAAATTTCCTCTCTCAGATTTTCTTCTCTGTTTTCTGCAAAGTGTTTTATAAATGGAGGAAATAAAGATGTTGTAAAATGGTCTTAAAGTTTGACTTGTTTCATGTTGTAAAGGAACATTTTCCTCTGAAGTTGTTTCTGTTTCTGTTATTAAACTGAACCTGAAAACCTTCATGAAACCTCAGACTGTCTGTAAAAACTCTGAAAAGATTCTTACTGAATGAAAACAGAAGAAAATAAAAGAAATTCATTCAAACCGTCTGAAGTCAAATGAATTTCTGAGTCGTTTTCATTACAGGCAGAAACTTATTTGGTTTTTAAAGAGGGAAATAAAATTATTAAAATTCTGAGACAAGACAGAAAATGTTTCCATAAATTCATCTGAGCGTCAGGATTCGTTTTTCTTTCTAATCCCTGAACGTTCTCCCAGAATCTCAGGTTTATAAACTTTGTTTTGTAAAAAGACATTTTAATATTCTGTTCACAGTTTGCATTTTGCAGAATGAAAACAGTTTTTGTTCTGATGAATCACCAGGTTTTATCTTGTTTTTCAGGTTCCTGTATTTTAAATCCAAGTTTCATTTTGCTCCAATAAAAACATTAAAAACATTTTATTATTACAGCTGTAAAGTTTAATGCAGATTTCCTCATTATAGTCATTAAATTATCGGCTTCATTTTTCACACATTGAAAAGCAAAAGTGATTGAATTTGTTGAGCTCATTGATCTGATTTTCACCTTGTATTTGGAAACCCTTCAGACTGATCTGTGCTTTATGATTCAGACATCTGTTGAGACAAAAGCTTCTGAGAAATTTTACATTTAAAACAGTCAACACACCGGAGATGATTGACGGAAATTGTACAAAAAATAAAATAAAAGAAATAAATCTCTAGATCTTTGCAAATGCCGCCCCCTAGAGTCCAACTGTAGGAAATACAAAGCAGGAATGAAGCGTTGATGTTTTTGACAAACTTTAACAAACTATTTTCCCAGACGTGTTTCTTTCTTTTTAAAGAAAAATTAATAATTAGAAAATACTGAACAATTTGCTTATATGTCAATGTGACATGACGTCATCTGTCATGACGTCACCTGTCAATCATTCTAGGCGGTTTGTCAGGAACTGACCAATCAGCGGTCGCCATTTGTCCCGACGCCCCTTTTCTGGAGGAAGTGAACTTCCGTCAACATTTCCGGTTCTTCATCGTTAATCGCTGCGGCAGGAAGATTTTGAGGGAAATAACAGGAAATCATGTCCAGAGCTGTCGGTGGGGAACTTGATCATCCGACAGCCGTTATCCAGAGAGTTTAGGGACGGATTATAATTTGGTAGATTTCCAAAATCCAAACAGAGTCTGGAATAACTCTGTCTATTAATGATCCATTTCAATAATACAAGAAATGGATTAAGGCCTGCAGCCGAGCTCATGTCTGGTTGTAAACATCATAACGACACAGAATCAAAGTCAAATCAGTAATCTATCAGTGAAGGTATCTATGCTGATTGTATGTAACTTCTAATGGTAGCTGATGAAACGTTGTGCAGTAACTGCTGGATTTACATTTAATCACTTTTTATGCTGTTTTTTATTTTGAAGTTTTTTCTGAGGGCTGATTTTCACAAAATCTTAAGTTTTTACCAGTTTTGTACGTTTAAAATGCGGCGTTCACATTTACAACCAAGGAGAGGTCGTGACCTTCACGTCCATCTGGCTGTGAAATATTTTCACTTTATTGTTGATTTCTCTGTTGTTTCCTGTAAATAACCTCACAGACCTGATGAAAAACTCCTCAGAGGATTTTCATACCTGTCGGCTGAAAGACAGAAATGACGTGAAATTGACCTTGAAATTGACCTTGAAATTGACCTTGAAATTGACCTCTGACATTATTTGTTTGTCTGAGGTTTGCTAAACTTCAGTATTGGAGCCGGCCTCATTTCTTCTTCTTTTCTATTAAAAGCAACTTTAAGGTTGAGTTGTAGCAACACGGCCTCACATCCATTATATTCTGTTTCTTAATTTTGTTTTATGAATAATAAATAATGGTTTTCTTAACCTGTAAATATTGACTGTTTCCTTCAGTTCCTGCTCTGTTCTTCTATTTTTCTTAATTTGTCCCTTTCAGGCTCACATATTTTTATAATTCATTATTTCTTCTCTTCTATTTCTTTCACTAATATTTTGAACTATCACTGTTTGTATTTCATATAAACACCTTCCTTATCTTCATGCCACCTTTTTGCCATGTTTCTATTTCACTTGTAATAATTGCATTACAGAATATTAATTGTTTTGATTATTTTAAAAAGCTAGAAATAATCTGCTGCGCCAAAGTTTAGAAAAACAATCAGAACTTCTTTTTGTTTCAGATTATTAAACAAAAATAATAAAGTAAAGCAGTTTTCAGACGACAGTTTTGTTTGAAGAATAAAAATTTATCCAAACCAATCAGGCACTTTGTGAAAAACTAATCACAGATAAAAATCATGAATTAAATATTATGAAAAACATTTTCAGTTTCACTTCCCTCACAAAAATGATAAATGTGTTTGTGCATTTGGCTCTCACTAGGTTTAATACGTGTGTTATTTCGGGTTATTGATTATCGTCACTAATGGCTTTCCATACCTGTGTTTTGGTTTAGATTCTTTTTGACGTTCTTCCGGTCAGTTCCTGTTCATCAGTCCCATTCCTTCAGTTTCCCTGCTCAGGTTTTCCTCCAGCTGTTCTGTTTCCTCCTGGTTGGTCACACCTGGTGCTCATCTCCTCCACCTCCCATCTGCCTGTCTTCTTCTTCTTGTTCTTTTTCTTCTTCTTCTTGTTCTTCTCTTCCTGTCTGAAGTCCTCCAGCTTCTCCACGTTTTATTTCTTAAACTCATTCCGATTCAAATCCAGATCAATTCTGTCCCAGTTTGATCTGCTGAGGGTGAAATGTTGCATCAACAAGTGCGTCCAGCTGACCAACAGGTTCCCAAATCACATCCATGCAGCCAACTGAAGGTGGCGCTCGAGTGCAACAGAAAACACATCCAAGCAGAAACTGGACGGAGTTCAGTCGAACTGTTTATTCCCAGCCAGTGAGCTCTTCAGGTTCTGAGTAAATATTTGCACCTGCAAAAAAAAAATCTCTGCAGCAGAAAAACGCTGAAAAATCTTTTTCTTCTGCTTTCGAACAGATTTGACTCCTTCCCTCTCAACAGGTAGAATATCGTTCAGATGCTGCAGGAGTGAAAATTAATTCACATTCCGGTCAGTTTAACTGATTTAATGATTTCACTGAAACTGTTATGAAGTTAAAATGCATGAATCACAACCGAGGAGCGCAGAGACAAACACATTCCGCTTCCTCACGGTGAATTTTTACATGGTGCTTCTGCACATTGTCCGCGCGTGCACGTGCGATCGGGATGCGTGTGCGCGCAGGCGGAGGACCGCCGAGCTGCAGCCGATCGGTGAAGCAGGCACAAGCCGCCGAGCGCGCAGGGAGAGCCGCAAACTGAGACTGAGGAGCGCAGAGGGAGCGTCAGAACTTCAGTCCGCACGGTAAGAGCCCCGCATGCCGCTCCCGGCTCCTGGTTATTTGCCCCTCAGGAAGCTCCTGACCGCTCTGGGGTATTTATTTTTTCTACCTTTTGTCTCTTTTCTTCCCTCCATGTGTCTCCGTGAGGCGGACGCACGGCGCGCTGCTGAACGGAAGCAATCAGACAAAAGATGCAAAAGGTCTTATGACATAAAATAAAAAAAAATGGTTGGAAATGTTTTAGGAAATTTTAAAATTAAAGTTTAAAATGTCCAAAATGTGCACGCGCCCTGAAAGGGGTGTGTCGGTCTGGAGTAACGCGCTCGAGCTCAGCCGCTTTTTTACACTTTTATTGATGAAAATGCGCCTTAACGCGCCGCGTTCACGCTCCATTTGTGATTTTTATTAATTGAATCAAAGTTGCCTGATGTTTCCACCATTTCCTCAGGCTGCTGGGATCAGATCGGGGGCGGATGCTGCTTGATTTCCACCCAGAATTAAAACTGTTCCTCGGTGTCTGGATTCATGTTTCTCTCACTCTGCGTCTCTAACCGCGTTATGTCACGATTCCGATGAATTATTGATGCCACATTTCTTTTTTTATTGCTCTGGGAAGAGAGAGGGGGAGGATGGAGGGTGAGGGGGTGGAGGTGGAGGTGGGGGGTTCGGATGGAGGCTGATGGTGCACCTGAATCCCCTCCACCTCTTCACATGCATCTTATTGTCTCTGTGCGCTGCGGTTGTTGCTGCATCGACGTGCCGCTGATTTCTGCACACAGTCAAACTTTATTAGCCTTCCTCCGTCCGTTAATTGCCTGGTCCTTTGTTTGCCGCGGCACGCATGCGCAGTGTGTGCAGGGTGTGGATGGGAGACGCCACCTTGCCTATAAAGCAGGATGGAGAGGAGGATGTTTTCTGTTTCACGCTCGGTTTGCTGATTTATCCCAGAAATGTTCGGTTGATGTGAGACTCGGAGCCGTTTGGAAGATCCGGTTCTTTAGAAGAATCTGCTGATGTTCAGAGAATCTGCGTGAATGAGGCGTGTTGTGCGTGAATGAAGCCCGTCAGTCCTAAATGCTCATCAGCTGCTTCATCCTGCAGCCAAAAGCCCAAACAAACCCGAACCGCAGAACCACGATCTGGTTATTAAAATACCGAAATAATAAAATAATAATAATAATAATAATAATAATAATAATAATAATAATAATAATAATAATAATAAAGAACATTGATCGTTTTCTAAATGCTCACTGTCAAATTAAAACTCTGGATTTTGGGAAATGTACATTTATTTTATTTAAATTGTACATTTGATTTTAGTTTTTAATTTTTATTTAACAAAAACTAAATTACAATTATTACATTTTTATTTTCTTTATTTAAACATATCAAATGATTTTAAATATATTAAATACATTTATTGATTTTCAGTCATTTTTAATAGACATCTCAAAATAAAATAAATATTTTAAATTTAAATATATTTTATTTGATTAATTTGCCTGTGTTTTTTCATCATTAGTTTCAGTCTTTCAGCGCTCCTTCAAATTACTTTCAGCATCATATTATTAATGTTTGTGACCTTTGACCTTTGCCTCGCTAATTAAATTCCTTTTGTCATGTCAGAAGTCATGCATTTTTTCCTTCTGCTCCAGTTTAAACTTTAACAGGAAATCCAATAAACCAACTCAAACATTTCCTGCAGTTTGAACAGAATAATGACAAAGAGATGTTTACTTTTTATTATTCATTAAAACTTGATTCAGGGTTCAGTTGTGGTGCTTTCTGGAATCCCTGCGTGTTTCTATGTGACGGTGTTTATATGAATGGTGATATCTGATTCCTCATGTTTCATGTTTCATAAGCGTCTGACCTCGGCGCCGAGGTTTTCACCTGCTGAGCTCAACAATAGATGAAGCTGTAGGTGCAGAAAAACCTCCAGACCCAAAGCAAACACACGGGAGACCATGTTTGCTCTGAAATCAGGTTCCCTGCAGGCGGACAGGAAGTGGCAACGCATCACATCCTCCTGCAGGTGGACGGGCCTCATGATTGGAGCTCTTGATCAGAACAGGTTCAGGTGGTTCAACTCAACCTGAAATGTTCCAGTTCATGTTAAAGCCTCTGGTTGAGGTGGGACATGGAGGTCAACCACCTGCCATCCAGTAAAATCCACAAATACTTGAGAAAACGTCTAAAAATGTGTATAAATACCTATTTTAAACATTCAAACACCAAATATGCCTTGATACGCATCCATACGTTCAGAGGAAACTGACATCTACAGTCTTTGGGGTTCAGCCAATCAGAGTCCAGTGAAATGAATGCTGCTCTCTGATTGGCTGCTTTTGAAACCCCAGCCAATAGTGTGAAGCAGCATTGCAGCTTCCCAGGATGCATTTTACTTGGAATATTTTAGATGTGCTTTATGAAAGAGTCTGTGGTTATAGTGTCCATAAATCAGATTAAACCTTTTTAATCCAGTTAGCCAGAGATGGAGAACATTTGTTTTTCTCTTCCTTTAAAATGTGAAACTGACTCACATTGTTTTGACAGAACAACCTTTAAACATCTTTAACTTTCTGTCTTGAGATGTTGCTCAGTATATTTTAGTTCTTTCTTCACAGTCCCATCAGTTTTGTACAGTGCACCATCCCCTCCTGCTGTAAAACGTGACCAACAGCATGATGCTGCCACCTCCGTGCTTTACTGCAAACTTCCTCCTTTCACCTTCAAAATAATGGTCACTTGTTTTTGGAGTCACGGCTTCTTCCTCTCTGCGTGGCTTTTCAGTCCATGTTGGAATAAAACGTTTTACTGAAGATGATGGCGGCGCCTCATTGGCTGTTCACTGATGACTTCCTGATGATGTCACACAGAGGTCGTGTGTCCGAGGTTAAAAGTTCATCCTGGTTTTGACTTTATTTAACTCAAAGCTGCTAAACTGGCCTGGAAATCATCTGAATTTTCCCAAAGTGGTTTCAGAGATTGTAGTTCGACTCTAAATGCAAATTTAAATGTAAATATTGAGTTTCTGGCAAATGAAAAGCTTTAAAACATGAAGTATTGTTATTGTTTTTATTAGGGAAATATTCATAACTTTCTGGTTCTGGAGCAGACGGACACTTTATTCAGACAAAAGAAATGTAATAATGATGTTGGCCAAGTTTTAAAAATTGTTGCAACGAATCTGGATAAATGTGGAAATCCAAGTTTATCAATAATCAGTATGAATAATTGCTGAGTGGAGTCAGAAAGATGAAGACCAGCTCTGGTTTCTGCACCTCTGTTCACTTTAGAAGCTTCTGTTTCCTTCCTGTTGGCTCTGAGTTTATATTTTGTCAGAGAAGTGATAAGATCTGAGCTTGACCTCCTCTATTCTTGCTTCATCTCCTTCCTTCCTTTGTGAATTTCTTGGAAACTGACCACAATTTATTCTGGGCCGAGCAGCAGCAGCAGCAGCAGCAGCAGCGGGCCGCAGCAATGGGCTGCAGCTGTCACAGAAGCTGCAGCAGTTGGCTGTAGCAGCTGGCTGCAGCAGTGGGCTGCAGCAGTTGGCCGCAGCAAAGGGCTGCTGCAGCAGTGGGCCGCAGCAGTCGGCCGCAGCAAAGGGCTGCTGCAGCTGGCTGCAGCAGTGGGCCGCAGCAGTCGGCCGCAGCAGCTGGCTGCAGCAGTGGGCCGCAGCAGCTGGCTGCAGCAGCTGGCTGCAGCAGTTGGCCGCAGCAACGGGCCGCAGCAACGGGCCGCAGCAGTGGGCCGCAGCAGTGGGCCGCAGCAGTGGGCCGCAGCAGTCGGCCGCAGCAACGGGCCGCAGCAGCTGGCCGCAGCAGTGGGCAGCAGCAGTCGGCCGCAGCAACGGGCCGCAGCAACGGGCCGCAGCAGTGGGCCGCAGCAGTCGGCCGCAGCAACGGGCCGCAGCAACGGGCCGCAGCAGTGGGCAGCAGCAGTCGGCCGCAGCAACGGGCCGCAGCAGCTGGCTGCAGCAGTGGGCCGCAGCAGTCGGCCGCAGCAACGGGCCGCAGCAGCTGGCCGCAGCAGTGGGCCGCAGCAGCTGGCCGCGGCAGTGGGCTGCAGCAGTCGGCCGCAGCAACGGGCCGCAGCAGTGGGCCGCAGCAGTCGGCCGCAGCAGTCGGCCGCAGCAACGGGCCGCAGCAACGGGCCGCAGCAGTCGGCCGCAGCAGTCGGCCGCAGCAGTCGGCCGCAGCAACGGGCCGCAGCAACGGGCCGCAGCAGTGGGCAGCAGCAGTCGGCCGCAGCAACGGGCCGCAGCAACGGGCCGCAGCAGCTGGCTGCAGCAGCTGGCCGCGGCAGTGGGCTGCAGCAGTGGGCCGCAGCAGCTGGCCGCGGCAGTGGGCTGCAGCAGCTGGCTGCAGCTCGGCGTTTTAAAGCTGATGGTGCTTCAGGCTGCGTGTCGACCTGACAGGAATGAGGAACTCTGAGGTTTCAATTTCCTGTTTGAGGAAACTTGACTGTGTATTAAAAGACTGTAAAGTTTTTTGATGTTTATTTTGGTGGCGTTTCAGATGAAGTAGAGTCAGAGTGAGGAGGTTTAAACACGACTGACCAGACAGGAGCTACAATACCAGAAACCTTAAAGTTAGTTTATAATCACATTTTAATAAGAAGTCACATATTTTTAATGCGAGTTAATTTTGTTGCTTTTCTCCTCCTGGCTTCGTTTCTTTCTTTTTTGTTAGAAATAGAGAGCTGGCTTCCATTTTAAGATATTTAATCTGATTTTCCCCTGCTCTGATTTCTGGAGCGTTGTCTTCGGTAAAAGTGCAGCCGGATGGACCGCGCTCCGAACCCAGCGACACCTCGGCGCCTCGGCATCGTGTCCTTTTTCACCGTGAGCGCCATCTGTCACATCGCGCCTCGTCTTCCAGGAAATTACAGCTCAGACCGAAAGCGACATTATCTGATACGAACCCCGGTGGGGCCGCGACGGACGAGCCGGGCCGAGTCCAGCTCCGCTCCGCTGAATCCCAAATCCACTCAGCCGTCCTGCTGGATGTTTAATCAGCGAAGGGGGCAGATAAAGACCCGACCCGGTCCGACCCGACCCGGTTCGGCCCGCCGGAGCGCGCTGACTCCATCCTAAAGGCTGAGCTGACGCTGATAACGCTCACAGCTTTAATAGCCAATCAAATCTCATTTGTCTTCCTGAGGACTCCGGCACCTGATACTGCCTGATTATGGGGACCTGCAGGAGCGTTTCCAGCATATTAAACTCAGATTAAATGCTTTCTCTTAGAAATATGACCCGGCCTGAGTTGATGCACTCGCTCACCCCTCTGAACATGTTGCTCACAAACCAGAAGAGGAGCTCTGGCTTCTCTGATTTATTTCTTTAATACAGGAGTTACTAGTTAACAGCAAGATTCAGTAAATCTGAGGGGAAAATATACATTAATATCCATGTAAACTCTGCAGACAGCCACAGTGCAGCAGCCATTTTGTTTCAGGGACTCTGCTCTGAGCCATTTTTATTTGCTAAAGAAAATGTTTGACAGAAGTTAAACGTTTAGTTGCAATGTTCTGTTTTACAGTGTTAGAGTCATGATTTCATTTTCTAAAGCTTTAAAATGAGTTCTTTCTATAAAATGAGTTCTTTTCTTTCTTTGGTGTTTAAATATCTCAGTGAGCAACTTCAGATCAGATTAGATAAAACAAGAGTTAATCTGCATAAATGATTTCCAGTTCTGATTAATTTACAGGTTTTTCTCCACATGAGCCTCAGAGCTGTAAAACTGAAGCGGGACAGGCTAGCTGCTGCAGCGGTGGAGCTGAATGAGTTTAAGACGGTGAACATTGAAAAGAGAAGTTTACCTAAGCAGCGACAGCAGCTTAACTCAGCCTGATGATCAACGGACTTCTTCTTCTCTTCTTCTTCTTCTTCTCTCTCTTTTTTCACCGGGAGTCTGGAGGAGCTGCCAGGCCGCTCGTCGCTCCTTCAGCGAATCTCAAACGGCTCGGAGACGGAGTCTGAAAATAATGAGATGGAACAAGAGAGTTTAGAGTCGTAGGTGCTGGACCGGCTCGCCTCGGCGCTGCAGTCCCAGTTCTGTCAGCTCCCATCAGCGGCGCAGAGACGCAGGAAGAAAGAAAAATTACCAGCAGATCTCTGAGCTGGATTCCTTCCCGTCCCGAGTCTGGGCCGGGATCAGGAGGGATCAGGAGAGCTGTAAGGATCAGTCAGCGGTGGGATGAACCGGTTCCTACGAGCCGCTTCTGGACCGCGGCTGCTGATGAGCATCAGAGGAAACCGAACCAGCATTTAGACCAAGACTCTGCAAAAACAAGAAACCCGAAGCATAACGAGATCAAACATGAATAATAAACTTTAAAGGAAATAAAATAGAAAGAAGAGACACAACATGAACATCAGGGGTGTCCAACATGAGGCTCAGGGGCCTTTTGTGGCCCCTGGATGACATAAATATGTCCCACCATCAGATGGACTTTTTTCAATTTAGACAAACTGACCCACTAATTAAAATGTTCTCACAAAAATGTTTAGATGCAACACAAAGTATTAATAATTTAATAATCCAGCTCTTTTAGAAACATCATCACACTAAAGCAAACTCAGGCTGTAAAGTTTTCATCATTTATCAGAAACAAACTGAGAGGAAACAGGTTCTCATTGTGTCCAGCATGTGTGGGATCTGCACAGATGTTAGCTGCCCTTTTCCTGACCCTTGACCTTCACAAGTACTGAGGTCAGCTTCGATCAATAAGAACTATTTTTATTTTTATAATGAACCCAGGGAACCCAGTCTGACCAGTGACCCGTCCAGTCATGCTCTGTGGTGTTGGCTGATGCTGGTCTCGGCTCTGACCCTCCAGCGTTTTGGGGTCATCTGGAGTTCAGACTTCGTCCCTCGCGTTGCTGACTCCTGTTCTGCCTCTTTCTCTCGCTCTGCCTGCGTCTCTGTTGTGGCTGGGCTCAGTGGACGCCTGCCACGTCCGATCCGCCAGGTTGACTGTGAGCTGGTGACGGGACGGTTCAGAGCCAGCGGTCGGTCAGCGCAGACAGAATATCTGAGTCTGCAGTTTGGGTGAATCTGTAAGAAATGGATGAATCTGTGCTGAAAGATGCTGAAGCTTCTTTTTGTTTTTTAAACTTCAGTATTCATGTTGATCCGTTTTAAAGGCCATTTTCCTCTCATCAATCCAAGATTGGATGGAAAAAGGAATCAGTCTGTCTGCTAAAGTCACATGACTGAAGAGACGTTCACTAACATTACTGGGGTTCTGTGGAGCAGCTGTCATTATCTTACCTGCAGTTGGGAGCAGTGGATCAGTTTGGTCAAAACTTAATGTAGAGAAGGAACCATCAGAGAGCAAATGATCATCTTAAAGCAGAGACATTGATATTTTGCACATTTTTGTTCTTTGAGTTTCTGCAGCTTCTAATAACAAACTGAACGTTTCGAAAACATCCAGCTGTTTCTGGGAAATAAGTTGTCTTTTTTTATCTGAAAAATGAAACACTTCAAAAACCTCCAAAATCTAACAACACAAATCAGCAGTTACAGCCCGTCACCTAGCAACCCCAGCAGAGTTCCGCCCGTCACCTAGCAACCCCAGCAGAGTTCCGCCCGTCACCTAGCAACCCCAGCAGAGTTCCGCCCGTCACCTAGCAACCTAAGCTGAGCTCCAGTACGTTTGCCCAGCTGGTTTTACCGCAGTGTGTGCTGTACAATGGCTGCTGGAAGAGAAAAGTGTTTTGCTGTTGACTTACTATCCAGAAACCCCTTGTTGTTTTCTTGCTGGTTGTGCAGGAGGTTCCACTATTACTTTTCAAAGATGTACGGCTGTATAATTGCAGATCATTTTGCAGCCATGTTCATGTGAAAACGTTGAGGTGGGGGGCGTGGCCAGCAACAGCTTACTTGGATTTAAAGCGACAGAGATTTACAACGGCTCATTCTGAAAGGAGCTCCAAAGAAGTAGGAGAGAGAACATGAACATGTTTTGTATCGACTATAAATGTATCCTGACCTGATCAAGGGAGCAAAATCGTTCAACTTTAACTGATCAGAATTAAGACTTTGTATTAAGGTCAAATTTCACATGAATTTCAATCATAAAATGTTTTCAACTTGTATGTTTGTACAGCATTAAAATTAGTCACGGTTTTTTCCAGTCTAATATTATCCAGCTAACAAGTCACACTGTCATTTTCATGGTTTGTAGTTTTTGGTCGCCGTGGCGACCGTGACGGTCGGTGTCAATTTTCACAATTGGAAGAAAACATCCTCAAAGCTGAGATAAGAATTAAAAACCAAAAGAAACTTTTACTTTCAATCCATCAACATGCAAACGACAGGAAACAGTAAACCAGCAGTTTGACACGACGGCAGGCATTTAAGTCCTAAATCAAAATATAATTCAGCATTCTTTGGTCATTTGGTCAATATTTCTGTCTAGATGAATGGATCCCTGAGCTGAATTGGCTGAAAGTATTTAAGCATGAAATCTTTTAGACATGGTGGGAAAGCTTTAACCAGTTCTAAAATATCTGAGCAGACGTTTCCTGAGCAGCTCTCCTTGTGCATCCTTGCTGCAATTTGCTGCAGAGTGTTACATGTGAGCGCCGCGTGGGCAGCAGCTCCGAGCTGCTGCAGACCGTCAGGAGTCTGGGTTCTCTAATCTTCATGCGTGATTCTCAAGCATTTCAGAGACGATTCCAGGAGCAGGCGGCTCACGATTGGAAATATGAGAGATAAATTTCCTGAATCTGTGGCTCAGATTCAGGAAAAAACTCCTATAAACTCTGAAACATGAGCACTGGTAGTTATCATTACACATTTATTAACCTTACAGTCAAACACTCACATCAAATATTAATGAAGACATTTTAGTTTTTAATCTGATTGGGGTGGATATTAAAGGGGCAGTATCGTGTAAATTTTGCTTTCTTGAGTTTTGCATCATGTTATGATCTTATTCCCTCATATCCGTTGCTTTGATTCTTCATTCATGTTTCAGAAATCCTTAAATCTCCATGGCAACCATTCAGCTGTGTAAAACGCCTGGGTGGACCTAGCCCCGCCTTCGAGGCGCAGCTCCTCCTCTGAGCTTCTGCCTCACAGAGCAGCTCCTTCAGACTAGCCAGCAGCAGTTAGCAAACCCCTGGTGGAGCTGCTGGTAAAAACATTAAAGAGTTAACAGAGGAGCCATGATGGGATGACTTCATGGAGGCGGAGCTTCAGAAAGAGCAGGAGCTTCTTAAAGAGACAGAGGCCCAATTTCAAGGCGTTACATTGTAAAGTCAAACCTCTTGTCATCACTGACGGTTTTAGGTAAGATACTGCAGAATTAATCAAATTCAGAATAAAATATTAACATTTGCACATAAAGATCAAACCCTTAAATCCTGTGCAGACAGTTCATTTAGGAGATAATTACACTTTCCATTTGGACCGCAGTGGTACCATCAGAACCTCTTCTGATCTGACTGAGCAGCTAAGAGAAAGACAGATGGTTTATTAGTCCCAGTGACTGGAGGACTTCGTGTTTCTAAGAACAGATCAGTTTTTATTTTCCCCACTGATTTCATCAGAAAACAATTCCAGGCTGAGAACAGAGAAAAGTCTGATTCTAATCTTCCAAACGTGTCTTTAATTTGCAGTTAATGAGCTAAAACATGGAAAACAACCAGCAGTCTATTAAAAGCCTTTTCCTTCAGAACATTCCAGGAACGTTCTCAGGAAAATAATAAAATAAAGCCCACCGCTCGGCCCGGCCACGCAGCGCCGCAGAGATATTGATTGATGTTGGACCGTGTCTGGCTCCGGCTCGGGCCCCGGGGCCCTCAGGGACCCGAGCCGACAGATGGAAAGGAGGATGGAGCGGGACACGGAGGGAGAGGAGCAGCTAGCGGTGGGCTCAACACTGCAGAGCTATTGATTGACACCAGAGATAAAATCCTCCTGAAGCCGAGCTGACAGCCAGACAGACGGAACAATCCGGCCAAACGGAGCGCGGTCCCGACCCGACCCGACAGATTACATCCACAGCAACGAGATTCTTCAGTATCCATTACTGATATCTGCTTTTATCCACTTCATCTCGTAATGCCGAGTTTTTCTGTGAGGTTTCTGCTGCTGGATCAGAGCAGTGGCCGCGTTCAGCGCCGCCTTTCTGAAACAATAACAAGCTTCTCTAAAACTGTTGGACTACAGAGGCAAGAAAGGAAAAATACGGAACCGAATCAGGGATTCAAAACAGCAGAAACAGAGAATAAAAGAAATTAAAGGAGAGGAAACATCTGAGTGTTGCATTTAATGGGCTCCAGTGTGAGCCTGAGAAGAACCAGTGGCTCAGATTAACGCTGCCGTCAGATAATCTGCAACTCGTTAGTCTAATCTGATCAAACTGAACGTTCTGTCATTCAGCAGGTGTGAAAAATGCAACGTTTAGATAATGCATAGGGATCGATGTGCAGCTCCAACGCAGGTTTTAATGCTTCCATCCTCAAGACTGAAAATCTTTGATTTTGCATCCAGGCTTTGGATTCTTTATCCGATAAGAACCAAACTGGACTGATTTCCAACATCCTGTAACGACTGGATCCTTCCTCAGCTACCTGGGCAGCTGGATATGAAGCATCCATTTTCAAGATGTACAAAATGCTAAAAAAGAAAAGAAAAGGAATGTGTATATTGTGTGGCATTTCAGCACGGCATTCTGGGAGTCGTAGGCAGAGGAAAGGCTTTAGCTGCTCAGCCTCTCATGGTGAGCTAAGGAACAACTGAATGCAGTTTCTGAAAACTGAATCTGATTATTACTGTCATGTAAAATAGTTTCTGGATGCAGGAAAGGTGGAGCTCCGTTACCATCAGCGAAACATCTGAAATGTAACCCAACAGGCAGAGACTTTACATCTGTTCAAACATCCATCTCTAAAACAGGAGAAGTTTTGCAGCTCCAGTGGTCAAACCAAATTATTTTATCATCGGCATTAGTAGATGTTTTCTCACTTATCTGCCTGCTTATCCAAATCTAACAATCATTGAAGCACCTTTTTATGGTGACGGCTGCGGTTACTTCTGTTTCTGCTGATCAGCCAAGCGACGGTTCCTCATGTTCGACACCGGACACTCCAGCAGGTTCAGGTGACTCTGGACTAGACGGAACAAAAAAGGGAAGGTATTCTAAAAATGCACAAAGCGTCTGGCTCTACGTAGGATTGATAACATGCAAACAGCTGGGAACAGGAAGCGAGTCCTCCATGAGGAAAACTGAGCGTCTGCCTCCAGGTTTCACAGATTCAGAGAGGAAACTCTGAATGACACAATGCACCAAAAGGCTTTAATAATGTGCTGCGAGTCGACAGCGCTGATGTTTTTACTGGTTTGTGTGTCATACTGGGTGATCTGGAGCCCAAACTGGGAACCAGTCGCTACATTTTTATTATGAAAAGGCAGAAAATTGTGTTTCCAATTACAATGTTTTCTTTAAATAAGAAAGAATGAAAATCCCACATGAATGAATTTTAAATGAGTCATTAAAAACATGCGGCGGCGCCATCATCCTCCAACCACTTCCTGTTGTCTCCTTTGTCTTTTCCGCCAGTAGTAACATCCGGTTTTTAATCACGACTCGTGATGCAAAGTGTTTTGATCGATCGATAGTTGAAAAAAACTCCTCATCCTAAAAAAACTAAAAAACTACCAAAAACCAGGAGTTACTTTCAAAATCTGCCTTCTTCCATTAAGACACATGGTTTTATTTTGAGATAAAGTTGATCCACTTCACTGCAGACTCCACAGAAACAGGAAATATAAAAAAAAAATCTATTTCTGTTTGCTTTAAGAAGACCTGGCGTGGATTCTTCCCCCGGTGGCTCGGATCTGTTTGTTTTCCCTGTTGAAACTGAAAGATGTGGATAATAAAAATGGAGTTTGAGTCCAGATTAGTGCGCTGGGTGTGTTGGCTCCGCTCTGCGGCTCTGCTAATTGAGAGGATTCACATTGAGAGGCTGTGGAGCGCTGCCAGACTGGAGAGGCTCTGGGCCGGCGGCTCCTCGCAGGAACGGCCAGGCCGGAGGTTCACCCACGGATCTGTTGTTGAATTATCGCAGCGTGGCCGTGGAACGGCGGAGACGTGACCTCTGGTGGAGGTTTACGTGCATTAACTTGCTCGTTAACGTGCTACATGCTACTTTCAATTTGTTCCCATAACCGACGTTTACAAAAAGGTAACAAGCTTCAAATCATTAGAATATTTCCTCTGGCGTGTTTACATGTTTTCAGAAAGTTATTAGTACCTTTATGATACATAGATTTATATTTCTAGAGGCACAAACGGCAAATTACAGCCAAATCAAAACCCTTTCCAGCTAACAGTGAGTCTATTTCACTCCGTAACAACTTCCACACCAAAGAGTTATTTTGAGACTGTAAAAAAGATTTTTTTGCAGTTTTATTATTACGAGAATAAAGAACTTATTCTGGTAAATGTAACTGATTTAAGCAGCAGTCGCTAGTTATTTAGATCAGGAGTAGAGGCAACGTCACACTGGGTGAGAGGCAGCAGTCTGTAGCCTTCCTGTTATTTTCTAAAAGTCTTCACCGAGTTTTCTCCTCTCTGTGCCAACTTACACACTGAAGAGTGTTGTTGTTGCCCTGACATATGGTGTGTTCACTGACCAGAAAATGATTGGATTTTGAAACGTTTGCGCTGCTGAAGGTGAAAACCGTCAGACTGTGATGACCAGCTGCTTTCTGGACATTTCCTGTAATAAACCTGAAATCCTCCTCAGAGGTTTCTCTAATGAAGCTGCAGTAATGTCACCAGGACATTTCCACAGTCAAATTAAAAGTTTCCCTTTTATTCCGAACGATGACTCCAGTAAGTCAAACCGAGACGCCAGTCTGTTTTTGTTTTCTGTTCGACCTTCCTTCCCGTCTGTTCATCATGTTTAATTCCTCCGTTTGGACGTGGAGCTACAGTGTGACGTTATCTGCACAGAGAAACACCTTTTCTCTTGTTCTGAACAGCAGAAAGCAGCGAATCGGCCCAGACTCTCTGTCACTGTGACGCCGACCAGAACAAATGTCTCTGCAAGGCTGTTTGTGCTCAACCCAACATGTCACATCTATTTGTCTGCCTGCTCTCCGACTGCGGGTGTGTGTGTGTGTGTGTGTGTGTGTGTGTGTGTCTGCCCAATAAGCTCTTTTTAACTTTGTCTCCCTGCGTTCGGCCCGTTCTGACCTGATCTCAGCCCCTGGGAGTGAAGCGATCGTGGTCATAACCAACATGGAGGCCTGACTGGTCTCGCCAAAATAAAAGCTATTTTCAAAATCTGATTTATATGACAGTCTTAAAGGCATGTTAATAAAATAAAATAAAAATATGAGAATAAAGTCATAATACTACGACTTTTTCCCCACCATAAGACTGTATTGTCATCATTTTGATTTTATTCTAATACAATGATCTTATTCTCGTACAACTTTATTTTTATAATATTATGACTTCTCATGATACTCCGATTTTATTCTCATTATTACAACTTTATTATCATCATACCACATATTATTCATTCTCATTATACTAAACTTTTATACATGTATTAGTTTAACTTTACTTTTGTACAACTTTCTCATCATAAGTCTTTATTCTCATCATTTTATGATTTTATTGTTGTATGAGTTTATTCTCGTCATAATTTTGTGACTTTATTCTTGTTAATTTTTTTAAAGTGACATTTCATTTTAGTTTTTAAATAATTTCTAAATATCAATATATATGCAGAGATGTTTTTAGAGAAATAAATTGGAAAGTTTTGGTTAGACATTAATTTCCTTCCCTCTTTAAAGACGTGTTGTTCTGTTCTGAATGAAATGACTGACTATCTGCTGCATGGTCAGATAAAGTGTGAACACGCAGCAGAGATAACGCCGATGTCTTCCTGTTGCATCAGCCTGAAGTTTACTTACATTATTTAACGACTTCGTTTTGGTCATTTCCTGTCAGGCCAAACGGATCATAAATAAAGTTTCAGCCTCCAGGTGAATCGCCTCGTCTACAGAGTTTATGCGTCCAGTAAAACGGTGGAAAGTATTTTACATGATAAACCTGAAAAGGAAGAAGTGGAGAGAAATTTGGAAATTATTATTGGTGATAATCTGGTAAACAGAAACATGGTTAAACAAACGGAAGCACAATAACACTCAATCAGGTCCAAATCTAATCATCTCATCATGTCATAGATATTAACTATATATAGCTAAACTAAATGAAACATGGTTACAGCAGGACACACGGACATATTTTAGATAAAATAACATTTATACAAATAGTTACAGAACTCACTGTTCTATCGCCCGAATAATTAAAATAAAATGTTTTGGTTCAACGTGAAATTTTAGTCGTTGCATAATTTTTGTCTTACTTTTGAGATCCGACTCGACCATTTGAAATTTTAAATCTAATTAAACAAAATGCGAGATGCGCGTCTAATTCAAAGTGAGATCTGTTACAAACTTCACTACGGCCTAAAATTTTAAAAACAAACTTTTCGTCTAAAATTTCCCACCTGATGTGGATGCATGTTGTTCCTGTTTTCTTTTTTTAAAGTATCTTATCTGTGTGTCATTAAACCTGAGTGAGCGTTGATCACATGTGGCGTTCCTCAAGGCCGTGTTCTCATGCCACTTTTATTCCACATCTGCAGCCTCACACAGCAGTACTAAAACACATCTGCTGATGATTACACATGAGTTTGTACTCCTACTCACTGAGTCAGCGTGTCTGTACCAGAAATAATAACTGAGTAACGCTGAACTCATTTTAGAGTAATGCCGAAAAAGCAGAAGTATTTTTGGTTTTAATTTTTTGGTGACGTTAGATCAGCAGCCAGCTAAACCCAGCGACCGAGGAAACCAGAAACCCAAACTTCTTACTGTAGATTTAAAAAAAAATCCACTGGCTGCCATCTTAAAGTTCTGATAAAAACCAGGAAATGTGACCAAAACATGACGGACTCATGTCTCTGCAGCGGCTCCACGTATGCAAAAGGATCGATTTAAAATCATCTTATTGATTTTAAGTGACACTAACTGGTCTGGGTCCAAAGGAATTACTCATCAAATATGAACCAATCAGAGCACTAATGCCTGGTTCATATGACAAGTTTTTAAAATTGGAGCAACACACACACACACACACACACACACACACGCCCACACACACACACATCAGTTTCACTCACCACCAAACGGAGGTCAGACCAGAAATCTCTCAAACCGTCTCGTGATAAATCGAGTTCAGAGTGAACAAACATGGCCGACAGAAGAAGTTTCTGGATGATGATCTGGAATCAACTCCATGAAAGCCTCTGATGTTCAGGAGCTGTTAAGTCCTTAAAATCAGGACTGAAGGAATTACTGACTCTGTCTAATTTCTAGAAACTTTCTAAGAAAAGATCATTTCACCCAGCAGCCGACATGTTGAGCCACTTCTCCATCACCCAGCCCATGCTGGTCCATCAGTCTGTTCTGCAGGATTTGTACGGGTTTGTGAACTCGTTATCATCCTACTAATTCATTTCCTCCTGAAAACAAGTCTGTGAGGAAACCTGCCGTGACGTCAGAGTCCTGCAGCTCCTGGACAGAATCTGTGTCGTTGCTGATTGGTTTGGTTTGCTGCTCTTGGAGATTCTTCATTTGGAAAAATTAGATTGTGGTTTTCCAGGAAGAGATGGGCTGTTTTTTTGTGCTGTTTTTGAGCGGACACGCTCCATTTTCTATTCCCAGAGCAGCATGATTTCCCACAGGACTTCGGTCCTCAGAGGCTTCGGCTGCTATTTCTGGACAAACAGCATCCAGACAGGTTGACTCTTCCTAACGAGGACGATAATTACTCTGATTTTTTTCTGCCCTCCGGCTTCATCATGTCAAGAATACAAATTTAAACCGTTCTCATCCAAAGTTCTTGCATAAGTCAATCTACTGTTTCCTTGAGTTTTCTCAACTCTGCTCTTATAAAACCAGTTGAGATAAATGCAGGTCCTGGTCAATACTGATCGGCTTCTTCTAATGTAGTAATTAGTAAATATTAGTTTGCAGCTCATGTTAATCTTTGAACAGATTTAGCAGAGATCTGGATCCTCTTACAGTTTCTTCTCAGCTCTTCCTTTTCTCTGCGACGTCTGTCTGAAATGTACGTCACGTTTTATCTAAGGCCAATAACAGACTAATGAACCAACAGCTCTGTTTTTGGACAAGTTGAATAGTTCACGGACAGAGAGGAAGAGACGGATTTTAAATCCAGGATCTTCTTGTATCTTTAGAGTAACAGATCTGCCAGCTCTAATCTGCATTCAAACCTCTAATAAAGTTAAATCTGGAGCTTTTCTCAGCTCAGGTGAATGTTGTAAAGTTACCTGGAGAGATTTAACCAGATGAAATGTTTAAAGATCCAGGAGCTTTGAAAACCAGCAGGAGAAACTTAAACTGTTTTCCTCGCTCACGGCTGATTGTGCAGCAGCTGGAAGATGAAATGTTTCACCAGGAAAAGCTGCCATTTCAAAAATACTTTCAGCTTTTGCTCTGAGAAAATGTTCTTCTCATTTAATCTGCTTTTTCACCCTCAGAGGGTTTATTTTAAATAAAAATCTCCGGCACAGGCTCAGTGTGCTAACCTGAAGATGTGAAGGCAGAAGAATCTGCTTTAGGTTTGTTTTAAAAAGTAAAAACTGAGTTTTTCTCTGAGGTCTTCATTCACTCACGGTCACATTAAGTGTTCAGGAGTTTTATTGCAGCAGCAGCTTTGACCTTCGTTCTGCTGCCAGACAAAGCAGTCCGTCCCGCTCGTCGCCTAAAAGCCCAAATGGAGAAGGTGGCAGCGCCACGGCGAGGTCGGAGCGCCACGGCGAGGTGGCAGCGCCACGGCGAGGTCGGAGCGCCACGGCGAGGTGGCAGCGCCACGGCGAGGTCGGAGCGCCACGGCGAGGTGGCAGCGCCACGGCGAGGTGGCAGCGCCACGGCGAGGTCGGAGCGCCACGTTTACAGGCTGAACGTCCTGATGGACGAGGAAATCGGATCAACAGACTCTAAAACACGACCAGGTCGACGTGAACACTGAGACGGCTTGGTTCCATCGGCAGGCCGACAGCGGCGCGGCGTAACGGAGAACGTTTGACCCCAGAGCGAAAGGTCACGTCTGTGGGAGGAAGAGGAAGAAAAACACTTATCTGAGTTATTATAATAATAATTTAATAATAATTTGACTTATTATAATAAGTCATGACTAAACAAGTAAATTTAGAAAGAAATAATAGATCTAAAAATTAAATAAAAGTTTAGAGTGAAATGAAAGTAAAAACACCAGAAAAACAATTTCTAATTTTAACTAATAACTGTGAAAGTTATATAAAGTTATCAATACAGTTAAAAAATTTACGTTTGGATGCATCACCGAAATATTAAAACCACTTACATATATTTTTTCTATATATCTTTTTTTCAAAACCTTGAAAACCTTTTTAAAATCTTTAGATAGACTTTAAAAGAAACATAAATGTAACAACAAATACACAAATAAACCTCAAATAGGGAACATAATCTGTATTTAAAGAACTTTTAACGGGAACAAGTCAAATAACTGTGAATAAATCTGCCAAAAACCCGACCAGACATTTATACGTAACGTTAGCTGTGCAGAGATGCTGTGCAAGAAACCCTGAGACATAAATTACATTTTTATTTAAATGAGATTATTTTCTTCCAGCTGAGCTGAGGCGTTATAACCACAGGATCTGTGAAGAGGAACAAAACGTTCTTCAGACCTTCAATCTACAGTTCTAGTCTTTTTTTAGGGTTTTTTTAGTTCTGGGGGATTTTCACAAGATTTACGAAGGTAATTTGTCCCTTTTGCATATTTTGAGTTATTTTACAATAATTACTGGCTTGTTTGAAACATAAACTGATTCTCACTGGAGTGATGTTTTGCAGCCACTTCAGATTTTATGCTAAAGATGAATCATTTTCCCAGTAAACGGAGCCGTGAGTCAGACTGAAGCTGTTCAGTCAGCAGTCTGCCGGCCATCGTCCGCTGGACCGCCGCCCAACGCAGGCGCATCATTACGCTCATAATCTGGGAGTAATCTGGGAATAATCTGGGATTTGTTGCTTTAGATATTTTGATCCCGACCTGCCAGGATGAAATCTGGCCCAGAACGAGCCAGAGGAGTCAAAGTTCTCACATTCTCTAGAAGTACAGATACTTGTATGAAAAAATACTCTAAAGTAAAAGTACAAGCTGGATTGTTTTACTCAAATTTTGAGACGTACTTAAATACAAAAAATTAAAAGTGATTTTCACCTTCAAGAACACAAAATGACTTGATAAGCCGACCCGACCCGATCTGACCCGACCCGACCACTATGAGCCTCAGAGGCGTCCAGATTATTTCATGGAAATGACCAGATATAAGGAACCTCAGGGCTCCTTATAAAACAATTCTGCTAACCCGGACATTGTTTCAGGTTGTTCTGCTTTCTATCAGAACCGCCTGAGTTCAGGACGTATCGGACCTGAACTCCCTCCGCTGCGGACGGGAAGTCAGAACCCAGTGATTCAGATCAGGATTTATTTAACTTCTTGTTTTCTGCTGGAGTTTTAACTTCCTTTGCATTCAGCAGAGCAAACAAAAAGTTACTAAATGTTTCTGTTTCAGATCATCTGAGCTCAGACTGGTCGTCTGCGATCTTCTCTAACGTTCCTAAAACAACTGGAATCCTCAACTAACAGTAACCTCCACAGAAACTGGACACTACTGGTGGACAGTTGCAACTTAGAGTCTCAAAGTCCACATAAGTTTTGGATCAGGGGACCAAAGTGTGGCCTGAGGGCCTTTTGTGGCCCTCTGAATGGTTTTGTAATTGTAGAGAATCTGCACTGCAAAAACACAAAATCTTACCAAGTATTTTAGACTAGTTTCTAATGCAAATATATTAGAACACTAGAAATAAAACCAAGTAACTTATCAGAAGGAAATTGGAGTTTGATTTAAGTAAATTGTTTCTTAATATTGATGCAGAAAGTACCTGTTCTATTTGCAGATTATTTAACTTATAACAGAGATTTTTTCCCAAATAAAGGAAATAATCTGCCAGTTCATCAATATTAAGGAATTATTTACTTTAAACAAGCTTATTTGCTGAAAAGTGACTTGTAAGTTCGTTTTGTCTTATTTGAAGTGAACTGAGATGTTTGCACTAAGAACCAAACCAAAAATATTTGGTAAGATTTAGTATTTTTATAGTGAATCCTGGAAGCACAGAAAGTTGATCCAGATAGATGATTTTCTATTAGGCCAACATTTCTCAGTAAAATCTTTCTAAAATAACATGTTAGGTACAACACAACTTGATTATACATGCCAACAATATTACTGAGAGAAAAGATGAATTACCTTCATCAGGGTGTCGATGACAGTTAGACCAAAAATCAAAGGTCTGACCAGGAAAAGACTCGAAGGTTTTATCATATTCTAACTTCTTCTACTGGATTTCAGGTTCTGTTTGCTAACTTTGAGTTTGTAAAGGTTTGATAGATTGTGGAGAATGATTTGTATATTCTGCATATAAACTCATTAAACTCTCCTCCACTTCGTGTCGGTTCTGTTTCTGCCTCCCGTTGGTTTATCTGACCCTGACTGAGGAGAGTCTGAACTTTATCTGGACAGTTTGGTCGAGTTTTCAGCTTTACGACCTTCAGGCTGACGGATCACCGCTGTGTGTGTCAGAGAGAGAGGAGCTGTGGGCAGGTCAAAGGTCGCATGTTTCTCAGACACAGTGTCCCTATTGCTCATTAATTAACTCTGTGAGTGTGTGTGTGTGTGTGTGTGTGTACAACCTCTATCAACCTTTTGATGAGATGGATTTATGAATATTTTCATTTAACAAACTGTTTTTATTCTATTCTATCATTGGTCACACGTTGATGTGGGACGCCGTCCAGTGAGATGTGCTGGTCAGTCTGGCTCGACCAGCTCTCTCTCTCTGTCAGGGGTCAGAGTTCAACCCTACCAGTGGCGATGATGTAAACACATAATTCACTGCAGTGCAACATATTCAATCCACAACCAGGAACTTGTGTTGTTTACAGTTTAAATATTGATTTATCTCTCCTCTGAAATGTTTAGTATTATTAAATATAACATCAGTTTACATTAAATTTTATAGCTGCAAACCAGGGAAGGCATATTTAAAACTTTCATCTCCCAATTTCTGCTCAGGTTTATAAAACGTTATTAAATTACAGCAACTGTTTTCTAATTATTCCATCCATATCAAAAACATTGGCCACTTTTTTCACTGATTGCAGCAAACTGTTGCTTTACGACATAAAGCCTGATATTTCTGTATATATTAAATTTTTCCTGTGAGGACAGCCGGTGGACGGCTGCCAGGCAGCGGCTCGTTAATCCTTCAGATTAAATCAGACTAACAGAGAGGACACCAGTGGATACAGTCTGTGTAAATGAGCTGCTGCTGTGTGAATGCTAATGCTCATCTGGGGAGTAATGCAGACAAATGGACACATAAAAACACAATATTATAGAACCTAATGCAGATTATTTTCATGCTCTCCAGTTTTCTCTGTTCATTTATATCAGGTTTAGGAAGGAACATCTTAATTGTTGTGGTTCATTTATCATGATGAATATTAATCTTTAAAAGGGATTATTAGGATCTGTTGCAGTTTAAGTCTCTGGATAATAACAACTGTTCTCTGAATCAGTGAGTTAATGTCCAAACTCTCAGATTTATGTCACATTATGTCCAGATTTTGCTTCCACTGTTTCAGAACGGGTTGACTTTCTGTTTCTTGTTAACGATGGAGATTTTTTTGAGCTTCATCTGCTGGAAAATTAGAAACAACACTGCAAAAACACAAAAAAATGAAAAATAATTATTTCGGTCTACTTTTAGTGCAAAAATTACAAATAACTTTTCAGTAAGATAGGAGATTGTTTTAAGTAAATAATTCCTTAATATTGATTTAAAATGTAGTAGTTATATTGGCAGATTATTTCATTTATAGACATTTTTCACATGTTATAAGTAAAACAATCTGCCAGAGGAACTACAAGCTTTTCCTCAATATTAAGAAATTATTGACTTAAAACAATCTCCTATATCTTGATGAACAGTTACTTGTAATTTAAGATTGTCATAAGATATTTCCACTAAATATTAGACAAAAAGATAAGATTTTGTGATTTGCAGTGCATTCTTTCATGAAGGCTGTCTTTTCATTGGATGTTACAAACATCTGCATCAAGTTGGTTTGGAGCTGCACAATATTTCAAATTGTAGTGGTAAAATCAATGGGTGCAATATTACAACTGAAACTGACTGCTTAGATACAATATTTATAAAGTCTGACGTTCAGAGCCATGCATGCACATTCTAGATTTACTGTCTCTGCACGCAATTTGATGTACAGTCTTAGTAAGATGTAAAAACTCCCAAAGAAGTCAGGAAAATGTGGGTTAATCATATTCCACATATTCACCATTTATACTGCGGTTACATGTTTTACCGCATCAGCAGAAACCAAGGGATCAAATCGTTCTCATTTTGTGCCTTAAACATGTTATTTGTGTTTTTCTGTTAACACTGACTCAGAAAGAAAAATTGGTAGTTTTCACATCTCTATATTTATGTTGTATAAAGAAGAGGCTGTTGAAGTCTGCTGATTTGTTATTTTTGCAGATTAAATTTAGATATGAGGCAAACTGTTGTAATTTATAGATATGATGAACAAATGATAGAGAAGCTACATTTTGTTTGGCAGAATTATTTAGCAGGTATAAATCGTTCTTGTTTACTTTTCTGATTAATCCGTGTCGAGGCGTCTGTCATCAACTCAGAGGAAATTCGGTGTTTTTGTTGGAATTTCTTTCTAAGTTTGATAAGCTAACGGAAGCTAACGGTTACTAGCTGCTAATATTGACCCTTTGGACGTCTTAGTGAGGGACGGAGAATTGAACAGAGCCACTTAAATTGTTTTCCAAAGTTATTTTTACCATTTTATTCATGGCTTTTGTTTGTTCAAGTCGAGCTAATCTGTCTGAAAACGTAACTCACCTGGTTGGGGTTCATATGCGGCGGGATTTACAACCTTTGGAAACAGCTAGCTTAGAAACCGACCCATACTGCCTCCCTCCTGACGTGTTGATCAAATTACCAACTTTGCCTGAATTCACACCACACGATTTATATCACTGTCATAAACAGGGCTTCCTTTTACAGGATTAAAAACGTACAAAGAGGAGATGCTAACCAGTTTTTTCCATACGTGCTAGGCTACGTGACGGTGCGGCACTGTCTCCATGGTTACTAATAGTTAAACCCGTACCTTCTCCATAATGCCTTATTTATATTCCCTCCAATCATACATACTTATAAAGTATATGACTGTTAGTCTTCTTACCTTGTAAAAAAAAGTTCGCTGCAAATCCGTGTTTACACCGAGAGCTGCCAGTCATTATTACTGAGAGCTGCCGCTGCATCTTTCCTCATTAAAAGTTATAAAATAAGATGACAAGTTTGGTTTGTGCAGCTGACCGCAGCATACTATGACCAGTTCTAAGGTGAAATTAACTAGATAAAAGCTGATAAACACAGATGTCTGTGTTTAGACTAGCTTTAAAGGAGCACATTGGTTGTTTTGTGGTTGTGGGCGGAGCTGTGGAACGTGTGACGTCACGTGCTAAGGGTCAATACCCTACGAGGTAACCTAGCTGGCTTATTTACATTCATCATTTCCAACACTGGACTTTTCTCAAGCTCTATCAATTTGAGGATTGATTGTTGTTAAATGTAAGTTTAACGTCCAGCTGGCTGGACGATGTTTGCGTTAGCCACTTGCTAACTTCTGTTGCTTCTGTTGCAAACACATTCAAGTTATTTATTTAAAATTTTCTTTTGTACATTTCTGTCAAAATAAAGATTATAAAAAGTCTTAAAATTGAGTTGGGGAAACCTGCAGGTGCCCTGATAAAGATATTACTCCAAACTTAAATCTAAATATGAATAATTTTGTGCTGATTTGTACATTTTAACCCGGATGGATTGGTAAACCTCCCACTAAAAGGCTAACATTGCTGTAAAAACAAAGCCGTGTCTTCAGCTGCGTCCCGCTCTCAGCCTCACTAACAGGTTGTGACAGACTTGGTTGAATGAGTTCATGGCCCCCCCCACGCAGTCCGTCCTCAGTGGGACAGACGCCCGTCCCCAGGAGGACAGATTTGTCCTCCTGGGGACGGATCTGGCTGACACCAGCCAATTAATTCATTTCTTGATAGCAAACTCCACACAGGAAGTTCCTGGTGTTAATTGAGAAGCCGTGAACGTCCAGATCAGACAGAGATTCTCTGAGGCTTGTTCTCCAGACGTGACTGTCTGCTGCTGGCGGCAGGTTGGAGACCATGGAAATATCAAACAGGCCTTGGGGTTTTTTTTGTCTTCGTCCTCGGTCGCCTCGAGTCTCTTATCTGTCTGAGAAAACAGCGAGCGGGCCGAGGCAGCCAACGCATCTGACAAATCCAATCAGTCACATTAACCGCGGGCGGACGGGATCGACTGCCTCTGCCTCGGCGGACGCTCTGCTGTGTTCATAGCATTCAATACTTTTAGTCTAATTAACACAAGGCTTTATATTTATCACCACGGTCTGAATTCTCATCTGCTCAGTAAAAAACCTAAATCATCTCTGACTGGCAGAAACCTGAGATCAGGTGAGTTTTGTGGATGTTTCTCCAGATCTGCTGAAGCTTCGACAGCACCTGTTTCTTCCCCAAACAGAGCCTGAAAGGCTGACCCGGATGTGTCAAACAAAACCCAAACACTCAACATTTTACAGGAAAAACACGGCCGGAGGCTTGCAGCATTTCACAGGAAATCAGGACGGAACGACAGCAGGAAATGTGATGGAAGACGCGTCGCATAAAGGCCTCAGACGGAGACAGGAAAATAAAACCTAGATAAAGTCTAAATACAGGGACTGGTTAATATTCATACTTTACTGCGGTTCTGTTTGCTTTAAATAGACAATAGATTTTGCTGACACTGTCTAATTTGATGTAGAACAAACAAATATCATCTTAGTCAAAACAGGACAAATCTGGAATATTTTATTATATTCCATCAAAATAAAACCTTTGAGTTTATATATGAGAAAGTTTGTCAGGTTTTGTGGATCATCACATTTTGGACTTTAGCAAGAGCAGCGCTGATGGGCTCCAAAACACAGAACCCGCTATCGGTTTCTCAGGGTGAACCCGCTCTCTCTTGGGTTCATTACTCCTAGAAACATCCATTGTCACCCAGTGCTAAAACATTACAGTCTCACTGCAGACGTTTCCATGTGCCATGAACACGTTTTATCACAGCCAAACCATCTGTGCTCTTTGCAGACCTCAGGAGGCGCTGCCATGACTCTGCAAAGACCGACCAAGTTCAGAAAGATCTTATACCATCTTTAAGTGTGACATCATCCTTAAACAGCCAGGATGGATGGGTTAGCCCCCGCAGGTGCAAATACGTTGATTACTGTTGGTACAAGAACCCCTTTTTGCAAAAATGCTACATAATTTCAGAAGAAGATAAATAATTTGTTCTGGTTTTGCAGTCATGGAGGTCGTGTGACTGCCTGAAAGAGACGGGATTCTGCAGAACAAAATGCCAGTGGATCCAGAGAGACGGACATAATCTGTTACGCCTTCCTGTCTTGTTTTGTCTGCTGTCAGTTTTCTGTGCAGCCAACAAAGCGCTTGGACAGATTTTGTATTCACTGCTAAATGTCTGGGTGGAAAGCGTCTCAAAGCGCCTCGCTGGCTTTCATCTCTGCTGAGTGCGTCCTCTGACTCATAAGCAGCAGCTGAACACACAGCAGCTCTCTGCAGCCGGATAATCAATACCCATTTCCAGCACTGGACTTTTCTCAAGCTCTATCAATTTGAGGATTGATCGTCTAAACGCCCACTAATGTGTGTGTGTGTGTGTGTGTGTGTGTTTATCGCCCATTTAAGCACACATGGCTGTGCCTGTGTGGTCAGTGTGTTTTAAGTAAGGCAGAAGCCCCTGGGTAACAGTTATTGACTCATAAGTGATTCCACCAGCTGGCCAAGGTTAGACGTCATGGCGGACAGTAAGACGACACCAGATCTTTAGAAAACTGTTTCTTGGATTTCCACATCCTGTTTCTGATAAAAATAAAGATGCTAAGGTGTTCAGGAGTCACAGGTTTACTCAGGTTTACATCCTCAGTTCTCTGTTCCTTATACTTCCTGTCCCAGACGTTCCTGGTTGAAGGTTTTCCAGGTTTTCAGAAGGTCTGTCTCTGGACTTTGGCAGCTTCGTTTCTGTAAGTTGGTTCAGTCGGGTTTGGCGATTGTCTTGACCTCTTAATCAACCAGGCTTAAAAACGAATCAGAACTCATTCTATCCGTCCATCTGTCCTTCATTGCTTACCCAACATGATGAAAGCATGCAAACATGAATTTGAAGTAAACAAAAACTCTGAACTGAGCATGGAGACCTGCTGGTGAACGTAGCCTGAACTCCCTCAGAAATCAGCCCGATGAAAACAGAGAGGTTAGATAAGAAGATTATTTACTGTGTTTATAAACCATCATTTATTCTCCAGTCACACCGTCAGTGAATTTGGACAAAGCAGAAGATTCCTGAGTTTTACCAACATTAGATCGCTCATTGATCAGAGTTACAGATGTATTAATGTCAGGCGTTTCATAAACAACGTCTGAAACTGTCCAGAAAAACCAGTTTTGAGATATTTTAAGTTTAAGACTTAAAAACCGGAGAATGAATTTCTAGTTTAATTCATTCTCCAGTCCAAACCTTCAACATGTAGTTATAAAAATCTTCCAATTTGTTTGTGTTACAAACGTAGAAGCTGCATGCTAATTACAGGTACATGTCTGACTGCAAAAATGAAATATGTAGTTTTATCTCTCTTGCTCTCTGAAGGAGTTTTCTGCCTTGTTGCTGATCTGCTGCTGCTTCACCTGCTTTAAATGTCGATTTTTAAAAATAAATCTAACGGAATATAAATCCAATCGTCAGCGTTTACCTTGTTTTAATCTCTGGCCTGACGGGTGACGTCAGCCTCCTGAAGCTCCTCCAGACTGAGAAATGTTTGTTGGACAGAAATAGACGGAGCCACTGGTCCTGCTGCGAGCTTCCACACTGGGGACCAGAACCGATTTCCACAGATGGTGCCGTTTATGCTGACCACGCTGCTTTAACTTCCACTTGCAGCTCTGAGGTTCAGACTGAGACTGTAGAAAGAAAATAGTTCCAGTGAATCTTGTTCTGGATGTTCTTGGACAGTCAGATCTCTAACCGTGAGCGTCTCAGGCTTCCCCTCGTTTCTCTGCCAGTGTTTTTATTTGTGTGTTTGTGAGGTTGGGCCAGATTTTCTGCTCCAGTTTTCCTGCCCATCCTTCACTCGCCTGCTGCTGTTCGGTGAAACAAACTCGCCTTAAATCAGCCGGATGGAGGAAGTTACGGCGCCGCGAACTGCTTCCATTCAGAAACAGGCAGGGAGCGCACCGTTCTTCATCTGAACTGCTGAACCAGAGCGTCCAAACCAAACTGTTAATGTCCTACAGCGCTAAAAAATAAATAAAATTACAAGGTAAAATCATTTGAGAATATCTTAACATTATGACTGTTAATCACATTTTAAATGGAAACCAGGAAAAATAAACAACTTTCTCAATTTCAACTCCTGATCAGTTTCTTTACAAATGTGGACGCTAATATTAGCGTTAGCTGCTAGATGTTAGCATTGAGATGCTATTTTAGGTTTCAGTAGTTTCTTTGATAGCTTTCAGCACATCTTAAACACAACAGTCTTTCCCAGCGTCCAGTCAGGTGGTTTAGAAGCAGAAATTATCCCGCGGTTCGCTGAGAGAAGCAGATTTATCGTCTGTTGTTGTTAGCAGAGGTTAGCTTGTGCGTCAGATTTACAGTCGTACCAGAAACTCAAGTCAAAGGGTCTGGGTTGAATCTTTACAGGAAAAAAAAAGAGATTCTGTTAAAAAGAAAGAACCACTTTAACATCTATGTTTTGAAATAATCAAAATTATCTGGTTAAAGTTTTTCCTCTACAATAGAAATCCTCCTTGCTGCTCCACTGTGGAGCCATTCAACAAACAGAAATAAAACAGGAAACTTTAATCTACTGTCAGACAATCTGAAGCAACAGTTCCTGTTTTTACAGTGTAATTTATGTATTTCAGGTTTGCGTTGCATTTCCTGAAACATCTGTAAGAAAAGATACGAGTTCCTGCGTTTTAAAGCCGCAGGCCTTTAATCAGAACCAGAGAGCTGATGCAGCTGCAGCAGTGTGTGTCGCAGCTGCTCGCTCGTTGTGTCTGACGAGGCTGAAGCGTTTGAAAATGGAGGTCAGTGTGACACGGAGGGAGAACGTGTGCAGCGTTCCCCCAGGCTGGTTCACAGAGCGATCCGATCTGTCACAGCTCTGTGAGCAGCATGCTGGCTGGATTAGCCTCCTCTCTCTGTGAGGTCCGCTCTTCCTCTGCGGTTTATCAGCGTTATCCCTTTAAGAAGCTCTTTGAAGATCCAGATAAGCTCATTATAATCCACCAGAGTCACCTCAGCCTTCACTCTGCTGGGCTCTGGGTGTTTACTGGCCCAAATGTCAGCTTCCTCACTGCTCCACGTCTCACCTGCAGGAGAAACGAGCAGAGAAATTCAGATTCTCTGGGACTGTTTTCCATTAAATGTACTTCATGTGTAGAAGTAAAGCGTCCAGTGAAAGGTGTGTGGACCGTCAGCGGTCCAGCTGCTCCGGCTGTCACGTCCGTTTCCCAGGCGACGCTTCAGAGTGAAAACGCTGCAGCCGCTCGCTGACAGCGCCAACCTTTAAGGTGTCAGGTTGGATGTCAGCGACGCAGAATCAGCCGGGACGGCGAGCCGAGGTTATCCAGAGCCCAGGACCTGCAGGAGCCTCCATCTGCTGGGGCAGGAGGGCAGGAGGGGGGCAATAGGGGGGCAGGAGGGGTAAGAGGGGAAACCAAGGCTGTTCTCCATCTTTAACTCCTAAAACTGAACTGCTCCACTCTGTAAAACCTCATTAAAGAAATAAATACTAACTTGTTGCCTAAAAGGTTTTTCTGAAAACTGCTGGATTGAAACTTTTCCTGATTTTGCTTTTTATTTGTTTTTCTGCTCAAACTGTGACAGAAAATATAAATGCTGACGGTTTTCTCAGTTTTCAGTAAAACGAACATAAACATCCGTAAAGCTACAGACATGCCAGTTTCTGTCTCTCCATCATCAGGATGCGACCTTTGACCCCCTACAGGAAGCTGATGAGTTCCTCTCATCGACGCTTCATTTTCTCAGCATGAAGATGAAAATTATAATCTCATATAATTCCTACAGAACTGCGTTTCCAGATTTCCTTCAGATTGTTTTGTTTTCTACTTGAGTTTTTTTCTTCGTCTTTTCATTTCTGTAAAAGTAGAAATAGAAACATCATCCAGTCTCTGATCATTGATCTCCATCATCATAATTTACAATAATCAGAACTTTCTGCAGTTTCCGACAGAACATCAGATTACTCTGTTGACATGACGAGTCCGATTGACTCTTATGAACCAAAACGTCTCATTCTGAAGCGCCGACATGTTCAGAGGTTTGATTTTAAGAACTAAAGATTTCCTCTGTTTTGCTGTTTGTATGAATTATTTTGAGAAATAAATCTACTGTTGATTCAAGAAATGCACCAAAGAAAAGAAATACTTTAGCTGTTCATTTTTAAAAGGCTTTAACTCCATAGACTCTCAACTTGTTTACCCAGAGTAAGTACGTAGAACAAAAAGTTACATTTTTAATTTTAACTTAATTTAGTGGATGAAAGTCATCAGCAAACACCCAGAAACTCCCTGGACTCTGAGTGTTGCCAGGTTGTACCCACTCTGGTTGCCAGTTAGCTGCGTTCAGGTTGCCAGTTTGGTTGCAGAGCAGGACTGCAGAGTTTCAGCCGAGCCGCCGTGGAGGCGTGACAGATGACTCGTCATAGACGGCGAGAAGCTGGAGAAGAATCTGAGGAGACGCAGGCCATCTGCTGCGCTGCCTCCCGACTCGCAGGACTCGGCCTGATTGGAGATTAATAATGTTCCATAAATACTTTTCCAGCGAGGGCCGATGTTGCTGCGATCAATCATGCGCTTTGTGAGCTCAGCAGCCTTAAGAGGCCGGCCTGCGCGCTAACTGCTGAACACGGCGGAAATAAAGCAGGACAAAGTAGCTCAGCAGGTTTTAATCATGTCAGCGAACATTCCTGGGCGGCGCGAGGAGATGCATCATGTTGGAGTTTAGTAAAGTCTGCAGATTTAAAACAGAGTTCACCTTCTAGCTCTGCTGCAAACAAACTCCACCGAAGATCTCAAAACAGAGCAAAGGACAAAACGTCAGAAAACAGACTGAAATCTGAAAAGTGTGGTGTGCATTTGTAGTTTCATTACTGTGCAACCAGTTCTGTTGATGTTGGAGAACAAAAAGCTGAAACATAAATTATGATTTCCGGTTTTCTCCATAACATATAAGATGTCTTATATTTATAGAATAAAAACAAAACAGATTTTATTTTCATGCCAAGGAGGAATTCAGGCTTAACAGCAGCGTCACGTATGAAGGTTCACACTAAAGAGTTTTTAAAGTTTTAACAATATACAAAAACAAGATTAACAACAATATTAATAAAATGCTGCAGAAATCTGCAGCAGAAAACATGTTTGTCTTCAGACTGAAGCAAAATATGATTAAATTCAACAAGAGAGGAATTAATAGTTCAACATACACCCTGACTTTAGTAAATTATTTGAAAACAGTTTTTTGTAATTATTGAGGTAAAACAAAAACATAGAAAACAGAATTAAAACCATAAAATTAACACCATAGAAACGCTGAATCAAAACATCTGGTGGTGATTCTGGTCGCTGCAGCTCTCTGTCCTCCATCAGCTTCAGGTTTCATTCCAACAGCTGCATGATTGCAACACATTGAATTGTTTTTAACCGATTAGTATTTATTTCCTCGCCGATGTTTGAAATGACGTCACAGGATGATATCTACGGTCCTGCAGGTTTCACTGGGTCTTTTGTTGGACTCGCTGTATTTGTTCCAGGTTGTCTCCGCGCCGCCGGAGCCCGTTACAAACTGCAGGGCCGTAAAACCACACGGCCAGCAGAGAGACGGCGGCCCTCCGGCTGACTGGGACTCATTGTCCAGCGCTGCATTGTGGGCCGGAGAGAGCCGAGGCAGGAGCGGCGTTCCTGGCAGACACCAGCCGCTGGACTGTCACAGCAGTTCAGCGTGAATGGTGGACTGATTCAGTCCATTAGCATTTTGAGCGGATTCGGCGCTGGCGCCGGTCCATTCAGGGACAGACAGAGAGCAGCAGCAGCGCGGCGTTTCATTTAACACACAACATCTGTAGGACCAGGACCAGGGCCACGGAATAACAGCAGGAAGAAGAAAAAAACTGTGACAGACTGGCGACCTGTCCAGGGTGACCCCGCCTCTCGCCCGGAACGCAGCTGGAGAGGAACCAGCAACCCTCCCAACCCCATTAGGGAAGAAGGGTGTAAGAAAATGGATAGATGGATGGAAGAAGAAAAAAATATTAAATTCGTTTTTATTTCTGAATTCTGAGGAAAAAAAGTGAAAGTTCTGAGGTGAAATTCAGATTAATGTCACAACTTTGAGAAAAAAGTCAGAATTCTTTTTTTTTTCCAGAGGAATAATTTCTGTCATGAACATCTGGGAAACCAAACGGGTCACTTTAAGTTTTCACCATTTAATGAGTTTAAAATAAACTGTAAAACTACCGTTGAAGTTCAACCTCCAGTTTTAGCTTTTAAAGTTTCTGTTTTCTGCTCTGAATGCAGAAGTTAAACATCCAGATGTGAACCTGAAGGAGATCCAGAGGCTTCACCTCCAGATTTCCCTCCATCAGTTCAAACCGACACACAGTGAGCCGTTTGCTCTCGTTCTGCCTGATTTGCTGCATGTTGAAGTTTCCTCCCTGTGAAGCAGGCAGATGGTGAAACCTACCTTCAGCTGACCGAGGAGCCAGAAACGTGTGTGTGTGTGAGAGATAGAGAGAGATCTAATCATCATGGAAAAACATAACAGTGAGAATCCTGTCGGTTGTTTTTTTGTCATTTAATTTGTACAGGAAATTGTAAATTTCCAAACTGCACTTGTCTGTGATTTTATTTGAATGTGTGTGTGTGTGTGTGTGTGTGTGTGTGTGTGTGGCTTGGCATGCCTGGAATGTAAAGATCTGTGTGAGGTTCACTGAGTTCATGCTGCCTCTCTGTGTTTAACGGAGGATAAACAGACCTGGTTCCTGGTGACCAGAGATGAAACGGATCCGTGTCTCTCTGCTGATCTGAGGTCAGGCTTTCTGTCTTCATGCGACGTCGTTTTACACCTCATGTTTCCATCGCTGATGGAAAACAGACACACTGAGTTTAATTAGAGACGTATGCAGATCAGTGCATGAAACAAGCAGGAGCATCTAAACATCCACAGTTAGCATGAAGCTACATTATTATGCAACATGTTGCCTGATGCGTTGACGCGTTGCTCTCACATTTCCAATGTTTCCAGGATTTGTATGAATATTAGCAGCTTTTTTTCTCTTCTGCTCAACTGGGTTGTAAAAGAACCAAGTGGTGAAACGTTTCCAGAACTTCCTCCAGCAGGTTTCTGTTTTCCATCCAAATGTTATCAGAAATATGAGCCAACTTCAAAACGTCACAAAGAAAAAGTTCCCATCTAATGGAGCGAATCAGCCAGACTACAGCGGTGGGCGGTCCTGGTTCTGGAGGTCCAGTGTCCTGCAGCTCTTAGAGTCTCTCTGGTCCAACAACCTGAATCCAACAGCTGAATCTCCTCCTCAGTTCAGTCAGGTTCTCCAGAGTCCTGCTAACGACCTCGTTATGTGACTCAGGTGTGTTGAAGTGGAGACACATCTAAAGGCTGCAGGAAACCGGACCTCTGGCCCTCCAGGCCCTCCAGAACCAGGACTGCCCACCCCTGGTATGCAAACGTGATTTTATCAGATGTTGACGCTTCGCATTGCTGTGATAAACAGGAAGTAAAGGTAAATAAAACCAGCATGGAGAACACGTCTCAGAAAAACAGAAGGTTCTCCCAACCGAGCTGGAGGCGTCGTGCCTCTGGTACGGCACAGAGTCGTTACGTCAGAGATCATTCAGCGAAAGTGTTTCCACCTCCACACCCTGAATGTATCGACTCTTTTTCAGAAAAACCTAAAACTGACTAAAACAAGAGTAAAACTTTTTCAAACAATGGAGAGAATCATTTCAAATGTTACTGTTTCCATCAACCTTTTCTAATGCAAACCTTCAAAATGTGCATAAAAAACCTGGATGGATGGATGGATGGATGCTCATTTATTGTTGAATGTTTATGATGTTGGCTGATAGCATTGCACAAAATATCTGTTACAAAATACCAAAAGTATTGACGAATATTTTCATACAATGAACAAACAATAGTTTCAGTGAACATGCAAACAGAACAATGTTATTTATGAGTGTGATTTGTTTAATAAGTAAATGTGTATGTTCGCTTTAAGCACTTATGTAAAACTGCAGTATGTAAAATGTTTGATTTTTAGAGAGATTTGACCGAATGCAGGGAAACAAAACTTGTGAGATTTCAGGTTGTTGTGGTTCCAGAGGCTCTGCAGTATTTTGGTTTTATATTTTACAGCATATTCTAGATTCTATTGACACAAATCTAATTACATCTTGAGCTAAACGATATGCTTATTGAGTTTCATTGCTTGAGATATTTAGCAAACAAGAACGTTCAGAAAACTGGTGGACAAAAAAGAGCTGCAGAAAAAAAATCACCAGTTTCCTTCCACTTTACACCTACAGATTATTCTGTGTTGGTTTGTCATTAAATCCCTAAAAAGATAAATGGTTGTAAATTATTTTGTAAAGGCTTGGATAAGAACCATTTACATTAGAATACTAAGTTAACTTTTTTTCTCCTTCTGTTTTAGAGGCCAGAGTTAAAATGGGAGGCAAGCTCAGCAAAAAGAAGAAGGGATACAATGTAAACGACGACAAGTCCAAAGACAAAGACGCCAAGGCGGAGGGCGCCTCGGCCGAGGAGAGCGAAGCACCGAAGGACAAGAAGGACGAGGCCTCTGCGGCCGGCGATGCTAAAGACGTAGCGAACGACACGGCGGCCAAGGAGACGCCGGCGGCGGACGCCGCAGCGCCGAAGGACGAGGAGAAGAACGCCGCTCCCGCCGCCAAGGAGTCGGAAAAACCTGCCGCCAACGCCGAGCCCAAAGCAGAGGCACCGAAAAGCGCCGACGCTGCCAAGGCTGACGACAAACCGGCCGCGGCCAAAGAGGCGCCTCCCGCCGCCAAGGAGCCGGAGGCGAAGGCCGCGGCGCCCGGCGCTGCAGCCGAGAGCAAAGGGGAGGCCGACGCCAAAAAGACTGAGGCCCCCGCTGCACCGGCGGCCAAAGCCGAGGCGGCCCCGGCGACCTCGCCTGACCCTAAGCCCACAGAGGCAGCGGCTCCAGCGGCGACCAAAGATGGCGCCGCTGCGCCTAGTTCAACACCAGCCGCCGACGCTCCGGCCAAGGAGGCGAACGCCACGGAGGCGCCGAGCAAGGATCAAACCGTAGCAGTTCAAGATTAATGGACAGCTTCTTTAACAAAACGAAGAAACAAATGACCTAACTCAACGATGACAAAGATTTAAAAATGAAATTACTAGCCTGCCCATATTATTATGATAACAATAATAATAATAATTGTAATGATGATAATGATGATTTGTTGAATAAGAGACTGGAGACGTTTCCCACCAGTGCGTATGATTATTGCTATTATTATTGTTATGTTTTAATCTATTTTTTCTGCTGTAGTATTTGAACTTTGATACGAGTCTGTCGGCTGTGAGCCTTTGCAACGTCACCTTCATCCTTCATCCACTCATAACCTCCAGATTCCCGTTTCAGAAGGCCTGCATTCATGCTCTCACCTGCAGCCTCCTGCAGAGGAGTGAGAGGTCAAAAGTCATTTCACCAGCTGGATCTGCGTTACATCTGTCCAGTCTTTTGACCCAGAACGTGGAGCTGGAACTGCTCTGACTGAGAATGCTGAAGTTTCTGGGGAATTTGAAAGGTTGAAAATCGCTGGCTTTGCAAATAATTGTAGGATTTTTTCACTTAAACTTCTACATTTTGTACTGAAACCCTTAGCTATATTGTAAGAAAACTAAGTGGTTTTTTAGCATTTGTAATACTTAAAAAAATTTGCAAAGCCTTGCCAAGAATACCTTTAAAATGTTCCTACGAAGCTTAAAGCGATTCTCTGGTGTTAATCCAATAGAAAGTGACATATCCAGCAAACAGGCGAAACAATCTGTGAGATTGTCTGAATTTCCTTGTAAGGCTAAAACGGAGATGTTTACTGAGCCAGGATGAGGCTCTGGAAAGGACATGTTGAGTTGTGTCTTTCTGAAGACGGCAGACTAAACTGGCACTCAAACATCCTGCGAAGCTTTTCCTCCCCGATCAAAGAAAGGAAACGAAATCCTCTGCTGTAAAACTGGAACAGTTCTGCACTGTTAGGTTTTACATTAAATACTTCAGTATTTAGGTTAAATATTCCTCAACAGAAAGTGAAACCATTTTATCAGGCCACAAACGTCCGTCTGAGTGTTGATGCAGTTTTCTTCACCTCAACATTCTGATATTTAGAAAAGAAACGACATAAAATGGTAGAAAGTTCCAGGTTAACTTTGGCTTAATGTCTTGATATGTTTGTCTGATTTGACACCCAGGATATCCTGCCTCTGAGACTTGATTGTTACCAATTAGTCAAAGATTTCACTCTTGAAGAAACATTTCCTGTTTTCAACAGAAGTTCTGACTTTTCAATCCATCCTGTAAAAACTCCAAACAGAAAAACATCTGTGTTGGATTTATGCAGCTGTATATAAAGCAGCAACACCAGCAAACATCTGGAAATCAGTAAACATGGAAAATCATTAATATTTAAACTAAACGTCAGCGGGCCAAGAACTCAGCCTTGAGGTTCGCACATACTGGTTCTTGGAAATGATTTCATGTCGTTTATAATAACACACTGCTCACAATTTACAAAATATAAGTGAGACGTCTTTAAACTTGAATTTGAAGACATCCAGTTCAGTTATTTCTGAATGAGTGTCATGATTCAAAGTGCCAAATGTTAAAATCTGAAATTGTTGCTTCTCCAACGTCACCAGACCTAAAAGTGGATAAAACCTGAAGCTGTTTCCACCAGAGGTACTTAGTTTGGGAAAAGAAACTTTGATTTGATGAATCCTGTTTGTTAGCATGTTTGTTAGCATCCCATCAGTGTAGCTCTGGAGGACACTGGAAGAACAGAAAGTCCAGTGGCAAACAGGAATCCATGTTGTAACTTTGATTAATGTTGAATTAAAAAGCAAAACAGGAAATAAAGTTTATGAAGTAGTTCTTGTCCTATCTTTGCGACGTTATGGGTCCAGATTCTGCTTGTGACCCGGTTGTCCACCAGTCTCACCCAGGCTCTAGTAAAACTGATGTCTTTGCATTGTTGGAGAGTAAAATACTGAATACCAGCAACCTAACCTCCGACCGCCAGGCCTTCCTGTTCCCTCCTGTGCATAAATGCAGGTTTAAGTGTCGTCGCCTCACCGTCCGTCTCCATCCACCGACACACGGCGTCTTCCTTCCAGCACTCGTTGAACCGTAGCAGAAACAAACATCCGAGGACGGTTGTGTGTGTCACTTATTATGTTTCCTTTCTTCTCTCTTGACTCGGTAAATTGCATGTCTGTGGTTGGGTGAACCTGTAGTCCTGTCTTTTTGGTCAAGTGGAAAAAAAAAAAAAAAAAAAAAAAAGTATTGATAATTTCTCAGTCTGCATCCATGCCAACTGCGATCAATATTTTCATTCCATGTCTCACCGCAGCTATTTCTACATGTTCATTCAAGCAAACAGACAAAAAAAACGAAATGGAAATTGATGCGTTAAAATTATATGTACTTGTATAAATGGTGCAACAGTAATAAAATATCAGAAATTGACTCAATGGTCTTGTGCAAGTGATTTTTTTTCTTTAGGGAACCAGAAGAAGAACTACCTGGGGGTTTGCTGTGATGATTGTTAATATACAATTAATTAATGCTACATGTTAATGCTACGATGTGCTAATAAAGCACCGAGGTGTTTCACAGAAAACAAGAAAAGTTGAACAGAGAATGATTAAATAAAGTTTCATTCAAGGTTTAGCAACAGATGCTTTAATGCTTTACAGTCTGAAGTAGGAACAACTTGTAGATGCCAAATAAAAGTGACTCGAGGGCAGAACCCTGAGGAATCCCACCTGACATAAAGCAGACCCAGCCTGCAAAATAACATTTGCTTTGGACATAAAGGTGAATAACTTTCTGTTCTTTGGAAAATAAACGATACAAAATTCCAGGGTTGCTGTGTTTGGTCTTCAAGCCTTCAGAAGCCTGAAGGTTTAAAACCGGCTCACTGCAGCAACGACGCAACTGCCAGCGCAAAAACAGTTGAGGGATATTTACTGAATTTTTCAAACAGTTAAAGAGTTGAAGTAGAAATCCAGTAGAGTTTCTGGACTGGATCAAATCCTGCTCACGGCAAGCTGCTCCGTCTCCATGTTGGTCAGAGCCCGTCGGATCTTTCTTTACGTTCACTTTCTGCCCAACAACATCTCAACTATCTGGATGCACACAAACCAGTGAAGCTTTATAAATACAGGTGAAACGCTGGACTTTAAAGACCCAGAGAATAAATCCTACATTTTTCTCTGGCATTAATTAAACTCATTTGATGAAACCACTGAGATTTTGCTAACGTTGAAAAAACACAAATTCATAATTGCCATGTTTCCATTAAATAAGAAATGTAATTAAAATCCTATTCGTATAAGTTTTTCACAGAGTAAGTAATAAAAACCTGCAGCGGCGTCATCATCCCACCACTTCCTGTCGTCTTCTTTGTCGTTTCTGCCAGTAGTAACGTTCGGCTGTAGGTTATGTGATTCAAAGTGTTTCCATTTTGATGCAGCCAAAAATCCTTTAATCTGAAAACATTAGTATTAAGTGAATTCATGTTTGTAATTTCAGTTTGTGTAACCATGGAAACCAGCTGGTGTGGGTTTCCTGTTCTGATGCACAAACTGACATGAACCAGAACAGAGGAACGGATCAAAGATGGCCGACATGACGGGTCCTAAACCTCATGAATTTACATTCTGGTTTTTCTTCAGTCTGCTTGATTTTACTCAACAATGTGACGACTTGAAGGTTCCTGGTGATCTGCAGGATTAAAGGTTTTGTTGGTTGAGTCCCCAGTAAATCTGCTGTGGTTTCATGCTCATCATGGAGGACGGATTGCTGCAGATTCCTTAGAGAAAAATGAAAATGTTTTATCACTGATTATCTGATGGATGGATCTGGAAGGTATTCAGGTGCCTGAAGTTATTTTTCTCCCTCTTGTGGATTTCTTCTCTTTTTAAAAATGATGGAAAAAAGCCGAACCATTAGAAATGTGTGAAGGAGTAAATACTTTTTCACAGCACCGTATGTTTCTAATCATAACTGATGACAGAACTCACTTCCTTTTTATTAATTATGAGATAAAATTACAATCAGGCGAGACGGTTCTGTTCATGTGACTCCTGAAACCAACTGAATGCATTTCATTTCAATCATAGTAAATAGGGAATAAATACAAAAGCAAACCACACTTTTCAGATTTTGATTTATTTTTTTCTATTTTTTCACCTCAGTGTTATGCACCAGTTTTGTGGTTTGTGGATATAACAAGTCAAAATATTCATGAAAAATCAGTGAATTATTAACATTTTGCTTGTTTTAAGAGAAACAAATGCCAGTTTTTACTTCCTGATGGTGTCGGCTCTCTGCGCTCTGACTCAGAGTCTCGTTTCCTTCAGTTGACTCGGATCATTCAGATAAAATATTATTAGATTGTCTCTGAATGTTCCTGCCGCCTCAGCCGGGTTATAATTTTACCGGCTATGAAAGGAAGGAAAATATTGATGTGAGCAGAGGAATGAGGAAAAGTCTGAAGCTTCGCCAAACATTGATGACTGATGGTTTTATCTGCTCAGCCTCCCGGCTGCAGTTAATCATGAACCTCATCTCACACGTCTGATTTATTTCAGCCCAAACGCCGTTTATCAATCATTAAACCGTTCCCACATTTTGAACCCGAGGCAGAAGACGGTCAGATAAGAGAGGAAGCAAACACAGAAACAGGAAGTGGATGAGAACCATCCAGTTCTCAGAATAAACCCGGAGCAGAACTTTAGATACTTACACAGCAGGGAAAATGTTTGCTTCCTGATCTCCTGTTTAGTGTTTGTTTCTCACATTTCAGTGCTGAAAAAATGTGAAAAACAAGTAAAAAAAAAGGAAATCAGAAAAGTGCAAACATATGGAAGCTCATTTCCACCATCAAGGAAAACTAAAGCTCAACAGGAAGTCATGATTATGAGCTATAAAGTCATAATTATGGTTTCTAGATGTCATAATTACGACTAGAGGAAGTCGTGATGTTTATCTGAGGTTTCCTCCATCATCTCAAAGTTATGACCATATCTCATAATTCAACTTTTCTCATATCTGTGACTTTTAAAGTTGAAATTGTGACTTTGTATTTATAACTATGATTATTAAAGTTTAAAGCAGAACTATTTTATCATCTGAATTGGTAAATTATAATTTCAATCTGGTATTTATGACCTTGAATCTCATATTTGCTACTTTCAAACTCAAAATTATGACTTCTGGTTTCAGCTTTTATTTTTCCTTTCCTGGCAGTAATGGGCTTCCATAAAACTCTTTTTCTCACCTGTTCATGTTTCGGTGACTCAACATGTGGAGCTTTTAGAGATCCGACAGTTCGGCTGGCAGAACTAAAAACTGGATGAAGAAGTTCGGTTCCAGTTTTATTTATTTAAACCAAACGCAGAAAAAGATTTTCTACTGAGCGATTCAGGACGGGTTCTGGTGCCAGCCGGCAGTGAAACACGTCCACACACACACACACACACACACACACACACACACACACGCACACCCACACACACACACACACACACACACAGACACACACACACACACACACACACACACACACACACACACGTCTGCCTGATAAGCGTCAGAACCAAGCTGGCTTACAGTGGAGCACAATGGAGAACAGAAAGCTTTTGTCTCTGCTGAGTGTTGTTACAAATTTCCCTCCGTCTTTCGATGTGAGTGTGAAGGTTTCAGATAAAAGAGGCAGACAAGCTGTAATTACACAGGACTCATTTCTGTCACATCCACTGGAAAGAGACACAGAATGCCAAAGTGATGATCTGAATTTAGCTTTCTGCAGAGATTAAAAGACCCGATCACACACCAGGATGTGCTTCTGATACGATTTGAAGCATGAAAGCACAGAAACATGGCCGCTTATCAGCAGCATGCAGACCCGGCGGAGGGTCAAGAGACGGAGTCAAGCATCTCTCATTTCTGGATCTTTGTCTGCAGACGCTGAGCGCCGTCAGAGACGGAGTGTCACCCCTCAGAAGATACTTTCCACCAACGATGCTCTCCCACGTCCCGTCTTATTCAGGCGCTGCTCTCGTTTTTTTTACACAATTTGGCTTCAGTTTCAGATTCATTCAGTTGCAACCAGATGTTCACATACACTGAATAAAAAGACACAAAATCTGTTTTCCTCACCATGTGAAGTTAAATCAGACTCAACATTTCCTGTTCTGGTGCATCGTAAAGGAAATAAGTAGGAAAAATAAACCCCATTTACTTATAAAATTACAAAAACTGAGTTTTATGTGTTAAATGAAAACACATAAAGTGTTTTCTGCATAAAGTCGTCTGTTTACGACGTTTCCTCTCATTATCTTTCACTGTGAAGCGTCTTTCTCTCCAGAAAATGATCTGAATATCGTCTTCATCCCACTGATTTCATGAGCTGGATTTTAGCATCATGCATTATTTTATGAGCCAGTGTGAAAAATGATTTTTACAGTGAACTTCCTGCAGCTCAGCGTACCTTGCAGTCCGCTGGGAAGGCAGAAAACAAACCGAGTAGCAGAAATGAGCATTCAGCATTCACAGGGTTTTTACTTCCAGGCTCTTCGCTGAGCGAGAGTGAAATATTCACCACTTCCCATGATCCCCCCGCTCCCTCTGTTCTGCCGTAATCTTACATAATGTTGTGAATATTTAAAGCAGGTTCAGCTGAAGGAACGAGGACAATAGTTGGAAACACTCAGGCGGAAAAAACAGACGTAAAAACACGAGGAGGGAGACGGAGGAGTGAGAAACACGAGAAACATGAGAAATATTAGAAATATTAAAACACCAGAATATTAAACAGAAACCTGATGTTTAAACACACAGAAATCTAAAACATGATGATGGAAGCCGACGTTAAAGTTTGACTTTTAAAATGATCCAAAATGAAGTTCAGCATAATTTCATAAGGGAATATAATTCATCACAAATCCGTCTGAATTTCAGCTCCAGTTGCAACATTTTGATGTTTTTTTAGGTTTTTAGTTTTTGTGTTTCTGGTTGTAAAATCATTTTCCAGAAACTGAAGGAATCAAAAGTTTCACTAGTAAAATTCAAAACTAGGATCATGAAGACGTTTAAAACCCAAAAAACTTTAACTAAATGAAGAGAATGAGAGCCTGGGGTGTGATTAGTTTCACTGACTTTTAAAATATTTACATCTTCTCACAGTATTGAGCTCCCACTGTTTAATGTTGACAATGTTCAGTGATGTTATTATTAATAATACCAACAGTAAAGGTAAGTGATTTAATATTAATTGAACCCACTGATAGTAAACAGTCAGATCCTCCTGCGTGTTTTTAAATTAATCCCTGATTTTATTAATAGAGCGATAATTACTGCCATGAAGGAAAAACTGCCTCTGATTTTATACGTTCACACACAATAAAACCAGATTATTGAAAATGTTTTTTATCTTTTAACTCTTTCAGAAACATTTAGAGATGAGCTGAAAAGCAACAAAATAGAAAGAAAAAGGAAAAGATGAAAAATAAAGATCATTTCAGCCAATAACGGCCCAGTCAAAGCAGCGCCAGGGTGTGTGTGTGTGTGTGTGTGGGTGTGTGTGCGTGTGTGTGTGTGTGTGTGTGTGTGAAAATAACTGCAGATACCTGCTTTGATGTCCGGCTCTTCAGAACCCCATTGAGAAATCAGCTGGACCCAGAACCTCAGCGCGGCGCCTGATTGGTCAGGAGTTCTGCTCCTCCAACGCCATTGGCTGCTGAGGCCGCTCTGATGCCGAAGTTCGCCTAGCAACAGGCGCCAAGGGATCTACTGCAGAGCGCCCATTTCACACACACACACACACACACACACACACACACACACACACACACACACACACACACACACACACACACACACTGAGGTGGGTTTATGTGGGAGAGCAGCTGATGTGAAGACAGGAACCACACACACACACACACGCACACGCACGCACACACACACACACACACACACACACTCACGCAGTGATTACAGCTCGCTGCGGCTCGTTTAACTCGTCCATAATGAGCAGCTTCAGCCTCAGGAGCAGCTGGACGTTTAAAGCTCTTCACTGATCGCTGCGCTGCGTTTAAAACAAACATATGCCGACTTCCACAAACACAGGAAACATCCGGATAATCTCTTTTTCTGCTTTATTGTTTCCCATTTCTCTTCAAATGCACTTAAAAATAGTTCCAGCAAACTCAACGCTGAGAACAACAGACGGAGGTCAGTTTTTACAGTGCATTTAAAACAGTAAAATGTTGATCAAAGAGCTTAAAATGAAACCAAATCAAACACAAACTGAACTGTTTAAATTAAACGTTAAAATTCATTTCAGTTGTTTTTCTGGGAATTTGACATTTTCATAAACATCAGTGTATTAATGGACTTTACCTGACAAAACAAATAATGTCTAATATTCAACAACAACTTTCCTTTTTATCCTCGTTATGTTGGGTTTTTAACAGCAACGATCTGAAAAGTGCGGTGTGTATTTGTATTCAGCCCTCGACTCCAACCAACAGGAAGATGTTTGCATCTGAATGACTCCGTCTGACCTTTCACCCCGCTGCAGCTTGTCCCTCCTCGGGGCGCCATGTCTGCCAGGTCAACCCACATCTGGACACTCACTGCATCGTTCTCTAAGCTACTTGGACGACACCGCTCTCTATCTCGGCTCATTTCTGTTCTTTTATTGCAAACTGGACGAATCAAACAGGAGATTTGACTCTAAAGAGGTAAAAATTCCCCATCAGTCGAGGAAGAAACTGTTTTATTTCTGATGCAGAACCTCAGAGTTTCCTGCCATCTGATCCTGGAGGGATCTGAGTTCTTCCTCCTTCCTAACTTTCTCCTTTGTGTTTGAAACAATCAGAGTGAAACTTCAGTGTGTTCTGTTGGGCTTTCATGTGACAGAACCTCAGAAAGGAATGCCCTGCTGGGAAATAAAGAAAAGTATTCAAGCTTTTAAAAGGTTTTACTAATAATCTATTTGTGAAACAACATTTCTGTCATTTCCAGATGAAAGTTTTTTGGGGGATTTCATCATTTTTTCTACTAGAAAAACTGAAATTTTTTCTCATTTTCTTTGCCAATTAGCTCAAGTTAAATCAGATTGGATACATTTAAGTGTGACTTTGACTAGGACACTCGACTCAAAAAGCTTCAGTCTAGACTCTTTGTCTCTCCATTCAGCTCCATCTGATCAGTTTTCCATTTGATCGGCTTCCCCTCAGCATCATGCTGCCACCAGCTTCACACTCAGATTTTTTTAAATTAATCTAGAAACAAAGAAGAAAATTTCTGAGTTTGGAAAGTCAAAAACTCCAAAAACTTGAGATGAATCTCTGAAAATGTCTGAAAAAAAAAAAAACCATGGAAACTTCTGGTTTTCCAAAGTTGAAAATTTTTGATTTTTGAAACTCAAAAGTTTTTTTTAGATTATCTAAAACTGTGCAGCTCTTTTTTCCTATGATGCCCCTGAATCTCAGCTGTGTTGATAAAACAGTTTCTCTTCGTTTCGGTGAAACTAATCGCAGCTCTGGCTGTTTTTTCTCCATTATTCTGTGTTTGTAACTCGGTTCCGGCTCGGCGCTGTTCGCTCCACTTCCCAGTATTTTTAGCTGCATCCGTCTCTTAAAACAGTCACTTCTGGGAAATCTGGGCTTAATAACTCCAGTAATTTCTCCGATGCTCTTCTTTGCTCTCATTGTGCTAAAATTAGTCAGAAGCAACTTCAGGCTGTCGGTTCCAGCGTCTGATCGCTGCCGGAGCGCCGGACGCTCGCTGGACGCTGTGGGAACGTCTGAGGCTCGACCTCTGACCCCTAAGAGTCCAGTAAATCACAGTTATTTTCAGTGAGTCTCGCTGCAGGAAGCACACAGATTACAGCACCTTCTCACTCTGCTTCATTATGTTTTCATGAGTGTAGTGGTTGCTAAGAAACTACAGCGGCGTTTCTGAGTCTGAGGCACGCTGACGGGAACGATGGCGGAGGAGGAAGAGGAGGAGAAGACGACGACGAAGACGAGTTTGATGTTTTTTTGCTCAGCTTGTGAGGAGCTGAAAACTCAAAGCATGAAGCTGAAGAGAGTTTTATTAGTGAACAGAGATGGATCAAAGTTCAGCTAATAATAGCAGCTGCTTGTGTCGTCATGGAGATGACAGCTGAGCGCTCACACACACACACACACACACACACACACACACACACACACACACACACACACAGACTTACAATCAGTTTATCCTGCAAAATCAACTGAAATCATTTGTATCTGTGAAGAACCAAACGGTTTAAAATCCAGCTGAAGGGAAACGTTTGATTCTGATTAATTATTGGATTTTCTGTTTGTTGAGACAAAATAAGAAAAATGAAAATACTGTTAAAACACTGAATGTTGATTGTTTCTGCATTCTGTCACTAAATTCATATTTAATCAAGGAGAGTTCAGGTTCTGGTCTGAGGAGTCAGGAAACCTTCCCGGTTGCGCTCTCACAGCAGCGCTCTCCCCTCGGTCACCATCTTCTGCTGAAATCGGATTATTCTACGTTGATAACTAAATCTGTAATCAGACTTCAGTGTGAACGGTTTCCGACTCCAAAGCGACCTGCATACGCAGAAGAAGAACGTGAAGGTCACCCAGCAGCGCGTTAAGATGGCCGCCGCCGTCTGTGGATGGATTTATGTTTTCCAGACATCGTTTACGTCCAGATTTATCGTCTGGATTCTTCTGGAGCCGAATCATGAGGCCCGTCTCACATGGGTAACATAAACGTCGATAAAATGCAACATGATCGTTTGGACACTTTAAAAACTATCAGTTATGATTCAGTTCCAGAAAGAAACGTAAACTGAAGGTTCTGGAGGTAAAACGGTCAGAATCGGTTCAGACTGCCGTTACAAATTCACATACAGACCAAAGGATCAGCATGAATGTAACTCTGCATCAGTAATAATCCAGCAGATTATTTCACTGCATTCACACCTGGAACAGGATTTTTAACTCTTTATTCATCTTTTGTTTAAATCGGTTCCACAGACTTTCAATAGTCAATTCATTTGTATGTTTTCTACGGCCAATCAGGCAGATCCATTAAACAGCTTCATCAGTGCAGCTTTAAATCAACAGTTACTTATTTAAAGGACCAGTGATCAACAACATGAACAAAATGGTTCCAACTAGTCAACTAGTTCCAGGCCTGTTGACTAGTGCAATAATAAAACTGGTCAATAATTCAATATTTTGAGCTCTAATCAGAGTCTGGATCACTGTGAGGCTCAAATGGCTTTAATTAATTGACAAGAGATCATTTTATTCTAAACTAATAAAAAAACATTATAAATCTAATCGTGATTTTTTGTTACTTTATTTGTTTTTAATACTGTTGGTTCTCATCAAACAGACTGATCTGCTGGATCAGTTTTTATCATAAAATCCTTTTTTTACTCACCAACTCTCCTTGTTTGAACTGCGATGGTGAAGCTCAGTGTGTGCTGCAGATTGCTGCAGATTGCTGCAGATTGCTGCAGATTGCCGGCGTCAGTCAACCAGAACGCCATCGACTGTCCCAGATTCGCCGAGTCTCCCTCGACTGGGTCTCCTGGGACGGACGGCGCTCGTCCCACTGCGTCTGCTGAAGAGGCGACACGGAAAACAGCAAAACTATTTTCAGCCTCTCAGCTCGACCTGCGGGACGAGACGCTGCTGTCAGAAGATCTTAAGAGGAATTTATTTTTAGTGTAAAATTAGCGAGGATGTTGCTTCTGTTTTTGTCTCCCTGCAAGTTGGAGGAGAAAAACTTCCAATCAAAAGAAACGACGGAACAAAGGAAGTAAAAATAGTGAAATGAATGAAAAATGTGCTGCTGCATCACAGAGTCAGAATCTTCCAGAGGAAATATTCTGGTTGCTCACACACTGATTAAACTAAAACAGCCTCCATCTTGTTTCTGGAACAAACCTCTTAAAACATTCAGAGGAACAGAAACTGGAGCAAAACTGAACATTCATTCAGAAACCATTTATTGATCTGAATCAGCTCATCTAAAAATGTCAGAGTTAATCTGGGATGTTAGACGACGTCTAGACCGTCCGTCCACCACATCTGGACCGTCCGTCCACCACATCTAGACCGTCCGTCCACCACGTCTGGACTGTCCGTCCACCACATCTAGACCGTCCGTCCACCACGTCTGGACCGTCCGTCCACCACATCTGGACCGTCCGTCCACCACGTCTGGACCGTCCGTCCACCACATCTGGACCGTCCGTCCACCACGTCTGGACCGTCCGTCCACCACGTCTGGACCGTCCGTCCACCACATCTGGACCGTCCGTCCACCACATCTGGACCGTCCGTCCACCACATCTGGACCGTCCGTCCACCACATCTGGACCGTCCGTCCACCACATCTGGACCGTCCGTCCACCACATCTGGACCGTCCGTCCACCACATCTGGACCGTCCGTCCACACATCAAATGTAACATGTTACTTTTCAGAAAAAATAATGAAATAATGATGTAATAAAACAAGTCAATATTGTTATCAATAAGCTGTTATTTATAGCAACAAGTTATAATCAACAACTGAAACCGTTTCAAGCAACAAGCTACAAATAAATCATTTGTTGCCGCAACCAGTTGCTGCTTTGATCAACTAGTCAGAACAAATCAAACTGAAATGTTTCAGGTCTTCCTGAAGACATTTCATGTTTCTGGGAAGAACATGCTAACATGCTAACACGCTAACATGCTAACATACTAACATGCTAACTTACTAACATGCTAACGTTCTTCAGTGTTGACGTTCTGGTCAGGTGTTGGTTTCATTGTTTCTGTCTTGCCATATCTGGTAGAGTTTTGTATCCATGCAGGATTACTTCCTGCCTCAATCATGTTGGTTTTTATTTCTCTGCTGTTGTGAAATTTCATATAATGAGAACAGTGAACTTTGACTTTAAGTCTCAGGATAGTTTGATTTTCTGTTTCTATTTATCTCATCATTCATGTTCACTGTGATGCTCCAAACAGAAACATCTGCAGAACGATAAATCCTGACCTCACTGCAGGACTTTCTGTCTCAGAACCAGAATAATTGGTTTTGGTCTCTAATGCTAAATATTGATGTGAACTCAGAGACTCTTCCTCACTCTGCACTTGTTATCTGGACTTCAGCCTTTTTCTCATTTTGTCAGCAAAACATGAAGTCATTTCATTCAGAACTTTGTGCAAAATTCAATTTAATCTTGAATGGGTCCGCTCTGTTCAGAACCTGCACACTCAGCCACTCTGGGCTCTTTAAAAATATTTATTCTAGCAGAAAACGTTTCTTCAATGGCAGTAAATCATTTTTCAGTCTGACCAGTTTGACCAGTTGGATTTTAAACTGAAAGGTTTATGAATCAGAAGCTCATCATCGGCTGTTTGTGCGTCTCGTTTTGCTGCAGTGAAGCTGCATTTGAATGTTTTCAGTCTCCTTTAAAAGCCCGGTTCTGCCTGGTTCTCTGGCCGCCGCCGTTCGGACCTCCGGTGTCGCCGCCTCATTGTCCTGCGGCTCCAGAGACTCTTCACTCCGGGTTTCTTTCTTCTTCCTCTGCGGTTTGTCTCGTTTCTTTTGTCCTCGCTGACCCATTTGAAGACTTTCAGGTACAGCCGCGGCCCGGCGAGACTCCATGATGGGGCTGCGGGGCTTGTTGCCTAGCAACAGCGTGTGTGGCAGCGCTGGCTTTATGTAACAGAGTGCTTGATGGCTGAATGTAGGGCGCTCAGCCTTCAGGGGCGGAGAGAAGGGATGCTAGTGTCTGTGTCCACGAACCCCACCACACACACACACACACACACACTGAACCAACACACACACACACAAACACACAACCAACCAACACACACACACACACACACGCACACACACACACTGAACCAACACACACACACTGAACCAACACACACACACACAAACACACAACCAACCAACACACACACACACTGAACCAACACACACACACAGAACCAACCAACACACACACACAAACACACAACCAACCAACACACACACACACTGAACCAACACACACACACTGAACCAACACACACACACACACACAGAACCAACACACACACACACACACACAGAACCAACCAACACACACACACACACACAGAACCAACACACACACACTGAACCAACACACACACACCACCCTCTGTGTCCCTGAACAACTAGAAATAAAAACCAACACAAAATATAAAAAAACAAAATAAAGTGTAAAAATGTCATTAAAGAATTAAATTCAAACAACCATCGATTATTATTCTGATAAGAAAAACAAAAAGAAAAAACACTTTAGTATTCATGTCCCAGAGTCACTGCAGCCTGAGTCAGAATCACCAGAACCAGAACCAGAACCAGAACCAGAACCAGAACCAGAACCGGACTGTGAATCTTTCATAGATTTTAACTTTTATAATATTTTGTTTCTTCAGGTTATTGAGCTCTAAAACAAACTTCATCATCTCAACGACGTGTTCTTCATCTGACGGCTCCAACAGCTAATATTAGCACATTAGCATACTAGCTAATAGTAGCTAATATGCTACTTAGAGCTTTAGGGTCTGTGTGTGTGTGTTTCTCTCTGTGTGTGTTTCTGTGTGTGTGTTTCTGTGTGTTTCTCTGTACGTGTGTGTGTGTGTGTGTGTTTCTCTGTGTGTGTCCTCGCCCTGCCGGCCCAGATGGCGGTCGACCCGTTGTGGTCGACTCAGCGGCATCACCGGCGGGAAGGAGACGGTTGCCATGGTGACTGTGACGTCTCCTTCATGTTTGGTGGGTTTGACTCCGGGAGTCGGACCAGCTGATGGCTCTGATCTGATTGTTTTGAGTTTCCCCGATCGTTTCCCATCATGCCCGGTTCTGGACGGGACGGTTGGTAACCATGTCAGCGGGACGCGGCCCGGAGAGCGACTGCTGCTGCAGCAGGGACTCGGTTTCTCCTCGGCTGTGATCCGGACAGCAGAAGACAACATGAGCTCAGCTGTGGCGCCGCCGGCGGCTGGAGGTTTGTGCGTTTTGGATCCGACCCGCAGCATCAGAAACAAACAGCCTGTGGCGGCGGCGGCAGCGGCCGACGTGACGAGGAGCTGAATTAACAACATAAAGTTAATTTAAAGCATCTCTGACCTTTTCCTGAAACGAGGCGGCAGCTCGGCGGGACGCCGTCCAGCAGAGGACAGAGACGACCATCAGAGGACAGAGACGACGCGTCCAGCAGAGGACAGAGACGACGCGTCCGGCAGAGGACAGAGAGACGACGCGTCCAGCAGAGGACAGAGAGACGACGCGTCCGGCAGAGGACAGAGACGCCGTCCAGCAGAGGACAGAGACGACGTCCAGCAGAGGACAGAGACGACGCGTCCAGCAGAGGACAGAGAGACGACGCGTCCGGCAGAGGACAGAGAGACGACGCGTCCGGCAGAGGACAGAGACGCCGTCCAGCAGAGGACAGAGACGCCGTCCAGCAGAGGACAGAGACGACGTCCAGCAGAGGACAGAGACGACGTCCAGCAGAGGACAGAGACGACGTCCAGCAGAGGACAGAGACGACGCGTCCAGCAGAGGACAGAGACGCCGTCCAGCAGAGGACAGAGACGCCGTCCAGCAGAGGACAGAGACGCCGTCCAGCAGAGGACAGAGACGACGCGTCCAGCAGAGGACAGAGACGACGCGTCCTTCATCCTACGACAAACAGGATGAGTGTTGATCCAGACTGATACATAATCAGTTACAGATAAAAGCGTTTCTACTCGTTAAATGGAGACATTTTTAGATCATTTCCTTGAAATTTGGTAAATTTATATTTTATGTTTTAGGACTTCAGTCAAATATTTTCAGTTTTCTTCCAGAAGAGTCTCACTGTAATCTGATTACAAGTTCCTGGCAGAACTGGGTCCAGTTTGAAACCATCTTGTTTTCTGCTCTCAATCACCAACTTTACTGTTTGTATGTTTATGTTCATTCAGAAATTAATTTCTGTTTTCCTCTTCCTTCCTCCAGATGGAGCGTTTGGCCTTCAGAACCCATCCGACCCGGTTCCACCGCGGCTCCGTACTGGACGGGTTTGGTTCTGCTGCTGTTATTATTTTATTGCTCCTTTAAGACGTCTGAGATCCACATTCAGCTCTTTGTCTTTCACACAGAAACTCACATCGCAGTGATTTTCCTGATATTGTTGATTTGTAGGTTTTCTTGGGTTTTAAACATAAAAAATTATTTTTGATGAAATCTGCAGAAAAACAAACCAAACAGCTTCTTAAGATCTTCTTGTTTGAACAAAACGAGGTTCAGCTGAAACCAAAATCATCCATTAACTTTTACATTTCAGTTTGATGTTCAGAGATAAAACCTGCCAACCTGAGGAACAAAATCTAATCCACCTTTGATTGTTGGATTCTACTGATTTTAAAAAGCAACTTAATTTATTCTTTTTAAACACTTCAGTAGCTGCTGCATATAAATGCACAAATTATGAAAATAAACACAGAAACTTGGAAAAGATGTTTTTTGACTAAATGTTTTGGAGATACGATAAATGGATTGTTTATCAAAACTGGATTGGAAATTTCATGATCAACAACTGAATGTTTCTACAGGTGGAAACGACAAAGAAGAAGACAGGAAGTGGTAGAGGATGATGTCTAATGATTTATCATGAGAATAAACGTATTGACATGTGATCTTAATTGTGACTTTTATCTAATGGAAACATTAAAACTGTTAAATAGTTTTTGACATTAGTAACAGAAACACAGCTGTGAACATTTTTACATTAAATGTTCCTTCAGCTGTATTTTTCCTATGAAGCTCTTTTCAGTCTGAGAAACGTGTTAAATAAATCAAACTTACTCATTTTCTCTCCTCCAGGCACCTGGATGCTGAACAGGGAAGAATCCGACCTGTGGAGGTAAATAATGCAGGTCACTGTGTGCATGAAAAAACATGCAGACCGAGTTCAGGAAGCGTAAACTCTCTGTGCTTCATCTCATAAATACCAGCTAGAACTGAAGATAAAATGAGATCTGCTGCCAACTTTGAAGAAAAGCAGAAATGGCATTGATCTCTGGGAAAACCCACAGCGACGCAAAGCGCAGAGCTGAAGTAAAGATGCAGCTTCAAAGTAAACAAATCACTTCTTTCCTCTCAGAAGTGAACGTTTTGCATAAGGAATGAGCGCCAGAGGTAAAGATTTGGCCCCCTGCTGCTGTTAATTAACTTCCTGTCATGATGGCGTCCTGAACCAACTTCCACTGTTTCCCTCTGCTGGTTTTAAACCGTCAGACTGAATTAGAGCCGCTCTGTTACCTCAGATTCAACACGGGAGGGAAATTTCAGATTCACCGGAATTAAAAACTCATAATTTATTAACATTTTTAAAGGCGATCCAGAGATTTGTGACTCAATTCTCAACCCAAAACCCTGCAGGATTCATCAATAAACATATTTTGGTTATTTATAAAGTCAATTTTGTGGCGATGTTTTGTTTAGCGATATGTAATAAAAGTTTAAAAAGGCATTAATTTGTCTTGGTTTTACAAGGTTTATTTACTCCAGGAAGGTTTTTGTTTCAACCCTGAAGGCGGTTTAGTTTCTAGATGTTTCTAGAAACTTGTGATTCGTGACTGCAAAGTCAATATTTGTCATTTTTTAAACTTTGGTGCAATTTGTCAAACAGAAAACATATTTCCTAGCTTGTTGCATTTTTAGTCTCTTTTTGTCATTTAATCTGCATCCATAACTTAAACTATATTGTGGGAAAGTTAAAATCACTTCGTTAATGTTTTACCTGTACAGGTAATGATTGGAAAATGTTCAGCTGCTTCATCGACAGGTTGAGTCTCCAGCAGATCAGAGGAAAACTTTCAGTTCTCTGAACAAAAACCCAAAACAAACATAAACGGACAAATTTCATCAAGGTACAACTTTGACAAACACAACAGCTAAAATCTGAGGCCTCCATCTTGTTTCCATCTGGTGAAGCAGGAAGTTGCTCTTGTGTCGTTTCCTCCGGTGATTCTTGGTGCAGCGCCCCCACAGGCCAGGAGGGGAACAGGTTTTTGCTTCAGGGCAGAGAGAAAAACAACAAATGCTGCAGTTTTGATCCCGAATCGATCCCAGACTGTCGGATCTGCATGGCAGATTCTGACAGTTTCTTCTCCACCAAAACCAACACACTTTACAACCTGTCATCATTTTATTGCCTTCAATCTACACTGTTAGCCTTTGCTGTATTTTCTACAGCTAAATACCGCAAAATGCCCAGTAAAACTAACATAAAACATCTTTACAATTAGTTACTGTAATTTGCATTGCATTATGGGTAAAGGACATAGTATTACAGTAACTTACTGTATGTTTTGAAGTTGCAGTAATTTACTGTTTACACATTGCAGTAGTGGTACTGTATTTATAATATCTTGCACTGTTAGCCTTTACTGTATTTTTTACAGCTAAATACCGCAAAATGCCCAGTAAACTAACATAAAACATCTTTACAATTAGTTACTGTAATTTGCATTGCATTATGGGTATAGTACATAGCATTACAGTAACTTACTGTATGTTTTGAAGTTGTAATTTACTGTTTACACATTACAATAGTGGTACTGTACTAATAATGTCTTTGCGCTGGCCATGTAAGAATTCTATTTGATTTCCAACGGTCATCATAGATGTTTCATCGTGGTTCTCTGTTTCTGTATTTTTACTCCTTTAGTGGTTAACATATTTTAAGGCAGAAAGAGAGCATGTATTTTTGTTTTTTTCACATCCTAGCTAACATTAATATGCAGTTTATCTAGCTACGTCATCAAGGGTGGCTTCGCTTCCAACGTTTTTCTGATGACGTTTGTTTTAAACTCCGAAGCTTTTTCCGTCCAAGTGCAAGTGCAGCTCTGTCGCCGTGCTGTGGGCTCACACTGCTTCAGCTCTTCGCAAGACAGGTAAAAAAAAACACTTAGAAAACTGTTTGAACTGAAGCCAGTGTATATTTTAGATGGAGCTAACGTAACTTATAGCATCATGCTATAATGCTATAACTTAGCATGAGGTGAAAGATAGAAAAATATGATGGTGTTATTTTTTGAGCTGGTTCGGAATTAACGTTAGCTAAGGTGCTAATTTTACCGAAGGTTTTAGCTTGGCTTTTGCCGCTAAATCTTCCTCGAGCGACTAGCTTTGGGTTGAGATAAGCTCAGTGCTGAGTGTCTGTTAGCATTGTTGTTACATCCTTTGTCGAACAATATAACGTTAACTGATAATTGATCCCCCCCCTTTTTTAAAAAATACATCTAACTGTTCATTTGTTTAAACCATGACCTTGCAAATGTTAAGAGTGCAGATTAGCTAGGTCAACAAGGATGAATTCTAACGTTGTTCTTTTTTTTCTTTTTGTCAGATGACTTTTTTTAACTCCCAAGCTTTTTCCCTCCAAGTGGCTGTGCAGTTTTGTCCTGCTGAGTGCTAACATAGTTTCAACTCTTGAAAAGACAAGACAACAGGTAAAGAGACAGCTCTTCAAACATATTTGAAGCCACAAAATAGTCTGGAAATGTAGAGGAGCAGCTAACCTAATCTATAACTTTGAGCTTGCTACAGCTAGTTAGCCTGCTAAAGTATCATTACATCTCCAACATAGTGTATAAGAGTCTGTAAATGAGGACAAAGGTGGAAAACATTCAAGTGGTTTCTGTTATTTTTTGAGTTGGTTCAGCCACAGTGGCAGGTGGACAAAAAAGTTAATTTCCAACCCTGGTTCCATATAAGGACTGTTCACCTGTTTAAACCATGCTCTTGCAAATTTAAAGTTAAGTCAGTACTAACAGGTGCAACTATGTACAGGTGTAAATTCTGCAGCATTTGTACTTCAGAATTTAGAGAATTTTGTACTCATGTGAAGAAACATCAACACACAGCTAATTATCGGTTGTGGAATAGAGCAATGTCCTACTTCCGTCAGAGAAAAATAAAACATTTAGAAGAAAAAGAGGACTCAATCTTCATCTTGGTTGATGTAATTTTATATCGACTCTTAACTTAAAACACACATCTTAAATCAGAATTGTTCAATTAATTTGTTAAAGGGATCAATTCACCCAAATTACAAACATTTTGTTAACCCATATTGTACTTAGCCATTCAGATACTGTATTTGTGGAATGTAATGCTTTAAAAAATCCGTTTAGCCTCACAAACTGTCATTCACATCTGCTGTTTCAGAGTGGTAGCAGGATGTAGGGGTAAAGTCTAGTCTAGTCTCTGGGGTGAGGTTCTCAAAAACCTGTTGTAATCTGGGCGAACTGGCCCTTTAAATATAAATTACTACCAGTAATTCATATTTAAGAGTTTTCCTTTTATGTTTCAAAGGTATCTTCCACCAAGATGTCTGTTGAGATGGAAATGACCTTACTACACCAAGGGTAATCATGCTTGGTAAGAGGAATATTTTCTATCACTATAATTTTTTGTAGCAATGTATGTAATAGTTATGGTAGTCTGTACTTTTACTCACTAGCGTTAGCCTGACAAGGGTTTGTCTATTTTAGGAAATAGCTTGATGTCTGCAACCCGGTGGATGGTCAGTATGGAGGAGAAGGTATTTTTCAAGCCTGAGCAACTACATGACTTTGCCAGCGTCCTTGCTGTCTTCTTTGGGTCATATTATGACTTCAATCTGGAGTATCAGGAGTCAGCATCCACCACGCTGGAGATGATACAACGGTAAGTACTTTACACCAAGCCATTTATGAATAAAATTTAATGACAGTTTGACTGATGATGAAGAACCATAGCTGATTGCTGTATTGTATGTCTTCATTTTAAAGAATACAATTAATATATTTTATTTCTGTTAAAAGATTTTTTGTGAGGATCAATCCAGATGTTGGTACCAAATGCACAGCCAAAGTCAGTACAATCTGCAAGACGGGAAGTCTTGTCAAGAGGAAAGTAGTCAGTGTCAACTCCCGGATCACCACCTTCCTCAAATGACTCGCTGAATTTGAATGGAGGACTTCCAACTAGGTAAGCATTTTACCAAATGTACCAAATTATTTTATTGTCTTTTCCTCCTATCTTGCATGTTCTGACTTTACTTTAGGCTTTTTAATATGATTTTAATGATTATTTATAAATGGCATGTGATTCCTACACAATAGTCCTTTAGAGTAGCCTGCATCTTTTCTGTGTCCGTGGTAAAAAGTGGATGTCGCTGCATCTCTTACTAAATCACAGAAATGTATAAGTGTGTAGTCGTTTAATTGAGGTGTTTTTTTTTATATTATGCAGTTTTCAGTTTATTAAGCATACCTTTGCAGTAATCCGTCAGCACCAACAAAATGACTGAAAAGATTGTTATGACATGTTGTATTTCATCGTCTCCTTGGGGACATTTGCAGGGTCTCAATACAGTACGCAATCGTTTGAATTAGTGACGACTGACTGACTGCTTTTGCCATAAACAATCCAAAAACCTGAAGTGAAGCCAGTCCTGCTCATTCTTTATGCAGCTTCTATTATCACTTCAGTGTAATTGATTTTTTTTTTAAAGAAATTATCAACTTAATGCTGCTTTATGCCAATGATTTTATGCATTTGGACATTGTCAGTCAGCTTAATTTGTCAGCCTTCCTGTCGATTTGAAAATGTAGATAACTTCCTGACCATCTCATGACTTCCCACATTGTCTGTCTTATTCTTTACAGTTCAGCTTCCACAAGATGGATCCCACTGATTTTGTTTGACAAATGGAATAAAAGTTCTTCTGATGTAGGAAATGCATCTGATATAACAATATTTATTGATATGAATGCCTACCATATAGTACATTATCGCACTTGCACTGTTATTGTGATGTATTGTGTAACAGAGCACATTTAAGCTACTGTTTTCTGACAATGCAGCCTCTGCTGGTTTTTTAAATGAAGTATATTCTATATATTTTTTTAAAGTCAGTCTTTAAATAGTTTATGGCTGGTACTTGATGCACACATGTTCATGTTGCTACATACATGTGCCATAAAAATATTGACATGACCTGTAGTGTGTTCTATGGTTTTGTTGTTTTATAGCACATTGTATATTATATTGTGACATTGTTCTTTATGACATTGCGAATATATAAATGGATTTTATTTCAACAAATCTGCTGAAAATAAATACCTGTTTTTATTCACAGTACTTGGACTAAAATTTCTTTTGTGAAACTTTTCGGTTTATGGTAAAATATTCTTGTATTAAAAAATGTAAACTTTAATTTACAGTAAAACTGACATTATGTTGTGAAACAAGTTTACAGTAGACCAGCTTTACTATAAAATACATTTACAGTTTTATGCTATAAACTACATTTACAGTAAAGCAGTTATAACTGCAAAGCACACTCACAGTAAAAATTAACTGTGAAATATCATGACAGTAAAGGTACTGTGGAATGGTAATTACAGTAACCTACTGGCAACACTGTTGCCAGTAAGGTACTGTAGAATGTCAATTACAGTAACTTACAGGCAACACTGTTGCCAGTAAGTTGCCAGTAAGTTACTGTAGAATGGTGATTACAGTAACTTACTGGCAACACTGTTGCCAGTAAGTTACTGTAGAATGGTGATTACAGTACCTTACTGGCAACACTGTTGCCAGTAAGGTACTGTAGAATGGTAATTACAGTACCTTGCTGGCAACTTACTGGCAACACTGTTGCCAGTAAGTTACTGTAATTACCATTCTACAGTAACTTACTGGCAACAGTGTTGCCAGTAAGTTACTGTAAAATTACAATAAAAAGTCTAACAGTGTATTTCTAAAGTAACTTCATGTTTTATCATGTGAATTAACGGTTTCTAATGAAGGACAGGACATTTGGATCAAATATGTGTTGAATCTACAGTTTACTGCCTTTAGCCATCGAGCTGGACATTGTAAATATTTTTTGTTGGTAGCTACTTTCCATTTGTGCCTCAAAATCTGAATTTCTACTTTACAAATGGGTAAAATTCAGTCTTTGAAAGTGGGAGATTCTCCACTGACTCCGTCCTTCACTGTGATTCCAGTGAAAACAGTTTTTCTTTCTCTTTAAATCAGTTTCTGTTGCCGTTCTTTCTGACATTTAGAGAAGCTTTTGCTGTGGATCTCAGTTAACCTCAGATGAAGAAAATCTGGGAAACTGAAAACAGATAATAAAAAAAATCTGTTGTGTGAAAGACAGACAGGAAATGTAATGGCTGCTCCGTTTGCACCGAGGTTGTTTGTTTGTTTTGTTTTGGTTTAAGTTTTCAGTTGTTCCCAGATTTAAAGTTTGATTTGTAAAGTAAATGAAACTTCCAGGAACCGGGCAGAATCCCTGCAGGTCCGCTGACCGGAGGATGTTTCAGCTGAGCAGCAGCAGCAGCTCATCTGTCAAACAGGGAACAACGGCTGGGAGGATTTACTGCAGATTTCCACTCTGCAAAGGATCCAAGGTGGAGGATCCACAGCAGAGATTTTCCACTGACTGGGAACGTCAGACTGGACAAAACATTTCTGATCATCCAGGATGAGAGACGGTCGCTTTTTAAAGCTCAACTGATGCTTCAAGTCTAAAATAGTTTATCCAACGTTACTCCATGTTCACCCTGTCGTCCATTTTACTTTTTTTTCTCCAGGTTTTGATGCCTGTGATAGTTTATCTGAATGTTTATAAAACAGAATAAAAATTGAGTTTTTTATATAAGAAATTATTCAACATTCAAGACAAACTGTTGTGCTGCATTTTCTGTTAAATATTTGATTTTTTTTTACAGCAATATTGAACTATATTGTTTAATTCATTCTTAAGATATTTATATTTTATTTTGCTTTATTTTTATCACACATGCAAAATCTTTGTCTGTGTGTAAACAAGTGCATGAAGTTAGTATCATAAATATGAAGAGATTAAAAATTACCTCACATGATGGTAAAAACATAACATCTGTTACCGAGTCGCATTTCAAAACTTTGGTTTGAGTTTCTCTCTGCTTCTGTTTTGATTTCTGATGTTTACACAGAAAATACAATAAAAACAATAAAATGTAAAGATTTCTTAGAAAGGCCACAAGATAATAAACGTAGAGACTGAAAAATAATTTGAATATTAATATTTCCAGATATTTTGTGGTGATGTTTTGTGTTTGTTGACGTTTTTCTGAGGATCTTTGTGTTTTTTGTGTTTTCTGAGTCTCTGACTGCAGGATCTTTATGGTTTGTTGTCTGATTCAGATTGTTTTTGTTTGTTTTGACGCGTCTCAGTTATTTTGTTCACATATTCAAATCTTTCATGCAGAGTTTTTTTTAATCTTCATCCATTTTTCAGCTGCATTCAGCGTCTTTGTGTTTCTTCTAGCGTTCCTTCACATCGTAATGAAGCTCTGGACAGATCCCAGATCCCTGCTGGATCCATACCGGATCCAAACCGGATCCAAACCAGATCCAAACAGGATCCATACCGGATCCAAACCAGATCCAAACAGGATCCATACCGGATCCAAACCGGATCCAAACCAGATCCAAACAGGATCCATACCGGATCCAAACCGGATCCATACCGGATCCAAACCAGATCCATACCGGATCCATACCGGATCCATACCGGATCCATACCGGATCCGTACCGGGTCGGTTGTTGGTGCTGCTCGGCGTCAGGTTCTGATGCTGCTGCACGGATCCAACAGGGTTTTTTCCCTCCATTCCAGCATTTATAAAGCCAGTAGAAAAGACACAAACACTGCAGGCTCAACAGGCCGGCGTCACCATGACAACCCCATCCTCCACATCTGCCTTTCCTGCTGTTTCCTCCTCCTCCTTCTTGTCTAACAGAAAATCCATACAGAGGGAGGAAAGAGAGGAAGAATCAATTCCTCCTGGCTTTGTGTTTGTCTCTGCTGCGACACTCAGACGGCGGCTTTGATTTCCTGATTTACTCGTCACTGATGTTTCTGTTTGGAGCATCGGTCTCAAGAAAAGGAAGCAGAAACCATTGATTTGTAAAAAAAAAATAAAATAAAATAAAATAAAATACTTTCCATCTGTTTCCACATCATTATTCGTGTAAACGCGGTGAAATAAAAGCTGAAAGCCTCAGACTCTTCAGCAACATGAACCTTTTCTGGAAACCAGGCGACGCGTTAACCTGACTGGATATCTGCTGCCCCCTAGTGGATGGATGTACAAACTACAGGCCGCATCTGATTTGCAACAGTCACATTAAAATGTTTTAGCCGGAAGCTGCTGAAATGTTTCTTAACCCGGAGATTTTCTTTAAAGAGCAGGAGAAGTTCAAACCTGGACAGAATCACCGTTAAAAGTTAATAAAGTTTATTTTTATTGTTCAGAGTAAGAACTTAAAAGTTTTAACTTGTTGCTTCAAAAACTAAAATCTTTCCCTTTTTACTTTTTGGTCCTCAAGTTTCTAAAATAAAAGTTTTTTAATGGAGACATAATGTGTGACATTAACACAATTTGCTTTAAACTGTTGGACATGTTTCAAACCAAAACAATAATTTTATCGCTGCAGGAATAATTAAAGCATTTTGATCATCTGAACACTGATTACAGATTCTTTAAAATGTTGTTGTTTATAAAACCTTTATTTTTGTAAAACAGATGAAGTTTGAAACTGTTTTCTCACCTTATTTCCTTCAGATGAATCAAAGTTTATTTTCTGTTTATTTACTAAAGTCTGAATGAAAGAACCGAAGAATCAAAACAAGCAGACGTGTTGCTTCTATAAAAATTAGACCCCTTTTATTGTTCCATATATAAAAGAAATACAAAAAAGAAACATCGACACCGGGCAAAGGTCAAAGGGCAGGGGTCAGGTGTGAACGGGTCTGACGCAGGTGAGATAAAAATGGGAACGGACAGCAGGAACGTTGGGGAAAATCCCGGATAATCAGTCTGGAGGACGGAGAGCCACGCCCAGTCCTCCCAGTCCTCCCAGTCCTCCCAGTGACCCGTCCCTTGAGTTTCAGTTCCACAAACACTCACAGGAAGCAGAGCTGCTCAGGACGGAGACCAAACCTCATTGGCTGGATTAAACCGAAGTGGGCGGAGCTTGTAGAGAACGTGAACAGGAACCTTCAGTTTTAGACATTCATGATAAAAACTTCAAAATAAAAGTCTCTTCTCCTGGATGTCCAAACCTTTGCATCAGAAAAACTTCAATAAACCAAAACTGAACATGATTTACATTCATTTTCAACTGAAAACATTAAATAAAGTCATGAGGAGAAATAAAGTCTCCACCAGTTTGTTCCAACAAAACCAGTTAAAGTTCTGGTTCCGTTTACAGAACCGATTTCAGCAGCAACAACTTCAGCAGCTGCAGCTCATGAACACATTTGTTTTGTAAGGTTCTGGACATTGACTAGGCCGTTATTATTTTTCCCTTTTAGAGGACAGTCGGCTCATTTCCTGTTGAGGACCCAGTTTGGGTCAAACCGTACTGAGACGCTGTAGAGGAGGTCAAAGTTCATTCAATGGCTGACCAGGCCACCAACTCCCCCTGCTGGACGGTTGATGATGTTTTACCAAATGACCAAATGTTGCCACTTTTGGACAAAACACTAAATATTTTTAAACCTTAAATTCACTGAATGTTTATCATAATTTCCCTTCAGACAAGTTTTTATTATTTCAGTGATAATCCTGCCGTGTCCAGAGTGATCTGGTCCCATCCATCCATCCATTTTCTTTACACCCTTCTTCCCTAAATGGGGTCGGGAGGGTTGCTGGTTCCTCTCCAGCTGCGTCCCGGGCGAGAGGCGGTCTGTCGCAGGGCAACACAGTCATACAAGACAAACAACCATTCACACACTCACTCACACCTAGGGAGAATTTTTTTTAGAGAAACCAATTAACCTGACAGTCATGTTTTTGGACTGTGGGAGGAAGCCGGAGAACCCGGAGAGAACCCACCATGCACAGGGAGAACATGCAAACTCTATGCAGAAAGATCCCCGGCCGGGAATCGAACCCAGGACCTTCTTGCTGCAAGGCAACAGCTCTACCCTCTGATCTAAAATCGTTGATATTCATCATGTTGGGTCGTCAGGGCCCGGTATGGCAGCGTGGCGTTCCCAGAGGTCAAACGAGGTCACAGCCTGCTGGACGTGGCGGGCAGCCAATCAGAGAGGCGACGGAAACACAGGAGATAAAACCTTCTGCCATGATGCAGCAGGAGGTCCGGTGGACATATCTCTCCCAAATATGATCCATAATCTGTCGCTGTGGCGTCTTCCTAGTCGGCCATGTTTGTTTACTCTGACGTCACGGTTGATCTGGAGGTTCTTCCCGTCTGAATGTTGCTGGGTGAACAGAACAACCAAACCTGTTTTACAGTAGATATTTTACTGTCATGGTTTGAAAATTGGCCGACAATTTTAAAATCTTGATGTGTGAACAGGAATTAACCAGTTGCTGCTTTGACCTCTAACGGCTCCGAAGGACGATAGAGTCAAAGAGTTCAGACATCAGAACTCTTCCCAGATCGATGGGCATCATCATCATCATTAACTCCCAGAATCAACAAACTGCCAGTTTTTATTTTTCTAGATGCATTTCTGCTGATGGTGATCATTAAATGAATGGATATGATCAGAATTACCTGATCATTTGCATTTGATTCTGATGGAAACTTTCTTTTCTCCCCATGACTCTGAAAAGCCCTAAATCAGCCAAAGTTTAACGAACAATTAGAACCTTTTTGTTTCCAAACGTCGATGATCGGACGCTTCACCCACCAAGGTTTAACTCAACCACAGACGGGATCTGTTCCTTTGGAGCCGTTCTGCCCGTCAGGAATCGGCGTGGAGCCAAAACTCTCAGGACAGATCCGTTTTATCCGGAGCTTCGGCGTGATGGCCGCCGCCCACCTCGGCCCCGCCGGGCGCCAACAACGTCCTGCGGTTGTAGTGGTGGTGGCCTTTCATGATGCCAGAGTTGTTGTTCTCGTTGAGAATCTGCTTCTGCTTCTGCCGGTTGAGCGACTGCACCAGGCCCAGCACCACGGCCGCCAGCGAGTACTGGCCCGTGATTTTGCGCGGCTGCAGGATGAGCGGGTTGGGCTGGACCCGGCCCAACAGGAAGTGAGTTCGGATTTTGCCCTCCTGCTCGCTGATGCCCTTGACGTAGATCTCGCCGCGGTACTCGAAGGCGAAGCCTCGCTCCTTCAGGATGAGGAAGGTTTCCTCGGGAACCTGGATCTTGCCGCTCACGCCGGTGCTGTCCATCCGGCTGGCCAGGTTCACCGTCTTCCCCCAGATGTCGTACTGCGGTTTCTTTGCGCCGATCACGCCGGCCACCACCGAGCCGTGAGCCATTCCTGGGAGAGAAACAACTCACCGTGGAATCTGGTTTTCAATACGCCGACATTTAAAATAATTAACAAGTTTCATTCCTTCAGCTGTGAAATCTAAATCCTTTTACAGGTTATTACAGCAAATAGATTCATTCATTTAGATTTTAAAGGAAGATTTTCCACTTTTCTTAAACTTTACTCTGCACTCAACACAAATGTTAATGAAACAGCTGCTGAACAGATTCCTGTCATTTAGAGTCAATCCACGTTACAGATGAAGCTGCTTTGGGTTTAGAGATGCGAACAGTTAATCAACTTAACTGTCTTTTAGCAGTTTATTGGATTAAAATTTGTTTCAATCAATTTAGAGTTGTAGTTTGTCCGCCATCCAGCAGAGGGCGCCACTGGTCACACTTAAACGACCCAGAAACAAAGATGGCGGAGATATCCCAGGAAGGAGAAGATAAACGGTCCAATCAAAGTCCGGTGCGAGAGGCTAGATGCATTTTAAAAATATAAACAAGTTTCTTAGCTTCACTGTAAGTTTTCATTCAGCTGCAGGGCAGAGAAACTAAAGTTACTAAAGTTTAACGATGTGAGAAAAATGACATTATTATTCAGTCAGCATCGAATACAGCTAGCATACAATGATGCTAATTTTTAAATTCAGTATATTATGAATAAAATACCCCTTTATGTTCTGGAAAGACCAGAGTTTTTTCATAACTCTCCTTTTGATATAAAAGAAAACTCAGATTTTTTTAAAAATGGCCTCTTTTTAATTAATCTATAGTCAATCGATAAGATCAATCAACGTTACAGTAACTCATTAATCCATAACTTCCACCCATAATTAGATTATGGATGGGAATAATCAGTGTTTCTCATATAAAGCATAGAAGTTCAACAAGTAGATTACAGCTCAACTACCTGCAGTGAATCCAACAGGAAGGACAATTTTCAAATAATCTAAATAATCTCAATAATCTTAAATAATCTCAATAATCTGTCATGAACAGAAAAGTTCATTCAGGTTTCCGTTGATAATCTTTGGATTTCTGGCTTCTTTGATTGGAAGTTTATAATTTTTGCTCTTAATCTTCTGGATTTAAGTCGTTTCTACTGAAAACAGAAGGATTCCTTCAGTTAAATCCCTTAAAACAGGAAATTTAAATCAAATCAAAACAACTTTTCTCAACAGAACCGGATCTTCTCACCGATCCGCAGCTCGAAGTTGTTGAAGGAGTGCTTGTTGATCTCCTGGATGCTCTCGTTCAGGGCGATGGCGAAGTCGGCCAGCGCACACAGGTGACCCCATTTATCTTCACATTGCTGTGGAATCAGAGAAAACGGCCAGTGAAGAACCGGGCCAGTGAAGAACCGGGCCAGTGAAGAACCGGGCCAGTGAAGAACCAAAGGAGGAATTAAAGTTTGAGCGCCAGAACCACTTTAAATTTACCTAAAATATTAATTTTTATTAACAGGGCTTCTCACCTGAACTGGTTGTTTTTTACACACTTCCACTTATTTAATGAGTGAAAAATTTTAATACATTCCAGTAATAATGTTTAGAACATCTTTATGTTTTCCCATTATCTCCAACAAAACCAGTAAGTTGATTACAGTTGGACTGATTTGATTATTTTTCTGTCAGAAATGGAGATCAGTTACACCAATAAAACAGATCTAAATAATAATGTCCATTTTGATCCCACACTGAGGGAAAACTCAGTAACTCACAGCACGGCTCTGTGAGCTAATGAACATGTAAACCTGTAAGTTACAGAGCATGAAAGATCCAGCTTGTTGTTTCAAAACAGTTCAAACTCCTCCAGGACAGGATCTTTCACTCTCTGACTTCCTGTTTCTTCTCATTTAAACCAGAATGAGTAGAAACAACGGCAGTGCTGTGAATAATTAAAGCTTTTTAACCGGCAGCCAATCAAACGCCTGATGAGTTTTGCTGCTTCCTGTGGATCTTCACCTGTTTTTCAGGCGACAGACCAGAGACGGCCATGTAGGTGCTGCCGATCGTCTTGATCTTCTCGATGTCCTGGAAACGCTCTTCACCGAGCAGCTGCAAGAAAAACAACGTTTACTTGGCTTTAAAACAACCTGACACACAAAAACACACCTGGTCTCATCTGGTCTCAGAGACAAAACCAAACGGTTCTGTTTCCTGGAGCGTTTCTTAAACATGACAGACTAACGCAGCAGCTGCATCGTTAAGATCTGATCTGTCCATCAGATTCTTTCCTTCAGGAAGGGATTTATCTCCCAACCAGAGGAAAACTTCCCTCTTCCTGTCATTTCCAGTCCAATCGATTCCTCTGCAGTTTTTCCTCCTCAGATTCTCATCCGTCACATAGAGAAACAACCAGAGCAACATTCATCCTGAAGCAGCATCTTTTCTGTGAAGCCATCAGAACCATCAGAGACCCAAATGTCCAACACTGAGGCTGCCCCTCAGGACAGCCGCTGGACAAACTGCTGATGAGAAAACATTTAAACTGATCAGGAGAGGAAACCTGTTCTGAGGTTTTTGTTAAAGTTTTGCGTCTTCAGAGTGGATGTTGAACAGGAAGCAGTGCAGCTCAGAAACAGCTACAATCCCTCTGCTGGTTCTTTTCCACCTGCAATAATTAGTTTTTGATTACCTGCAAACAGAATCAGTCATTTCTGCAGAGAGATTAATGGCTTTTCCAGTATTTTCTAAAACTGGATGCACGTTTTACTGGTCATCCTGAATGAGTGATGGTGTTTTCGCCTTGGAAAGTTTCATTAAGCCTAACAGATGTTTGACCTTCCAGCGCCTCACCTCGTCGAAGTCGGCGATGATTTCGTTGAGCAGCCGCAGACACTCCACTCCCTGGTTGTTCATCTCAGTCTGGGAGTAAAAGTCGGCGAAGCCGGGGATGGAGGCGAACATCACGCCCACCGAGTCGTAGGACTGGGAGTACAGCTCCTGAGGAGACGCCGACACAACGAGGACGTTAAAACACGGCGGGTACAAGACGTTAACCCCTTCAGTGCCAACAGAGCCGATCCAGAACGACTGACAAAGGATGACCGGTGGAGAACGGATAAATAAATAGAAACAATGCATGAAAGTTTTTAAGGTCTCAACGTTTCAGTCAGTCTGAGGTCTGGATGTGTTTAGGATCATTGTCCTGTTGTTGACTTACATGCTGAGGTCCAGCCGCCCCGACCACGAGGAGTCAGAACATGTAGTTATGTAGAAATGTTTGGATTACTGTAAGGTCAAGTGCTTGACCTTTGCTATGATGTGTTTTCTCCAAACTGCTGTTCAGAATGACAGAAGAAAGTTTTCATGTTGGTCTCTTCACTCCAGAAATCCACATTCAGATCCACCTTCATGATTTGTGCTGCTGTATTCAACCTCCACCCTCTCAAATAATGCAAACATGTTTTTGAATTGTCCTGTTTTAACCTTAAAGATGCCAATAATCCCTGTGAATAATCCCTGTGAATAATCTCTGTGAATAATCCCTCCACTCAGTGAAATCCAGGTACATTTCCAGGTAAATTCAGTAACCCTTCCCAGGTTGATGGGCAGCAGTAATTAGAGTCATTGCTGATAAGTTTTCACCCGGCTGTTGCTGTGATTCAGAATGAAAGCAGTGGTCACACATTTTCCATTTTGTTTTCATTTGTGTTCAAGAAATAATGACAGAGTGGATCTGTTGCACACTTATAATGAGATGAAAATCATATAGAACCCAGTAAAAACCAGATGAGCTTCATTATATCCTCACATGAATAACATAATTTACTCTGATCCAGCAGAGCATCCTCCTCAAAATCACTGATTAATAAATGACACGGTGCGGTGCAGCCTTTCCTCCACTAGGGGGCAATGTGAGCTCGTACCAAGCGCAGCGCAGCAGGTCTGCAGACATGAAGCAGCACATCCTTACATCCCAAATGTCACATTCAGTAATTCATCATGCCATTATGGTAGTACTGTAATAATAGGGTGATAAACATTAACGTCCAGCCACAGTTCAACATTTGAAGTTAATAATTCAGGAGAAGCTCCGTCTGTCCGCAGGCTGCTCCCATTCTTAATGTGATTACACAGTTGTGAAAATGGGCCTCTGACCTGAATGGAGCTTCCTCAGCGGCATTACGCCCGGCTAATGAGCTCAGCCAAACGTCCAAACTTCAAAAGGAAGACGTGGTTAAAGTTGAACTAATTGAATTTCTTGGTCTTCTGCTGCGTCGCTGCGCAGAACGTCAGGCAGCGTTTTAAGGTTCAGTCGGGGTTCAGCCTGCCGCTGAGCCTCTTTAACACGTTTAACTCTCTGGGCTTCACATCAGAGGTGGAGGGAGAGACGGAGGAAAAACAGACACCAAATATTTACAGAGTCGTTTTTATGCTCCGCTGTTTATTCTGAAAAGTTATGCAGTTTAGTTTTATTATCACCACTAATCACAGCATATCAACTTACTCTAAATGTCACAAAGGAACAATTTATGGAAAATAAATGGTTCCATTGATCCGACCAGATTTATGATCAATATCAAATCTATAACCTGCCAATAAAGGTTTTTGTCATTTTTATGGAAATATAAATAAACATTGTTCACAATATTTCCTAGGTTTTCCTGCTGTGAGCTGCCATTGTTCCTATTTCGGAGCAGAGGTGACGTCACACTGTGTGTGTTAGAAGGCAGTTTCTGAAAACAGGATTAATTATAAATAATAAATAATAACAAAATCACATGAAGAGGGAAAAGTTTATCTGTTCAGAGATTCATGTTAGCAATACAGACAGTTAGCATAGTTAGCATTGCTAACCATAAATAGCAATCTCTCCGCAAAACGTCTCCATGACAACAGCAACAACAAAAAAACCTGAGGTAAAATCTCTGAAGAAGTCCAAAGAACAACTTTGAAACACGTTAATAAGGATTTGATTAGGACACGTTAAAAGTTCCCAGGAAGTTTCTCTGCTTGGAAGGAAATAATAAAAAGTCAGAGTCACAGAAAGTCGAGTGATTATAATAATCCAAATCTGACTCAGATTAAACTGCTTCACCTTGTTGCTACAGCCTGTAACAATGAGACGTTACGTAACCATTTCGATTAGCCAAACCGAAATGTCCTTAATCAGGAGAGGAGAAACTGAAACCAAGGAGTTCTGCTGCAGCAGAGCCAGAACCACAGAACAATAAACCATCTGATTGGTGCTGCAGCCACTGAGGAGCCAAAACGCTGTAATCCCCTCTGCTACCTGAACTCACCTGACCGCAACCATTCACCTGCCAGAAATCCAACAATCCAGGTTACCAGAACCAGGCAACTGGACCAGCAGATCACCTGGATCTGGACCAGCAGATCACCTGGATCTGGACCAGCAGATCTCCTGGTTTCCTGGTTGGAGGTGAGGAAAGCTTCGCCGTCCTCCCTCTGCTGATGGAGAGTTTCCCACTAATATTCATCTCAGCTGGCAGCTCATTAAAGGGAAACTATTCAAATGAGATGCCGTAGTTTAATTATCCTCACAAGTCCTATTAACAACTGTTGTTTTTTTTCCAGCTTTGTTCCAGAATGAAATATTGTAGCTGTAGATTTGTTGGTCATTAGAATCACAAAGCACTTCCCATAATTACCTGCACCCCTGGTAAAAACCACAGAAACCCTCGTTAAGGAATAATTTTACATAAAATCATCTGTAACAACGTTGTGGACTAAAAGTGAGATAAAACTTCGATCTCTCCAGCTCAGCTGAAATGTTTTTACAGCATTTATGTCTCAAGTAAACATGATTTTATTTTTGTTTCACTCCAAACTGATCTTGAGTGTTTGCTGCTCGTTCTTAATCACACAGCTCCAGTTAAGCTGGAGCTGGTGCTAGGTCCCAGGTCCTAGTTAAAGGTCCTAGTTAAAGGCCCAGTCATGGTGAGCAGTTCCACAGGTTTCTGTGTGAGATGGTGATTCCTCCAAAGTGGGCGGGGCCAGAAGACGCGGAGGGGCGTGGCCAATGAGTGGGTTTGGTCAGCATGAAAGAAGCTCCGTTACAGACTTCACCACTTTGCTGCTACATTTAGTTTTTACTTTTCTGACTTTCTATCAACTTTTATCTTCAGAAATGCAACTAAAGTAGTGACTTTGTTCTGTTATTTTAGACTTTAATGATCTGAAAACATCAGTCGCTCTGCAGTAACGGTGAGTATCTGACAGACATTAACCAAGCTGCAACCACTAGCAAAATCCAACTGCAGTACCACCGTTCAACCCACAGAGGGCAGCAATGAGACAACTTCAAGAAAAATTCTACAAAATTAAACAAATTTACATAACTGGGTCATAATTTGCTTTTTGTTTCTGTTTGTGTCTTTTTGTGTCAGTTTGTGTCTTTTTGTGTCTGTTTGTATCTTTTTGTTTCTGTTTGTGTCTTTTTGTGCCGGTTTGTGTCGGACCTCGTTGTCGCGGTCCTTCTCCAGGAAGTGACGGGCCACGTGGCTGGGCAGGATGTTCCTCAGCATGTTCTCGTTGTGTTCCCGCAGCTCCTTCATCTCGTTGATCTCCTCCTTGGCCTGAACGCGCCACAGGAAGTCCAGCCGGGCCGTGTACTCCAGCTGAAACCACAAACCGAGTCAGAAAACCTGCAGATCCAGCCTGAGCTGCTCCGATCAGCACAAAACACTCAACTACTGCAAACTGACAGTTACCCTGCTGGTTGCTTTCTGCACGTTAATGTGGAATATCTTCTCATCTCAGTCTAAAACTTTTAATTAGTAAGGAATCTTTATGCGAGGCTAAAGTCGTAATAATAAAGTGATTTCTTCTTTTCAGTGTGCAGATGTTTTACAGACCGTTAAAAATAAACCTCCAGCTGCTGAAGTCTAGAGAATAAAGTTGGCCTGAGCTTCCTGACGCGTCAGCCGATGAATTTGTTCCATAAAAAGCTGATTAGAAGTGAAGTTCAGGGCAAAGTGTTAAATAAATGAGATAATTGAATTCACAGCAACAGGCAGGCAAATTAAAATATTTAATCACCTTTGCAGTACAGAAATATTCGATCAATCTGCTCTGCAGCTGAAGTATTTTAAGAAGCAACTCAATTAGCTTTTTTGAATTAACAATTAATACAAAGTCATATGAATAAATTAGAGCCAAACAAGTGGTGCGCCTGCAGAAAGGAGGGATGAGAAAAGTCATCAGTGAAGCTGAAAAATGATTTCCAGGGCAGGACGATAAGCCTGGAAGGATTTCTGCTCTTCTTCTGAGGCGTCCTGATTAATCAGGGAATCAATTAGTGAACTAATCAGGAGAGAAACTTCATCCAGTTTCCTGTTCAGCCAGCTGAGTAAAGTAGCATCTACTGGAAAAACCGACACAAACTGCACAGAAAATCAACTTCCACATTTCAGCATCCAGAAATATACAAATTCAAGTTCATCACATTTCAACTAGAAACTATAAAAACAAAACAAGAAACAGTTTCGACTCAAAAACTATTTTTGTTTTAAATTATTGAATAAATAAATATTTGGGCTCACGGATATTTATTGTTTTTAATCTGTTATTAAGGTTAGTGGACGGTTGCGCTGATGCTACATGTTTAGCATTGAGATGCTATTTTAGGCTAGCGTAGCTTCACTGACAGGCTAGCTCCTGTTAGCACAACCAGAACACAACATTAGTTTTTTACAGCGTCCAATCAGATCAGTGGAAGCAGAAATTAAACTCATTGAGCAGAGAAACGATCAAATGTGCGTCAGTTTTACAGGCGTGCCAGAAACAAGCGAATATAAAGGTTCTGGTCCAAAAATCAGTCTGTAAAACAAAAATATTAATTTCTTCTGTAACATGTTAGAATCTATATAAAATTATTATTATTTATAAATCAAAGGCTGATGAAGCTCAGCCTTCATGGCCGTCTCAACTGGAACAATATTAGTAAGGAAAAGTCTTTTTTCAAAATGGCCGCTTTATTTCTAAACTCTGTTATTTTGCTGATTAGTTGAGCGAAATTCAGAGAGAAAGAAGTCTTGATTTATTATCCAGAATTTAGCTTTTTAATGAGAAATGTAGACAGTGTTTATTAAAATAAAGAAGTCTTAATAAAAGAGTGTGATGGACGGTGTCAGCAGAACCCACTCCCATCTGGCCACAACCATCTGCTGCCTCCAACCACCTTCACCGTCTGACTAACGGCTCTTCATTTAGGACTTCAGATGAAGACGATCTTCACTGCCAGTTAATCTGACAAAACGAGTGGCTGTGCAAAACGTTTGAGATGACGCTTTAAATAATAAATGTTTAACAACGGGAGTCAGTCAGCTGACTGGGTCTTTACTGGAAATAAAAGCCACCTGGAGAATCCACAACGCAATGAAACATTAGAATATTTCAGATCTTCAATCAGGATTTCCAACATTTCTCTATTTGTTTGCCTCCATCGAGAAGAGGATCAAATTAGAAACATTTCTCTGAACACTGGATCAGCAAACAGCCATTCTCCTCAAGACATTAGCAAGTCTCACATTTCTGAAGGAGCAAATCAAAGTTAAGAGTATGTAAGTGAAGCAGGTTGTGGAGGAAAAGGCTTTAATTGGTTCCTGATCTGCTCACAAACAGAATCACTGGAGAGTCGCTTCAACGAGGCCCTGAGAGGCGCCGCAGCGTTTCCGTCTTCATGCATCTTTTCCACAATCAGCAGCAGAACGAAGCGTTTCCAGCAACAAAAACACTAAAAATCTTCTAGTTAATTACAGAGCAGCAACGATGCGGCGGTGAACCTCAGAGCTCGTTTAATTTAAACAAAATAAAATGTACAACAGTGAAACTGACTGTAAATGTCATCAAATACAAAATGGAGTCATAACAGAGTCTCTGGGATGTTCAGAAAAAATCCTTTCTTCATGCCGAATAAGATGCATTATTACTACATTATAATATTATTACTACATTATTATTACATTATTACTATATTATTATAATATTATTACTACATTATTACTACATTATTATTACATTATTACTGATTTACCCTTATTTATAATAACTTTAAATTAACATCTGATTGTCTGAAAGTCTAATTCTGCATTTTTAAACAACTCAGATTAGATCCAACTGGATTTAATTCCAGTCAAATGTTTAGTTTGTTGTTAATTTGTTAACTACATTTTTCTCAGTCTGAATGGATTCACTTGAATTTTTGGTCATAAAATTGTGTGATTCATAAATTTTAGATCTTAGTTTAGAGCTTAATCCTAAACTTAGCACCTTGGAAGAAATTCAAAGTTTTAGTAAAGTAACTCTACCTGTTTCTGATCCAACTTCACACTGAGCAAAGAGCTCTGGCTGTTTTTCAGCCTGATATCAGAGAATCCAGCTGGATATTTATGATGAACGCTGACAGAAAAGCTGCAGCTGTTTCTGTTAAAGTCGGTAAAAAAAACAAACGTGTTTTCCCAGCCTCTGTCAGGCAGGTTTTACTCTAACTGGACCTGTTGGTCAGTCATTAAGCCATCAGGACTGAACAACCAGACTCTGATAACCGAAGCTTCCTCCTCCACGCGCTGCGCTGCGCTCCTTCCTGATGCGGCGGGTCGCAGGCCGGCGCCGGGACCTGTCCTGGTCTCCAGCTTCCCAAACAAATGATCGAATTGACCCAGAGAAAATCGATGCTGTGTGACTTCAAATGCGGCTGGTTTCTACTTTCCTGGGGCCACAAAAGACCTTCAGTTTCGTCTCCCTGCCCAGCTGCCCACTGCATGATGAAAGGTTGCCATAGAGAGAGCATGAAAGCAGCGGGCGCCGACCGTTTCCTCACGGCCGCGGAGCCGGACTCCATCAGCGGCAGATTGGATCACGTAGCGCATCAGGCGGATGAAACGGGCCGGCTTGTTCTGCTCCGGTTCCCGTTTACGGCGTGAAGATAAAAATAATATCCAGACAGACGACCTGCTGCTCAGGGGTTTAATTATCAAAATGTGACGAACATCAGAGTGTTTACAACCAGAGGGGAGCAGGAACCCAAAAACTGGAGAGCAGCAAAACTTAAAGATGATTTACTCAAGATAAACTAAAACGTAGAAATCACAAAATGACTCACGTCAGAGTAAAAATGTATTTGGTGAAAAAAACTGATCAAATTATCAATTTAACATTTCAAAATTTCATCAAAGGATGGATGAAAACCACAATAATTCATAAAAACAATAAAAAAATAACAAAATCAGGCAGGAGAAAATGTTTCCAAATCAATAAAGAGAAACTTATGAAACTTTTCCAAACTGCAGGTGTTTGTTTGTTTGTTTGTTTGTTTGTTTGTTTGGTGAATTTCTGGTTAAAATCTGTTTGTTTTTTATTCAGAATCCACAAAATTCACTCAGATTAGAAACAAAATACCACAAAACAAAATCACTCAAGTAAAAGTAAAAAGTAATTTTTTCCAAAAAGTAACTGAGTAACTGTAACTAGTTACTGCTCTGCATGTGATCGATCCAACATGTCTGCTTTTATTATTATTCACAATTATAAAACCATCAGATGTTAAAACTGTGCTGAACCAGAACCAGAACCAGTTTTCTGGTGCCACAGGTTCTGCTTTCCCCAGAACATTTCGGATCGTTTTCAACCCGGCCAAATCTCAGTTCTCCAAAGATGATTTTCAGATTTATTTACCGTTAAACTCAGGATGCAGCAACACGTAACGTTTCTCTGCATCAGATGTTTGACAGGAAGTTTGACAGGAAGTTTGACAGGAAGTTTGACAGGAAGTTTGACAGGAAGTAATCCCTCCCAGGTTTTTGTAATTAGAGTACCTGGTAGTTTGGATGTTCGCCAAAGGAAGAGACCAATCAGAAAACAGCATCATTTTTACTGTCAGCATTTAAAACCAGTTTAATTCCTTCAGATGAATTTGAATGAAATCAAAGTCCAACAGCACAAAATGTAATATTTTAGAGGGAAGACATTATTTAGTAAATAAAATAAATATCTGTGTTTTTTATTGGCTGTTAGCTGTCTTTATTGATTAATGGATTTATTCATCTGATCAGTTTGTCTTTCTGGACTGAATCAATGCGTTATTATTTTCTAATCACCTATCAATAATGTAATAAAGTTAGATGAGTGCAGTCTGAACTCTGCTGCCACATCCAGGAGCTCAGAGGAATAAATCATTACTGATGTAACATCATAACTTTTAATTGTGAAAAAGTATGTCAGATTACTTTATGCTCTTTAATTTAATGCTCTGCTAGATCTGCTAATTTGTGGCATGATGAAGTTTTGTTCTCTTTCCAATTAGCTGCAGCACAGCAGGAGATGTTTGTCTGAAAGCGAAATGAATCGACGGACTTTAATTTGGTTAGCGGCTGCAGAACCTGGAATCTGGACCTGAAAAGCAGCAGCAGAGTTCAGAACCACCAGGAACCAAAGGAACCAAAGGAACCCGATCGAACGAGGAGATGAACTGATTCTCCATCTTCATTAAATCGCTGCTTAATGAATCTAATCGCTTCGGCGTCGCATCACTTTATGGTTTCATTTTGTTCCACTTAAACTTCCACTGGATGATAAAATGAAACTTAAACTCTTTACGAAGCGGAAACATGATTTCCTCCCTGGTTGGTTTCATTTCCATGGCGGTCAGCGCAGATGGTTCTGGTTCTCCTGATCGGTTTCTGGAGTTCTGCTGCCATCGACTCGACTCTTTCTTCTCCTCCTGCTCTCCCATTTACATTATTAGATGTTAATTAAACGGATAACTTTCTGTTTCCTCAGATTTTTCTCTCTGTAGAAGATGCACCCAGCCTGGCGTTCTGATTGGCTGAGGCTCTTCCTGGCGTTCTGATTGGCTGAGGCTCTTCCTGGCGTTCTGATTGGCTGAGGCTCTTCCTGGAGGCCATCAGCTGGCATGTTCTGCTGTTTCCTCCTGTTTTTCCTCTCCACTGTCGCTGCATACATGTTTGGTGTGAAGGATTTCTGTTGACTTTACAGAAATCAAGCGACTGTCTCCTGTTGCTTCGTCAGGAATGAGCCTGCCGGGCTTCCTTAGGAAGAAACCTTTTAATCTCATCTGAATAACAAACTGAACTTATTTATTGTCTGATTGAAATAAATTGAGATAACTTGCTGTACATTCCTGTCATAAAAACAGAGTGAATTGAAAAAGTGATCAGTTTGTGTTTTGATGCGGTTTTACCTGCTGACCGTGGTAAAACACGGCCAGGAGGAACATGGCCATCAGCAGCAGAGACGTCTCTTTGGTTCCCAGGAAGTTTCTGGTGGAAGGAGAAGGAAAAAGTGAGATGCTTATTGTGATTTTCATTACAAATGTCTCGTCGTAATTTAATCCATTAAGAGATTAAAGTCATGCAACAGAATCCCATCAGAGAAAAACTTTGTCAGAAAAACCTCTCACTTCATGTAAAGTTATAAACTGCAGCAAAATGTAAAAGTCAGAGTCAAATCTTATGAAGAAACTTGTTTGTTTCCATCTGAGGTTTTGTAGAAATGTAAACTCAAAATAATAAATATCCGAAATGTTTTTACTGGTGAAAAGGCTAAAAACAGGAATCAGGTCTGAGACTCTGAGGTTTGAGTTTTTATTCAACAAAACAACCAAACGTTCTGGTTTCCAGAAGGTTCCCCTCAGCTTGGGGGCGGCCATGTTGCGGACGACTCACTCGGTGTTGTGGTGCACGGTGTCGTAGCGCACAAACAGCGAGGTGTAGAAGGCTTCGGTCAGCAGGGAGTAGATGGCGATCATCAGCAGCAGCACGGCCAGCTTCAGCACCGAGTTGAGCCGCAGGAACACGGCGCAGGTCACCATGGCCAGGACGCCCGTGAACACGAAGTACTGCGAGACAAACAAACCAGCGTTTAGATAAACATCTGAACGTAAACATCTGAACATAAACATCTGAACACAAAATCCAGCCAGGACGCAGAGAGTCGCAGCACTGAGGGTCAAACAATTTGAGATAAAACTCAAATATACGCAAATAAAAACAATTGGTGAAGTTAAACGAGCTCCAGATTGTGATTTAATGGTCAGTTCATAGTTAATTAAATGTGAACATTAATTAATTATGGTTGGTTTCATATGAATCAGAGACTAAACTAATTACTCTATAAATAATGACCAGAATTAAACTCTACAAAGTCACCAAACAGCTAATTATCAGATTTATTAATGAAGTAGAATAATAAGAAATAAAACTAATCTGGATTTGCTAAATACTCATAATCAATAAAAACGTATTAATGATGATTAATGAAGTGTTTGGTTTCAGTCAGTGAGATTATCAGGAACAAAGGAGAAAACTAATAAAATATTAAACATCTGTTAATAAATAAAGTAAAAAGGAAACGCCTGATCACTTTATGATCACAAACTAACATTAATCAGAATGATCGATTATTGGTTTGTGACTCCTCTGAATAAAAATACCAGAAACATACAGAATATTTGATTTTATCATTTCAATCAGTATAAATTATTCAGTGTTTAAATGTAGGAGATAAACTTTACAACATTATGCATGAAATTATTTTAAACAAAAACTGGAGATAAATTAATGGTTATTTATAAAATGTAGAATCATTATTCTTTACCAAACTACAAACTGTTTACCCTGATAATTAATAACTATTAATGAGGAATATTATGAGTAGTTATTAGCTAACTAATAAAGAGTTAAATTATTCCTCCTCATTTAACGTTTATTACAGATAATAATAATAATAATAATAATAATAATAATAATAATAATAATAATAATAATAATAATAATAATAATAATAATAATAATAATAATAATAATAATTAGACCAGCAGGACTAATTAGAAAATGTATTATTAACCCAACAACCAACAGTTTATCTAACATCCTGGAACATCTGATGATAAATTATTTATCAATGATCTGTTGTGTTTCAAACATATAAAAAATAAGGAATCTGTTAATAATCAATGTTTTATTTATTAAAAACATTTTTAATGACCAAAAATAACAAAAAGCTGGAGAATATTTACAGTTTATCAGCGAATGGTTGACAAATTATAAAGAGATTTTATTTGTAAATTATTTCTTTTCTGACCTTAAAATAAACCATTTAATAAGAAATTATTTTTAATAGTTAATTAGGTTCTAGTTTGTTGTTTTGCTGCCTGTAATACCACCGACGGCCACTAGGAGTCAAAACAACATTATACAAATGATTCAGATTATTGCTGAGGATTAACTGTTATTAACAGACACAATTCTCTGCAGGTTTTAGTTTTCAGCTCTTTAATTTGTTCCTGAACCTAAAATTCAACTGAAGATCATTTCAAACTTTCTGCATATAAACTAAACCTCCCAGTTTGTTTCATAGGTTTTCTGTTATTAATGTGAACTCTGGGCACAACCTACAATAACTTTTATGAGCTCTGATGGAATCCCCAGCTCCTCTGGCCACAGAGCGCGCCCCCTGCTGAGCCGTAATAAACCAAAACTACTAAACTGCCCTTTATTTGAGAAGTTGCTGCTTTGCCTGCTTATGAAATATTAAATCCAATATCCAGTATTTTCTTATTTGTCTGCTGCTAAAAACAGACCCAGTGTGTGCACAGAGCAGGTCGTACCTGCGGAGCCTCAGGAGGGAATAAGTTTATGATGTATGCATGCAACAACATGACTCAGCCGAGCCCGCGGCAGTAAAAACCCGCCTCGTTATTGGCTCCATCAATCAGCTGCAAACTGTGAGAGCAAAACAACTTGATGGATGATTTCCACGTGACGCCCTGACGGCGCCGTCAGCTGCCGCGTCCGAGGCGAGACCTCCCTGTCCGCCATGTTTATTTCATCGCTGACGCAGAGGTGAGAAAGCACAACAGACGGACCGGACCGGACCGCAGAACCGACAGCTCATCTCGTTGGTACCTCTGGGTAGAAGCAGATGTCCGGGATGGAGGCAGACTCGTAGTACGTCTGGTTCCTGAAGGTGTTGGACTTGTCGAAGTCGCACCACAGCTGGCAGAGACACAAACAGGGCGGATCATTTCAGAGCAGAATTACTCCGACTCAGATCAGCTGAGAAAGAGCAGAAAAACTTTTCATCAACAATCTCAGTCACTGTGTTCATTTTGCTGTTAGAAATATTTACTTGCATTAATGTTTTCATGTTTTTGATGCACTGAGGAGATTCATTCACTCGCCTGTAGGTGGAGACAGATCAATGGTTTTCAGTTCCAACCATAAATGTGTTTCCATCTCTGTCTGCTTAAATCAGTCTCTGTTTTTGAGTCATGATGGTGTTACTACTTTCCAATGTGAGTCTTGTTTTGGAAAACAGCCCAGGTGGTGAATCCTACCACTAATGCCTGTTGATGCATATTTAACACATACCAGGAATCACACTGGAATCACTTCCCCATCATCTAGTTTTCAGTAGAGAAGCTAATTTGGATAAATAATTTCTAAACTACAAATGTTGCATGAGGTATTACAGACCGGTTTTGGTTTCCTGATCATTTTTTGACGGACGTTTGGACTTGTTCTCGTCTCATTTTCAGACATTGAGGACTGGAGATTTCATTTCGTAAATTGCCAGAATGTTGCCCAGTTTACCTGCTAACATTCTTTGATTAAACTCATTTAAATCCAAGCCACATCGTGTTTCAGTTGCCGCTGCCATCCACCTCCTTCAGCTTCAGAAAGCTGAATATTTTAGTTAAACTTCCAGAAAAAATACGGGACTTGTAAATCCTGCAGTCCTTCTGTTTTTGAGACTTTGACTACATTTAAATTCCTCAACAGAATTTTCCATGTTGCTTAAAAATTTGGCCAAATCTGTGTAAATTTAAAATTCATCAATGTTTCATTTAAAACACCAAAAAATGTTGTTTAAAAAACAGTTTTAATGTTTAATATTATGCTGGCATGGCTAATCTAGGATTGATATTTCTATTAGCAATAGAATAAAGTAACTATCTTTAAATATGAGTTTTATCAGTTGTTTATTAAAATAAAAGCATTTGAATGAAAAGTTGCAATCTGCAGACATGATTTATTTATGTTTTATAGGCAAACATAAATAAAATCGTCAGACGTGAAAAATCTCAAAGCTAGAGCAGAAGAAATAAACATTTCCTTTTTCTTTTCAATCACTCTTACAATGTTGATCATTGCAGCGAGGAAGTTGATTAGGATGGAGAGGAAGATGATGACGTTTCGCGCCGCGTACGTCTCGTTGATCCAGCAGCAAGCTTTCCTCAGAACCAGAGGCAGACACTTGTAGTCCTCCGCCGTCGTGACCAGAACCAGGCAGGAGTGGAGAACGATGAGGACCGAGAACTGGATCACCATCGTCACCATTCTGCAGGCGCAAAAAACAGATTCAACAAAAATACTGGTTATTTTAAACAGTTTGTGACACTTTAAGGGGGTCATATCTGAAGAAACTCAGTGCATTTCCTGCAGGAGTCCTGAGCGGCTAAACGAGCAGCGTTGTTCTTAACGAGCAGCGTTGTTCTTAACGAGCAGCTCCATCTGGAAATGACGCGGAAAAATACCTGAAAACTGAAATCCGACTATTTTTGAAAACTCCAACTTTATCTCAGCTTGAAAAGTTGAAAACTTGCCAAAGATTTTGAGATTAATCTATGAAATCTTAGACAAAAAATGTCGAAATTTCTTACTACCAAAAGTTTAAAATGTTTTACTTTTGAAACTCATAAATTTCCATAATTTTATGGTGTAAATTTACTGTCCCTGATACGGCGCTGCAGGTTGAACAATTGGAGCGTTTTTTAGGTAAATTTGACTGTTTTTTTATTATCAGGGTAGGATAATTATCCAGTTTGATTTTTAGGGTCTTCTTGTTTCTCTCTGAGTCTCATCGGTTTCGCGGCGCCATTTGTTTCTTTTTTGTGGAAACTGTTGCTTGTCTGACGTTCCCTTACCTGGCAGAGGGAAGCAGGCTTTGAATAGCTGTGATGAAGATGAGCACGATGAAGGCGCAGACCAGGTTGGACTTGAAAACCTCGTCCCTCATCTGTGAGTACTGCACAGGGACAGAGAGACGAAGACGAAGAGAAAAGGAGGAGGAAGAGGAGGTGAGGGGGAGAAACAGGTTTTCAGACAAACAGAGGACTGGACGAGTCAGAATGCGCCAAACACACGGATGCACTGCCACAGATGCATGCGACTCGGTCGACCACAAGCGTTAGAGAGAGACAGGAGCTGCTGGGTTAGCCGTGGGTCCTGGGGAAGGTGAGAGGCTGACAGCTGTGAGCATTTCAGATGTTAGCCGAGACGCCAACAGAGAGTGCTGAGCGAGAATAAACCCTAAACCTGAAACCTGGACTGAAGTAAGATTCACAAAAATTAGTTTATTACATGTTTTTACTGTCCTTCTAATTAACAACTAAATAATAAAGAGCAACAAAGACGTTAATTTGGTGCCTTTTATGTTTGGCCTTCTTTACTTGTTGTATTTTGTCAAACAGTAATAAACTAAACAGGAACAGAACATTTATTTTCTGTTGATTCAGATTTTGTATTCAGAATTGGATAAATGTGGCTACATTTGTATTTATGAGTCAAACATTTTTCTTTAAGCTAGTTATCAGAAACAACTACATGGACCTTTAAATTTACTAAATATAAAAAAAATGCATTTATTATCCTACCAGAGTCTAAATGTGAGGACTGATAAATACAATCTTACTAAATATAGATAAAAGTAGCAAAAAAACCCCAAAGAGAAACATTTTAAAAAGTCGCTAGCTAAGCTATGCTAATTAGCCACAACTAAACTTTAGCAAAAAAAAAAATCGTCAAACTAAAAAAACCTTTTTCTTTGCAAAACTGTCAAATAATAATATACTTAAATTTTAATACATAAATAAATCAAAAGCCTGTTTTAAAACTTCAGAAAAATGTGTAAACTTTGAGGAAAGTAAATCTGTACGTTAGCCATCCTGAGGGAAGCTAGCTAGCTAGCACAGTGCGGCTAAGATTATTCTCCCCTTTCCGTCCCAGGGACGCCTGCTGCCCCAAACCTCTCTGTCTCTTTCTTCAAGGGTGCTGGGAAATTAGCAAGAGGATGCTTCACGTTCGGTCACAACTTTGGCAAAAAATAAGTAAAATAAATTAAAGGAAATAGAAAGAAAGGAATCATAAAGAAGGATGAAGGGAGCCAACATCAAATCACTGCACATTTACTGAGGAGGTTTACAGGTTAATCAGATAAACAAAATAAAAGTATTTAAATTAAGGAAGTTTTAGGGGATGGTGATTAACACAAGTATGGAAGCCAATATGAACTCAACAGCAACAAAAACAAAATGGGAAAATATAAAAAAGATGTGCGAAAGGAGACTGCATTCAGCAAAGAAAAGAACATTCATACTTTTTATTTATACTTTAATTCTTCATGATAACGATTTATGATCACAGAATCACCATAACATCATTAGATAATCAATATACTGATGATTTTCATGATAAAACAGCCGTCTAATTAAAAACTACATAATAAACAAACTGATTATAATCTGTTAATTAGCATTTTTAACCATTAAACTATTATCCTGAATTTTCTTATTACAAATGAAAAATGTCTGTTTACTCAAGTCAGAATAACTGCAAATTACTAACAGCTTATTGCAAAAGTTATTCAGAAATTTAAATTTTTAAAAATCATAATCTATATACTGGTTATTAGTCACACTTTTAATAAAAATCTAATTTCAAACATTCAGGATTTGAATATAAAAATTGTTCCAGACAAGGCTGATGGTTTTTAATTTTTTTTTACTGAATGCAGTGATCAAAAGATAAGACAAGAGAAAAATAAAAAGTAATTTAAAAATGAAGCTGGGCTGGTCAATGTTGTCCACAGAACGGTAAAATTTCCCATAATTCCATGGTACAAACGTTTTGGTCATGAGTAAACTGAAGGGGCGTCGCTACGCTGCGGTAAAGAAAACTAAACAGATCTGCTCTGGGATTATTAAACTTAAAATATGAGAAATCATTTTTTAGGTGAACCTATAATAAAAAGGAAAACTCAGAAAATCTGGATTTTATTAGGGTGAATTTTTACAGACCAGTTTTTCTGTATGGAGTCCAAAGTGTGCCACTGAAATCGCTGATTTATTATTTTATTCTAACAGATTCTAACCTGAACAAAACAAAATTTATGCTAAAATATCTTAATTTGGAAATAACTTCCTTCAAAGCAAAACTTCTCCAGATTTTTGTTTTCCGTTTGATTTATTTGGAATAAAGAAACTATTTATTTTTTTTTTACAGATTAATATTTGTTCAGAAAAAAAAGACTGGATTTGTTTAGTCATTACTCAAATACTTAATTTGTTCTTTTTTTTTTTTTTTTACTAAAAAGTGACCACAGATCAGTGATGGCACACTTCACACTTTAAAATTTAATTATTTTAACTCCAATTTTTAAACTAAAAGGTTTGACGGCTGTCCTCATTTTGTTAGCTTGTATTTATTCAGGGATTCATGCAAAAATGGAGAAACTAATAAACAAACCCAATGTAAGTGCCTTTAGCTTACTCATGATTTAATAAAATTGGTGTCATTGTTTGGTTTTTAGAAATCTCAAAAGTAGGTATGAGGAGGGAGAGAGAGGAGAAAACATGGATCTATCTCAAACCCCAGCTACCTTCTCTTCCAGGCTGGAGTCTTTAAACATCAGTGAGAAAGGCTTGATATGCTCTCTTCTCAACTTATCGCCACTCCGTAAGTCGATGGCACTCTCTATTCGCTTGTTAATTTCCTCAGGACCAGAGTGGACATGCAAAGCTTGTGCAAGATGGTTTGGAAGCAGATTTATCGAATTTCTCGTTAGGGCAGCCAGAGTCTAGAGGGAAAGCACATGCACATAGAATGAACCTGCTTGTCCCCCGTTTTCGTTTCATTCAGGTTACAAATGAAAAAAGAAACAACAGACACACAGTTGGTTACAAACACAAAACAAAATCAAAAAGGAGGAAAGACGGGAGACCAAAATGCAACATGAGCTCTCAGAGCGACAGCTCAGAGCAAAACATGCAGATCCCATTCGCTCCGGCGGCCATGTTGGTGGAGACAGAGCTCAGAGTAACGCACACACCGTCAGGAAGATTAAAACACAATTACAGGGCTGGAAACCAAAATCCTCAGGCAGGAAACGGAGGACAAACGGCTCAGAAAAGAGTCCAGATGCAAAAACTCAAATTACACTAACAAGCACAGATTTCCAAAAACATTTAAGATTTTCAGGTTCATCTGGTTTAATTTAATCCCATCAAACTTTGGAAACTAAGAAAAATGCAACAAGTAGCTTTGACTTTATTATAAACAAAATCTAAAATATTTTCACAAGTTTAAAGCAAAAAGCTGTGAACATATGAGGAAAACCACGATGGAAAAGATTTAACCTGAGTGTGATTTAAAAATGTCCAAACACAGCAGCCAGTTCACCAAATCCAAGTTACCAGGTGAAATTCAGGTTCATTAAATCAATGAATCTTCAGGAATGATAATATTTTCAGAAACAGTGCTTCACCAACTGAGTTAAAATTAATTTAATTATGACCAAACACCAAAGTGTGAATAGTTCGAAGAAAAAATCTGCACCTATTATTAATACAACCTGACGTTGTTTACATTTTGTCACAAAACCACCAGTATTTTGTTTGAGACAAAAAGCATTATTGGTGCTTTTTGGTATTATTTTTTATATTTTATAAGCTAGTTTTCAGTTTCATGGCTCTGGTAAGGCACAGTTCCGCCAGCAGATGGCAGTGTTCCCATCTTGGCAAAAGCTTCTCCATCTTCTCTTTAACGCTTTATCTACACTTCAGAAAAGCTAAACGAAATTAAGAAATCTTGCTGTTTCTAAAGCAATACAAACATAAAAACATTAAAAAACGGCTCGTGTTTTTCGGCTATAAGTTTTCATTATTTACTTTCTTTTTACAATAAATGCTACAAATTTTCTATAACATAATATCTACTGAAATTTACTGTAAAGTGACCAAGTGTAAAGAAAAATGGTTGAATATGAGAATATTTTTGTAAAGATCATTCCTAGCATGTGTCAGATCTCCATGTGGAGATTTTTCTGCTGTGAAATGAAAACAGAGATCCTCCCTGATGAGAAGCTCTGCAGGTCACAGCAGCCATTTCCTCCAAACCGCTGCAGCCGCAGCATCAGGTTACCGTCTGGGAGCCAGAGAGCGGAGATGGAGATGTTTGGAGATTCGATATCTCAGAACAAAGCGGCATCTCACCTCAGCTCGCTTAACGTGACACGTTAACACATGAGATCCATCACGCTCAGATAGATCATTAAAAATTCATTTCCAGGCTCCACATGCATGGCCGTCCCCCGTTAGTCCTGATTAATGGAGGCTTTCGGCCCTTTGTTACCGGCCAGCTCCGCTATCGCCAGAATTTCACGCTAATGGAAACTACCTGGAAATAATAAACGGCCACGATTCAGGCACTTTTCACTCAGAGCCGTGAGATCCTGAGCTGCAGGGAAATCCTCTCACATCGACACGACCCACGTGGTCAACAGGTCAACAGGGGGCAATGAGACAGAAACAACGATCCTCAGCATCATCAGTTTACAGGTTTAACTGGAGAAACTGGTCAGTTATCAGTCAGTCAGTCAGTTATTTGCTCATCCTTTGAGTTTTGGACTCTTTTTATGGTGAGTGAATTAATTTGTTCGTTACTCAGACCAAAGACAAACTTTCATAAAGTCTGACAAACTATTTAAAAAGATCACTGAAACAACAGAAAATGTTAAATAAATGCCTGGATTCAAATATTAATCTTGATTAATTGATTAGTGAAAAAAACATCAGTTTATTTAGTAGTTGATTAATTGTTAACTACAGACTCTAAAAAGCAACAGATTCAGAACAGAAATTAACCCAAAACTGTACAGAAATACAAACATTTCTCATTTAAGATTAAAAAAACTTATTCTCTAAAAACGTTTTAACTTCTCCTGGTTCAGATTCTGTCAGAAAATCGTCTATTAAGAATATTTTGAATAATCGGTTAATCCAAAGACATGGTTTTTAATTGATATTTTCATAGTTATACTTTCACTATTAGTTGTAATTTGTCATACAGTATTATAATGAAAAGGTGCAGCAATTTTCTTTTCTATAGATTCAAATTTTGTTTTAAAAATTTGATAAATTTAGCTACATTTGTCTTTCAGTATCACATCATTTTGCTAGCTTATCTTCAAGCTAGTTAGCAAAACTAACTAAGTGGAAATCTTGATAAAATTGCTAAAAATAAAAATACATTTTATGATTTATATTCTTCTCAGGGTTTAAATGTGATGAACTACAATGTTGTTAATAGTAGGTAAAAGAAGCAAACAATGTAAAGACAAATGGAAAAAAAAATAGCTAGCTAAGACATGCTATTTAGCCACAGCTAATGAGTTCAGTCCAGCAGAGAGCTGAGCTTTTTATCTGCACATCCTATAAACGATCAACCGCTCACTGACTAATGCTGTTATTAACTGTCAGAATAATTTATTACTACGTTCAGTCGCAGCTGAATTAAATCCATTTTCATGGCTTTTTGAATGGACAGATGATTGTAGCCGATCTGTGAGCATCGGAGCCGTTAATCACCGCGAGCCGCGCGGCTCCAGGCGAGGAAGATGAGCCGAAGCTGAAGAGGAACCGGAGCGAAGCTCTCATGCATATGAATGAAGATCAAGTGGCCCATGTGTCAGATGATTAGCATATCTGGAACCCAGACAGCAAACACATGAGGCGGGTCATAATGGAGCCGCCAGAGGAGCCGCCACGACACGTCAGCCTCATCACGGCAGCACCAAGCCACGTCTGACCGAACACGCTGCTAGCACCGTGTCAGAACCGGGTCGGAACCGGGCCGCCGCACAGCTGCTGCTTATATCTGGAAACATTAGAAAAGGTTTGGATCGTCTGTGCTTTGTTCTGAAAGTCTTCATGAATCCCATTTCCTCACAGTTTTCATTTGGAAAAATTAAAGAATAAAAACAAAAGTTTCACTTTGTGTCATTTTTCTACAAATGTTTGTTTGGTTGCTGTTGGTTACCAGACCAGAAGCGTTCATGTCCATTTTACTCTGAGAAACGATGGGACTATTATTACTTAGTAATCTCAGTTAAAAAGCTTTGGATCTCGGATGTTTCCTTGTCCATCTATCAGGACTCCCATCGCCGACCAGCTTGGCCCAGCTCCTCCAGTAACCATAGCTACAGTCTGTGACGGGTCCAGGAACTGCCCTGTCCACATCCTTAAATCTAAATCATATTTCCAAATAAATATGAGAGGTTCCTGCGTCTCCACGATCAGTGTGAAAGAAACCAACAGCATGTTCATCATCAAGAGAAAATACAGACAAAAAGTTATTTGCAAGTTCAAAGACGGCGTCCGGTTAGAGCTGGACAATGTGACTGAAAAACTTCTCACGATATAAAACGTCTCATATCAGTCGATATCGATTATCGATCCATTAGTTTTTGTTGATAATATCAAATAATGAAACTGGTGGAGTGAACTGTTCTGTTTTATACACAGTTTTCACTCCACACACTGCTTTTAAAAATAAAAAGTTTTAAAATTATTTTTAAGCAGTTCTGTTGCTAGGCAACCAAAGAGTGAGTGAGTTAGTTGAAGTCACCAACCTAGCATAGCTAGCTATGGGAGGCTAGCTATGCTAGCCTACATCGCCCAGAATCCTTTATAGTTCTTGATCGGAGTTCAGTAAAATGATTGACTATCCTATCACATTATCTATATCTGTATTGATATTCCATATCTGTTGTGATATAAATGGCTGTTGATTTATTGCCCAGCTTAGTGACAAGAAATCTGAAGCTGAAGCTCCTCGTTACTCGCTTCATTTG